>NC_092081.1:8223923-8530100 GCF_043229965.1 Drosophila suzukii | reverse complement strand
ATTAGTTCTGAGAATTTGCTTGTATTATGTGGAGAAGGGCAAAAAGAGTTCTGCAAAACAAACATTTTTGTGAAGTTTGTAAACAAGAATCACCGTAGTTCTTTCAAAAAAGATCATAGATTCTTTTTACACTAATAATTAAATATTTTTAGGTTATCGTAAATACTTCGTGTTATAAAAATTACTTCTCGAACTTTTTAGGTAACATTTTGAAAGTACTATACAAAGAAGACTATTCAGATTGGTAGATAAATGTAGTTCTCCATACAAAATACCGACCACTTGGTAGATAAATGTAGTTCTCCATATAAAATTCCGATATAATCTTCAATCTGATTCATTCCATTACCTGAAGGCCTACATTCTGTGGCCACTGGAAGTGCAGCTGCTCCGTGATTGGGGTAGAAAATCGCAATGGGACTGCGAGGGGTGAGCCGAGTGCAACAAATAAATAATACATGAATATCTGCACGGCAACAAATGATACCCAGAAACATAATGCAGGAACACGGGCAGCGCAGTGGATGAGGGAAATTGCGA
Source organism: Drosophila suzukii (assembly GCF_043229965.1). NCBI lineage: Eukaryota > Metazoa > Arthropoda > Insecta > Diptera > Drosophilidae > Drosophila > Drosophila suzukii. Next base: position 8,529,560 of record NC_092081.1, on the reverse strand, counting down.
AATGTGGGCAGGCAGCTGTGCCAACTGCAAAACTGTCAAATAAGCAATGGCGAGTGGTGTTATTGTTGTTAATTATGCACAACAAAAGCAACATCAACAAACGAGAACGAGTGGGTAACTTATACACTCTGCATACCCTTGCAAATTAAATGCAGCTTTGTACTATAGTGATCGGATGTCGGACAGACGCAACAGGTTTTGCTTAAGTTTTCAGAAGTGTATTTGTCACAAATAGATCGTTTTAGTTTATAGCTTTTAAGTGCGACAAGAAAATTACATTTACTCAAGTGCCCTGATATTTTAATACCTCAAAACTTAGCAATTTTAAAAATTCTATATGTATTAAACTATCCCAAAAACGTTAAAAAATCAACGCTGAGTCCAAACCAGTAAGGCTATTGCTTCCGAATTTGTGCGACATTTTCAAACTGTAGTGAAGGCTTAGGATGAGATCTCTATAAACTTCTTTTGTGGGAATAGAATTACATTTGGTGTTCTTTTTTATAGATTCAGTTTTTCATATACTTTACAATATTCCCAATTGTTCAGAAAAGCATTTCTTTATCATAAAGTTAATCTAGAGCTCTGGTTAATACACCATGTTACGTATGATAATGACACAAATCTGTTTTTTATCGCAATTATTTATTATTAATCGCAAACATTTATTTAAGGAAATTCTTAGCCCTCTTTTGGGTTACATAAAGGCAATATACCCCTTGAAGTATTGAGTATCAAAAAAAAAGAAGGCTGGTAGAGTCAAGCCGCCAGCAAAGTCCAGACAGAAATCGGAGTAGGAAAACGAGGTCGCGCCTGCGTCGAATGATTTTAGAGGAGGCACATAAACGGAACTTTGGGCTTACTTTACTTTACTTTTCTTTCGGACGGGCACGTGATCGGCGCAATGGCAGCTAATTGCTGTGTCTCAATTTTCAACTCTCGGCCAGAATTGCTTTTGGGCTTGGTCGTCGTGACTCATTTGCAGGCCTCCACCGCCGTGAAATGAAACGGATTCAAGTCGAGCCGAACTCCGCCGAACGGACCTGGCATACGAATGTATGTTGCATGTTGACCCTCGGCCCGGGCTTAGACGTTGCCCCTTTGTGCAGTTTTCTGGGCTGACGGTTGCAGCGGGGGCAGGAGATCGGGGGTTCAATGGTTCAGCAGAGGTCCGAGGTTCAAGTCTCTGGTCAGAGTCCGAGTCCGACCGTTTGGGCATTCGGTTTGGTGCTCTTTCAGAAGGAATTTCCATTTTAACTAACAATTGTAGTTCTTAAAACGATAGGTAGTTGTTAAAATTGCAATACCTTTCAAAAAAAGTTACCAAATGTTGTCATTTTTGAATATTTTTTAATATACGCAAAAATGTATCAAAAAAGTATACCGTAATAATGTTACTTTTAAAAGTTAACTAAAGTTACGTCCTAAAACGAAAATTGTATTTCTACAGCAATATAAGTAACAAATCTCATAGCCAGTTTTTACCTATTTGTGAGTTACACAAAGGTGTCGGGTTATGAATCAAAGTGATAAGCTACTTTCTACTTTTCCCAGAATTCGTGGTGTCTCAACGAAATCTTAAAAGACAATTTCGCAACACCCATTTATACTGACTACAAACTGAGAAATAAAGCTATTTAGCTTAACAAATTGTTTATTTTGGTCCTTAAATTATACTCTAATAACTATAGTTATAGCAAAACCCCCTGATGATCTTGTGTATTTGGATCTGCTAGGGTACTTCCAACTTCGGTTTATTAAAAACCCTCCTAGTATTTGAATTTAACCGTCAGCTCTTTATCGTTTTGGTGTTTTTATGTTTTTGTAGCTGGCTTCGCATTCTATTGTCGCTTTGTTGGGTTCGATGGTGTTTATGTGCTGTGTACTTGGAGTTGCTGGTTACTTTGCAATGGAGGTTGGGCCGAAGTTGAACGAACCGTGGACAACGAGTTGTTGCCGTGGGTGCAGTGCCTCCGACATGGATACTATGCTACAAGTACCTCTGCAACTCGGGATGTAGCTCCTCTTATCGAAGTTCTGTGTGATCAGATAAAAAGAGCTGCAGATAAGATATGATTTTGCTTTCATAAGTTGAAGTGACTTACTGAGTTGGCTTGTCCATCAGAGAAGTTAAATATTATTATAGCCCTAATTTTAGAAACACCGTCATTGCGCAAAGAAAAAAGAAACGATAACTCTCACCCATTCCCGACTGCAATCGATAAAAAAAAGATCAGTGGGCTACAGATAAATATTGATCAATCGCCTTGACTAAGCTAGCCGTGTGAATATGGACAAAGCAACCGACTTATATGGTGGGAAGAATCCCATTTTAAATCCAAACAACATCTGGCCTTATACGCAGAAGCAACTCTTGGCTTTTGTCAAGACATCTTCATTTGCATTTCATTTAAATTTTTCCTCCGCTTTGCTCTCAACCAACATAATGAACTAATTTCTTAATTATTCACGGGAAGTTTCGACAGGTAAGTCGGAACGAAAATGCGATGGAAGACAAGAAGAAAAGTTGGCCAAAGCAATTTTTGCAAGCTTCTGTTTTGCTTGTGTAATTTACTCGAAAATGAGTCAGCAAAACGCTTTCAACGCGAAATAGATCAAATTACCCAAATGGCGTTAACAATTAGCGATGTTCAGGAGAAAAAATGAGAAATTCGAGCATAATGCAAGACGTATAAAAATGGTTCGGTCTGGCAAGATATAATAATAATAAGACCCCTGCATCTGTTTGAGGTTTACGTCTATGTATATACGTTTACCCTACCATTTGCCATGGCAACACTGCACAGGTGTAGTTCCAGATAAACAGCAAAGCGGATGACACCTGTTCCCCACTCGGAACCACAGGGACTTTGGGTTGATTCAGCGAGTTGTACATCACGATAATGACAGACCTGCTCGCAGCAGTAACCCCCGCGTTGACTTTGGCCCGAAAAGTGGATTGTGAAAAATATAATTTGTTACCAACTTGCAAGTGCATTCGACTGTGTAAAACGGAGTCGCGTGAGGATGAGGCTTCCAGGGGACGCTCCGCTCCGATGGGTTTTTACCCGTTTTTACCATGGGAAAGTGGCAATGAGCCACTGAGCTGCCCCCCGGAGGAAGTCGCGTAATTGACCTTTTTCGGCTACATTTTTCCATACCACAAAAATAGTTTATTTCTGTTTTTTTTATGCCTGTCAATGAGGCTGGCACACCCATACTATGTACTCTTGCAGTACAGTTTAACAGCCATATTATGTTAATTTCATTAGTATACCATACACCATTTGCATAACAAAAAGTTGAAACAAGTAGCCAGAAAGCAAGTATCTAATAAAATGTGATATTACTCAGCGTGTACTCGTACATACCTATAGATGTAGCTGACCAGACAATCCCAACTAATTACAACCATATGTGGGCACCTTTTGGTTAGTGTAAACAATCGCTGCCGAGGCATTCAAAAAATTGCTTCTATTTTTCTCACCGAGGGATACGCTTGATTTCTGTTAATTTTATGGGAGATTTTGCAAGGCAACTAAGTGGAAAAAACGACCGGCATTTTTGTTTACCTTAGAGAAACCATGTGTTTGGTGCGCTCAGTATGGGCAAATAATGATTCGGGGAATCTATTCTAAATTCATCTTACTCTCAATGAATATAAATTATATTCACAAATGCAAAAGCTCTTGGTAATTTTTTCGAAACTTTTTTTTGTTACTTCATTTTTAAAATGATAGGAATTTTCGTATGATCTGTTGTATCTACTTTTACGAAGTGGAACATTTAAAGGAAATATTTTAAGTCTTTCGTTTAACTGTTAACTTTTGAATGACCTGATATTTTTACATTTAATCAATGGAAAGCTAAGTGATCTATTGTTACTTACGTATTTTCCAAGTACATTATATTTTCCCTTCCTTTTAAAGTTTATCTTAAGCAATATCTACTGTAAAGCATTTACTTTTCAATTTCAAATGTTTGTGTTTTCCTCAAAATTCCTCTTTGCCCATTTGTTTTGTTTGAATTTCGCGCTTCGTTTGTTTTAACAGAACGCACTCCCATGAACACCGATCTATCGCTATTGTTTAGTTTATAGTTTGTCCCGTCGTTTGGGCACCAGTTTTGAGTTTCCGGTTCAATAGAGGGCCCCCCGAGAGAGAAGCGATCCGAGCTGCGGTCACAAAGGTTTCTAATTTGTGTAAATGCCGTTTTGAGGTAATTGAAATTAGTCCAACAAAGCGAATGCCTCACGGAAGCACCAAATGCGTGGAAATGGAAATGGAAGTGGGAAATCCATTGGTCAAAGCCACCGGAAATGCAGTGTCAGTCAAGCCGAGTTTGGACATTGCTTTGAAGACGCCGCTTAGGAACTTCAACTTTTTGTGACGGCACGTTCGCCTCCAAATTACCAACGACCATCATTCCATCGGCGGACCTGAAAAGCGCGGACAGCTACCGTATTCTATGGGCCGTATACCATATACACCATATTTTCCATAGACAATTGCACTTTGAGGTAATCCGAGAGCGGCCAAATAACCTCGTTCTTAGCGTTAGTGCTGCGTAAAATGCAATTTACGCAGAAACGCCCAGCAGTGCGAAAAAAAGGTGAGAATGCAAAGCGGTCTATTGGCATAAATGAAAAGCAGTAACAATGAGCAACACACGGATTGCCTCACCGGCACCTTGAAGTTTTCCCAACTCTGACATGGTTCAAATCTTTCAGCTCGAAACGTTTTGACTTAGTGCACTTTAAGCAAAAATTGCAATCTACAAGCTAACTTTTTTATACGTTTATATTTAGGTTTTTAAAAAATTAACCTTAGCTTTAAGTCTGCAAAACAAAAATGAAATAGAAGATAAATCGAATTTGAACCTATTACCATTTACAAGTATGTAATTTTTAAATGACTTAAATTTTTCATTTTTATTATTTCTAAAATATTTTTTTTATTTATCCAGGACCCTAAATGTCTTTCAAAAAGTCAAGTAAAATTTTAAGTATTTTTTTTGGTTTTAAATAACTTTATATCTTAAGGATTTCTCTAAAACCTAATGGATTTTTAACTTTAAGATTGAATTTTCTGAAATGTGGGATATAATGGTATAATTTACATTAATATTTGAGTACAATCACTAGTACTTGTTTTACAGAATATAAAACCATCTCGAAAATTCCGAAAATTATACTTTTAGGATTCTTTTTTCGAACTGTTGTGCGTCATCTATTGAAGTTCTGTAAAGATTGTAACCAATGTACCTCGCTAACATTGTAGGCTCTTCGCAGAACCCTTACGCACTGCACTCATTGCTTAAGTTGCGTTAAATCCAATTAATAATACCATGCGTTTACCCTCGACGTTCCAACGTCATTATCGTCATCGCCACAAGCTGCAACAGTAACAGCAACATCATCGACAGCAGCAACATCAGCTGAAACAGCAGCAACATCGTTGACGGGACACATAGGGCAATTGAGAAGCTTACGAAAGCGAGCTGTAAAAGCAATTTGTGCTGTTGGGTGGCTTAAAGTTCGAAAGGTGCCTCCGATATGGCGGTGCACTTCCAAGGTAATTACCGGGAATAGACAGCACGCATGTGTCCATCTATACCTTATGAACTGTACCCTGTACTCCACCCAGTCTGTTGCATTTAAAATTCCCAAGTGACCGACTAATTTGTCAAATGCCTTGCTCTCTTCGGATCTCATGGAGGTTTACGGGTGTTACCATTACCCAGCAATGACAAAAAAGATTCCCGACGAAGACGAAGGCTATCATCTTACGGAGCTGTTATGCCATCCATATATCTCTCTTTTGTTCGGTTGTTTGCCTCGAAGTGGTTTTTTATGATCTGCCAGGGGAGTAAATCTCAATGCATTAGGGCAGGCACTTTTCGTGTTTACCAGCCTACTTTTGGTGATAATTCTCACCATGTGTGGTCCGAATTTTTTGGTAAATTGAAATATCTGCTGGACATGAAAAATGAGTGATCCCCTCAAATATTTCCCCCCGGATTTCTTCATTAAGCCGCTTAGCTGGCAGCAGGCTTCCAACTGCGGTCGCATTTCCCTATCGAGTTACCGAATTGCCCAACAAATGCCGTTTCGGTGTGGGTTTTCCAAATGGCGTTTCGCCCCCAACCTCCAAAGTGGGTCGTGGCTGCACTTTCTACGGGCTGCACTTTTGGGCCTGCATTTCCTTAACCGCAAGACACTCAACGCCACTCGAGTCGTCACCTTTTGCCCGTAAAACGAAACTTTTGTGTCAATGCCTTCTTTGCCGTCGCTTTTTTTGGTCGATTTATTGGTAATGTCGACTGGCAGCAGCCGTTCGCTTTGGCTTTTTTGTACGTTTTTGGTCTCTGGCTTTGGCTTTAAGTCGGCTTGGCCTGACCCGCCATCGCCACCAGCAGATTGTTGCTCCAATTCCCCGTCGCCTTTGGTCGAATCGCACATTTTGTTTTCAGTTGTTAAGGCCTTACACACTAAAAAGCAAAATACAATTGGTGGAAAATTATCTGTTGCAAGTTTTTTAGGGCCTTGAACATTCAGAAAAATTTTTGAATGGACAATTTGTAATATAACGTTTAAGTAAAAAAATAAACTAAATAAAATAGAACGTTTTGTTTTAAGTATTTTAATGAAAATCGTTAGGATAGGTCTAAATATTTGGAATACTATATGTTTAATCAGGACCAATAAATTCTCAATTATAAGGTCGGCCAATCTATACTATTTCAAAAAGATATTTTGAAAATACGACTATATTACGTCAAAATATAAAGTTTATATCATTTTAACATGATTAATAATTTATATATCTTACACAGAAGAGGTTTTTTGAATAATATATAATCATAAGAACATTCCTTGAAACCCATTGCAGATTTTAGCTGTATCCAATTTCTTTTGTCTGCTTTGGACGTGCTTTTCCGTTGATCAACGGAGACATTTCTGCATTGCTGGCAAATTTTTGGTGAATAAATATTTATGATCAAAGGGATTTGAGGAAGCTTGCTCAGACAGAGAGCGCCATTTATCAAACGATTGTCGGGAACACACAAAAAGATATCCACTATCTAGAGCATACATCGTGCAATCTGCAAACAAGAATAGATAGGTTCCTCCAACCCGCTCGTCTGGAATGTTGAAATGAACAAAGTGAATGCATTCCAGTTCAGCAGACCCCATATTTCATGCGGTGCTCAGGGCTTATCAATTTGGGATCGGAACCCGAGCAATCCGAACTCGAACTCGAGCATATGCAGTTGTCATTGAGCACTGAACAATTCACCTTTGTCATTGTTTCGGGGGTTGTTCTGGTTCCCCCTGCACTTTCGATCGGAGTTTTGGAGACCCACTCTTTGGTATTCCTGCTCTGGATTTTGGCGGAGAAGAGAGGGTTGATTGTTCCCCCGCGCCATCGGACAGTTGTATTAGGGTCATATTTCACTTGTAGGGTTTCCAGCGAAGTTTCATTTTAATTTTATTGTTGTCGCTGTCCCCCATTCGAGTTTTGCCCTTTGTTTTGTTTGGTAGTTTTTGCTTTTCGCTGGCTGTGGGAGTGCATTATTCGAACCACCACCGATACCAATGCCACCCTTCTGCGGTAAAGTATATTTTAGTCTTACTTTCTACCACACCGCTTCTCTAGTACAGCCACATTTTATGGGCCTCGTGATTTGGTTTTTGGTAGTTAACTACAATATGTTTCCAGTTTTATAACAGACTTCACCCCGAGATATTGCGAGTTGGCTTACGTTCGCGTATTTCCGCTTTTGTTTTCATCAAATATTATGTCATGCCTAATGAATGTGTGTGCTATGAACAATATGCTCGATTTTGTGGGCTTGCTGCACATAACCAATTGATTAGATTGGCAATAAACAAAGATAAAGTAAAGGGGAGTGTATCAGCTTAGAGATCTTAGCTGATATTTAATTAAATTTATAAATAGATGAAGTGATCGTTGATTTTTTATGACTTGGGATACGTGCACAATATGAACAAAAATGCTTTTAGAAAATGAAATACATTTTTTTTTAAACGTAATTTACTAATTTTTTTAGTCGCCAATGTTTATTCAATCCAAAATTCAATTTTTTAATATTTGTTAATATTTTAGTGAATTTTGAATGAGAATTTTTTCCTATCATATTTTATTTGTGTTCTCTTATTTTGTGTCAACATCATCCAGAACTTTTTTGAATTCACAAAACCTAGAAATAACTTAACACATGTGAGAATGCCTTCTAAAATACATTTAAAAACTCTTTGAGCTTTCTTTCCTTCTTTTTTGCTGATTCAAAAACTTAATGTTATTTGCATTTTTGTTTTGCTCAGTTCTGTTTTTGTTTAGACTGTTTTGCCAGCCGCGAAATTTGGACAGCGTTAGTGTCAAGTCAAGTGCCGGTCTCAATTTCAGCGAAAACGTGTCAAAACTAGTTTAAGACCATATTTTCTGCTTTGATTGCAATATTTTTCCAAAGTGTTTCGGCTTTCAGTTGAGCGATGGAATGGCCTGGGTAATGGAGACAAGGCACCTGCACAGAAACCCAAATACGGAGGCCAAAGAATGAAAAAAATATGGGTATGAGACTGTGGTAGAGTGTGAATTTGCTCACCTTGTTTGCTGTTTTTTCTGCATTCCAAGAATCGGTTTTTGGTGGTTACGGCCAGCTCTTTCCTAATCCCGGCCCTGTTATTTCTGCCACGAGTGTTGGACTGGCGATCCCTGCTGATCGCCACAAATCAGGCGCGAGTACGTGCCGGGCATCGATGATCGCAAAGAATCGACTGCAAACGGGCACGTCCCGATGGTCAGCATTTTATCGTCTTCTTTTCCTAAATTTCCCTTTATGAGCCTCCACCAGCCTCATCATTATGCATTCCGACTCCAACTTGGCAAGGGATAGGGTTCGGGATCGGCGGGCAACTAATAAGCGTTTTAGCACAGAAGCCACGTACCGACTTCATAGAGTTATTAGTGCCGTACAAGGCGTCATGGTGATAAGATGGCCAAGGGAAACCGTTTGCGGTCGCCATATATCATGTAAGTGCATAAGTGCATATTCCGCCCAGATCCCAGCAGTCAAACGCTGCATTTTCCCATGGGTTCTGGGAGTGCGTGCTCATTGGAGGAGAACGGCCAGAGGAACAGCGCCGGCTGGAGTTGGTCAAATGCCCCAACCACTGGGGTCACGGGAAAGAAACTGCCAGCGGATGAGGGAGGAATTAATTTGCGAAAATCTCTAGATCATCTGGAACCCATTTCGATATTCAGACTCTGAAATTTGCCAGCATTTGCAGAACGGAAAAGGGAGGAGTTTAAGTCTTGTGGGTAAAGTTTTCCACTACTTATAATATCCTAACAATAAGATATATGTGTCCTTTTATAACCTACAATTAGGTTACTATTAAAATAGTTATAAAATTATATACTTCTTTTAAATAAATATATAATAATGTAAGTTGTAGCTGTTAGTTGTTTACATTTTTCACTACGGACAATGATATACTCATGGAAGAATGAATTAAGACCACACGCTAAGATTACAGGGTTTCTAGACTGTGTTTCATAACGACCTTTGAAAAGTATGGGTTGACGAAAAACACCGCCTTGACAAAAGGGATTTATGGCCTACCAAATGCGAAATAATGATATACTACTTACGCTCACTTGCCGAGTGTAATGAACTGGCCATAATACAAGTGTTTACAGCAATGCCTTCTTCAATAATAATTCAAATCAATGCAGTCAGTTTGTCTGGCCAGTCTGGTAATTGAAACTGTGATGAATAGTCAGCGAGTGCTAATAGGCATCTTGGCCGTCATCCGTGGACATTCCGCATCATGGTCGCTCCACTCCGTTCCACCGTAATTAATCAAAGCGAGACCTTGGCAGCAGCATCTTCCCCATCAACAGGTAGTAAAACGCCAAGACGTGCCCCATCAATACGTATCCACCTGCAGCTGTGAAGGTATCTGTATCTTTTTCTTCCTCTGTTTCTGCAGAAAGACGCGGGAGTCGTTCGATTCGTGCGTGACAGAAAGAGTTGGGTTCGTGTTTGAAGATGAGTGGATGGAAAATGAATGCGAATGTCTCAACCACAACGATTTAAAGATCTCAGAACATGAATATCCATGACTTTACAGCTAATGAATGTTGAAGTACATATATCAACATTAATTTTACGATGATTACATGATTCCTGAAAACATTTGGCATTTATAATATTTATACATTTATATTCTGTAACTTCTACATAAAATCCATGCTCTTCATAGCTTCAGTTAAAAATACATTAAAATTGTTGACTGTGATATTATAATACTATAATATGATGGTATCCAACAAATAGCCAACATAATTATTGAAACCCAATCTTTTAAAAACCCCTAACATAAACCACAAAGTAACAGCCATCAGAACACGAAAGCCTTTGGGTCAGTTGGTAATTCTGTATCTCAAGAACCATCCTAACTGAGGGTTCGAGTCGTGTTGTAAAGAAGTTGGAAGGCATGCAACTTGAACTCAAAGAGAGACTCCTCGACCCGAGATCAGCCAAGGCAGTCAAAGAGAAGCCCGCGGAGAGACTTCCAGCCAACAGATACACACCTCGATCGGAGCCGTTTCAGAAATACTGGTTTTTCCTCAAGCCAAGTTGCTTACAAAGATTTGCTTTCATTTTTCCGTTAAAATTTGCCCAGGTATGGGTGAGTATCTGAGTATCTTGCTCGGTACAGCTGTCGTTGGCGTCAAGGTGAGTTATCTGGTTACCTGTATCTGTATCCGAATGCAAGAATATCTGTGAGTTACCCAGGTAGCCGAAGACGAAGCCGAGTCTTTGCTCTCTCATTGTGGCTTGGGTTCTTCCCAACCCTGCCTCCTCACCTTCTTGGGATTTCGATGGCTCGATGGCTGCTATGTTAATCCACTGGCCAAACATCCCAGGGGATATGCCTTGGCAAAGAATCGGGCCCATACACACCTGAGGAGTGCGTTGGCAGCTGCAGCTGCGCAGGTAGCCAGAAGAGGTTATTTGATTACTCAACCATTTTTCTTGCCGATTTTCGCCTGTTCTTCTGCGCTTCCTCTGGATTGTTCGGAGCTCAGAGCCACATGTTGCCAGTGAAACCTCACGTCGGCATGTCCGGCACAAATTCTGTTTTTTTTTTGTATTTTGTTTTTTTTGCTGGAATTCAAGCCTTAAGACGCAAAATTGAAAAGACATCTGTCGTCGTAAGATCGATTTTTTCTGTCGGGCATTTCCGCAATGCAGACATATTTCGATACCAAGAAATTTTTGGTTTTTGTCTTTTGGGGTACTCAATACTTGAGAATGCATTTAATTGAGCCGAAATTTGAATATTTGATGGCCTCTTGACTTCTATACATATTGATCCCTTTGAATCATTTAAAGTGAAAGACACTTGAAGGCCGCCTCAAGTTCCTTTTGACATCGGTAGCTTTAAAAATGTTGATGTCTTTGAAGAGTCTATTCAAATTTAATTTCTTACAAACTTTATTGTGCTTCAAAACAAATGAAGTATGGAATTTGGTTTATTTTTTTTTCAAGTAAGGAAGTATGCTGTGCTATACATACCATAGGCTATTAATCTTCACCCTGAAAGGACATCCAGACAGCAGCTGCATCGCATCCATCTGGCCAAAAAGACATATCTAACAGATACCCCTGGTTGCCTTGACATATCAGGCATGCAAATCTTAATGAAGTTCTCTGCGTCGACGATCATAGATACAAATGCAGCTGTGGCAATTGAAACTGCACCTGCTCCAACGAATACACATTTTTTCTTTCCCACTTGCCGCTCGTTTACCCATTGAACCGCTCCAATTTAGTTCATTGACTAGTGCCGCAATCGATTTTGTTGGAAACGAACGAATCCAAAGGCAAGCGTAACCTACTTTCCGCTGATAAGATAATGACGCTTTTCCTCCGGTTACAGTTTACAGTAGCGCTCGCCGACGCCTCAGTCAATGACTTACCATTTATATAAACGCCTATGTACCCACAGACAAATGTATTTATGTTTGTCTGGCTCTAGCACTTGTGTACATTTTCATTACTTCTAATAAAATCCATGGAACGGGGGTTACAGCTGTCTGAGATGTCTGGTTCTACATATATATATATATGCACCTCCAATCGAACATAACGCTTTCCCAATCCCCATCGCTTATCTCGACCGTTAAATGATCAACACAGAATTGTATTCGATTTTATTATATTTTTTATTTTAACACAATTGTTGTGTTTGTGTGGCTCTTTCGTTTGTTGTAAATTACAAAATTAATATGTACTCTGTATATAAATAAAGTATTTCAACTTTTCTATTATTGGCCTTAGCAGTAATAAATGTCACCTTACGGCTCTTAAGACTCTTCTTAGTGGCTACGGGAAAAGACTTACAAAAATACATATCGCAATGATTTATTGAACATTTTCACTTACATATATAAATCTATGTATTGTATATTATACATCCCTTTTAATATAACATGGATATATAGATGCACACGTGTTACGTTCATAATTACAGGAAGAGTTTGGTTCTCCCTCGAGTTGATAAGTTTAAACTAGGTTTTTCTGATTTATACATGTACTAGAAGACAACCCTAAGAACTTATACTGATATTGATAGGGTTTACAGCTCTAGATAAATTAGGATTAATGTGTTAACTTAGATATACCGACTTGTCTTATCGAATTTAGTTCAACTTTGATTTTGTGTCTATTTCCTTTCTAATTGAAGATCTGTCTTGTCGAAGCGCTAACGCGATATAATTCTTCATACTATGTTGTGTAATGCATTTTCAACTAACATAAGTTCTAAAGTAAGCTACTATCTAGTGTTGGTATTATGAATTCTTACACATAATGATTTCGAATTCGATTTATAGGACATTTCGGACATTTCTATTTCGATTTATATTTATATTTCTACCCCGTTTTGTGTTTCGTTAAATGTGTGTGGAATCGAAGCAATAACAGTTCTGCAGAAATTTGTGGTTTGTTCGCAGTTGCTTGGCTACATTAGTGGTTAGCTCTAGTTTAAATAGTTAATTTACGTAAGATCAAGATCACTTTTTGCATTTACAAAACAAAAAACAAAAACTTGTTCCCCAGGGCCCTTGCAATACTCCTCCATAAAAATATATGTATATATATAGTCTACCCATATGGGTACATTTATCTCTGAATCGACGTTGGGACCGGCTAGGCCGGCGCCTTGTCCCGACACTATCAACATCCGTACAACTCTTAGTATATAAAAAGTCTTTTCAATTTCTACGTCATCTTGCCGCGTCTGGCGGGGAATTCTAGATGCGCCAGCCCTGGTCGTCGTCCACATTGGAGTCCGTGTCTGAGGGCTCCTCGCCGTACATATCGGCCAGCTTGCGGAAGCGCGGTCCAAAGTTGGACAGGTAGTCGAAGTTGAGATCGCCGTCGTCGGTGCAGGACGCCAGGCTGGACAGACTGCCGTCGGAGTTGCCGTCACCCTCGTACGCATAGTGCCGCACATCGTCCACCGTGGTGGCGCCCACGTCCCGGTCGCAGTTCTCCTTCTTGTCGCCCAGGAAATCGGCGATGTCCGGTATGTCGTTGGGGTCGCGCATGCTCCCCTGCAACGCGTACGGATCCTTGTAGAGCTTCTCCTCGTACGGCTGACTGCGCAGGACATTCAGGTCGTATTCCGTGTCCCGCTCGCCGCCACCCTCATCCTCGTAGTTAATGATCGTTTCGCGTATGTCATCGATGTCCTTCTCGTGCCAACCATTCTTTTGCTTCTTCTGCACCACCACGGCCAGAAGGATGATTATCAGCAGTGCCAGGCACACAATGACCGCGATGATAAAGTTGCGATCGATTCCAAAGCTGAAGGCCACGGCCACAGACTGCTGGCAACCGCTGTCGATGTTTCGGGAGTACGAGGGCATTCCCAGGTTGTAGGTTTGCTCATTGATCGTCAGGTTGCGAATGCATCCGAAGAATCCCTTCTTGGCTGGAACGTGCGTCCAATTTAGCTGCCTGCCCAGCCGCTCCAGGTCCACCGGAGTGCCGCCCAGCTGCAGCGGGGCATTTACGTTGAGGAACTCATTGGGACCAATCGGGGCGCCCAGGGTCTGGCAGGTGGACAGCCGGCAGTTGTCGACCGTCATCTCGATGCTCTTTCGCTGCAGAATAATGTCCAGTTGGTAGGTGCGGTCGGCAACCATCTTAATATGCTGATGCCTGATGCGAATGGCACCCGAACCGTAGTCCACAGTCAACACTGGGTAGCCATTGTCCAGTTCCAGAGCCAGGAAATCGGAGATTGCCAGCAGGGGGTTGAAGTTCAAAGGTCCTAGATACATGATCAGGCCCTGGTCGATCTGGGGCGTGATCTCCAAGCTAATCTGCGTGTTATTGCAGCTGGCAATCGGTTGGTAGAAGGCATAGCCAGAGCCGTAGAAGGCCACGGAGACGAGTTCGCAGTGGGGTCCGGTGAACCCATCTATGCAGTCACACACATCGTTCTCCCCAAATCTCGGAGATCCTCCGTTCAGGCAGGGTCTCATCAGAGGGGCCTCGCAAACGCATTGCGCCTGGACAAAGGCATTTACGCCCACAAAGGAGGTCGTGTTCGAGTATATCATATATGGCACCGAGCTCTTGTGCAGCTCATTGGTGCACGACTCCTCGCACTTGAACCTCTCTATCAGGCACTCGTCGATGTTCACCATCAGCATCTGCAGGTCCAGTTCGTTCTCCAAACTATTCTGGTTCTGGGCCACTATTCCGTTGAGCTTTTCGGGAGCGTAGTAGGGTGAGCCGTGGGCTGAGAAGCGCACGTCCAACGTATGATTTTCATTCTGGAGCACCGTGAACACGTCCACGTTGGCCACTGAGGTGTTGAACAGCTTGGACAGCGAGAGCTGCAGGCGATCCTTGAGGGAGAGCGCTTCCGGGGATTGAATGTCTCGCGGCACACTGATAAACTCCTCCTTGGTCACGTTAATAAATCGTATGCTGCCGCTCTTGTCCACCGCCTCCTCGGGGAGCTCTCGGACCACCACTGTGACATAGGCATCCACGGAGTGACGGGGCACGAATAAGGACTCCTCGGTCACCACGAACGACAGGTCGTACTCTCCCTCTTGGGTGTGAACCAGCATGGTGATCATTCCCGTGCTGGGATTCAGCCGGAACTGGTCGTGCGGCAGATCCTTCCATTCGAAATACTTGTCCTCCAGATCCCAGTCGTCTAGATCATCCACAAACACGCGACCAATGTCCGTTTCCGGTGCTTCACCCTTGTAATTGTAGATGAAGATGCGCGACGAACCCTCGCTCATGGCATTATCGTTGACATCACCAATCACCAGGTGCAGGATGCTCACCGCACTCTGGCGCGGAACGCCCGAGTCACTGATGCGGATGGGGATGAAGTATTCCTTCTGGGCCTCCCTGTCGAACTGCACGTTTGCGTGCAAATAGTCACCGTCCATGCTGAACTTGGTCTTGATGTCTGGCGTGGCCTCGCTGTCGATGCCGTAGGTGAAGTTACCCGCCCCCGGAGTGTCATCGTAGTCATTGGCCTGCAGCTGGACAACCAGGCCGGGATTTCGGTTCTCCGGCCAGTAGACAGGCATTTCGTTGATCAGGAAGGGAGCGTTGTCGTTGATGTCCTTCAGAATGATCGTGACCTCCTTCAATTGGCTGACCGTGCTACCCACTCCATCCTCGTCGTTGGCCTTGATCAGCACCTGCCAGGTCTTGTGACCATTGGGTGGATCGCGATCTAGCGTCTTGATCAACCGCAGGCAACCACTGTTGTCGATGCTCCAGCGATTGCCATCGTTCTGGTGAATCGAATAGACGATATGCTGGTCTGCATTGCGATCCTTGATGTCCGGATCGTAGGCCTCCACGGTGAGTATGCAGTCGTCGTAGGTGGTTTCCTCCAAGATGGTCACGCTGTAGTCCTGCTTAAACACCGGTGGGTTGTCGTTCACATCCTCGATCTTGATGACCACCGTGGTGTAATCATCGTAGATTCCGTCAAAGGCTCGCACCTTCAGCTCGTACTCCGTGATCGTTTCGTAGTCCAACTTCTGATTGACAGTGATCTTGCCCGTCTTCAAGCCAATCTTGAAGGCGTCGCCCACGTTGCCGCTTTCGATGCTGTAGAGGATCTGAGATGCATTGTCCTCGTCCTCGGCCTTCACTTCAATAACCTCCGTGTTGGTGTTGGCATCCTCGAGCAGTCGCTCCGCCAGATACCTGTCCTGCTGGAAGTGCGGCTTGTGGTCGTTCTTGTCGCCAATGGCGATGCGGAACACCTGGTGACCACGGTTCGGTTCACCATTATCGAAAAGACTCGAAGGTGAATTATCGCTGGCAATCACTTTAACGTTGTAGAAATCACGCTCCTCCCGATCGAAAGTTGTGAGGGCGGTGATGTTACCTGTATTGGGATCGATGGTAAAGTACTCCCGGTTGTCGGCCAGCTCGAAGGAGACAATATTATTGGCCGCCGTGCCGTCCATGTCGAAAGCGCGCACCTGCATCACTGGAGTGCCGGGTGGTTCATTCTCCAGGATCGTTCCCGATTTGACCTCCGTGTAGTAGGGGATATTATCGTTGACATCCTCCACCTGGATTTTGATCTGATGCTCCGTGCCCAGTTCATGGGTGTTGCGCACAATCATGGTGAGCGTGTAGTCCGTGATGGCCTCGTAGTCCAGAGTCTTGCCCAGGCTAATGGTAACCTCGTTTCCGATCTGGTTAAACACGAATGTGTTCTTGCTGTTCGTCTGCTCTGTTCGTCCGGTGTTTAGCTCAAAGATCACCTCTGGCTTGTCGGGCATATTGGAGACTGCTCGCAAGGTGGCAATCGGATGGGTGAAGTTCTTGAGATTCTCCTTCAGGTAGATGGGTGTGTCGATGGGATTCACGAAGGAAGGTGGCTTGATAGAGGACTCCACCACGCGGATGCGGACTTCGATTTGGGCATCCTGCGGCGGATCGGGCACTACGTTATAGGCTCGTACGATTATCGCGTACGATTGGCCGGGTCGCTTGTCAATCGATCGTTTCAGATAGATGATACCCGACTCCTTGTCGATCTTGAAGTACTGGAAGTCGCGTTCCCTTAGGATCTCGTACTCCACCAAACTGTTGTTTCCATCGTCGAAATCGCTGGCACTGATGGACATCACCACCGCGTCGGGCTGCAAGTAGAAGGCAAAGATAAAGCCAAGGGTATATGGGGAATTTCCGGTTTCCTTCTGCTAAACCAACTTTCCTGCAAGTTTGCCCAAACCAGCAGCAGGCACATGTCCCTCGACCTTCTTTTTTTCTAATGCTACCTGAGCGAAAGCCTAAGTTGAACTGAAACCTTTTCTTAGAAAACTTAACTACCGACAAAGCTTTGCTAAAATAGACATCATTTGTTGGGGTAGTAAAGAGGAAATCAATAAAAGGAAGGCATATAAGGTTGATACCTATATAACTGGCAGAACTATTCTTTGGATTCTATTAAAGTTTTCCAACGAAATCATAAATGTTTTCAAAATATCTTGTTCTTGGAAACATAAAAACAATTAAAATAAAATTTTTCGTTGTTTTTATATTAAGTGATTATTTATTTAAGGCGCATGTTTATCTCCTAATCTTAGAAATTCTAATAAAATATTTTTAATAGTTCACAGAGTATTTATATAACAAATTACCTATTTTAATTTAATTTCATAAAGTTTTTCCCTTGAACTACTGTACGATTTTACGGGTTAGCTAAATTTAGTTTTCCTACCTCTGCTCTGCTAAGCTGTTTGGCTGCCCTTTGCTATTTGGCTCGACGACAAGTTTTTCTAGTTGCTAACATGGAAATGGCGTAGAAGAAAAGGCGGTGGAAAGGGTTTCAAGGTTTTCAGTATCGAACGAACGAGCAATGAACCCGAAAACCCGTCTCCAAGTGGTCGCCCTCCTACGCCAAGCGAAAACTAGTTCCGCCCAAGAAGATGTTCGCCCATGAACTGGGCAAGTGGTTAATTAACGCTGCAGAAACTGCAGGACGTGCGACAGTTGGAGTCGCCGTCTAATGGAATGGCCAGGTGGGCAGAGGATGGAGGTTGTTGGTGGCAATGACCCATAAAGGCCAGCACTCAGCAAAATTACAAAATGGTTTGTAGTCGTCTTACAATATATTTTAAAGATATATTAGTAACATAATGTTTCAATCAATCTATCCATTTCCCTTTTCCTATGAAGAATATTTAAAATTGAATAATCTAAACTAGTAAATAATATAATATAATATTATCTAGGCTGCTACAATTATCTCTTCTTTTAAAAGTAGGATTTCTTCTGCACTTCAGAATAAGAGGTTTAAAAGAAAAACGAATTCGTTTCGTACTTTAAAACATTTTCACAATAATCCCTTGATTTTTTAACAATGATATATATTTCTTTCCCTTGAAAATACATTTTCTAGTTTTTAAGGAAAAATTAAAGATCTTTTGCACTAACGATATTTTTTTTACCCCAACTTTTCTTTAAAATTAAACAAATTTAACTATCCCACAGTAAACCCACACAAATTCTGCCGAAACCTGACGAAACTTTTTTCCGTTCTCAAAAGACAATTAAGTTAGGTATGTACATAGATAGGGGGCAAAATGGTAGAAATGACATCACTCTAGTGCCGAACCACTAACTTGGCCAAGCCGCAGTAATCCGGGGTCCGCGAGCTTGGCCAGCAGTGGCCGGAAGAGAGGGCCAACTCCAAAATCAGTGGGCTGGAGCAACTCACCTGGGCATTTTCCGACATGGACTCGTCATAGCGCGCCTTGTTGAAGGCGGGGGCATTGTCGTTGATGTCCTCGATGGTCACGTTGAAGGTGCAGACGTCGTCCAGCGGGGGCAGGCCGTTATCCGTGGCCTGGACGGTGACGAAGACGAACTTCTCGTGAATGGGCTCGTCGCGATCGAAGGTGTGGGTGGTGAAGATCACGCCCGTCGAGGGGTTGATGAAGAACTTGGGCCGCTCGAATGGCGACTGGACGAGGCTGTAGCGAATGACCTGGTCGGGATCGGGGTCATCGGCCTGGACGGTGAGCACATAGGTGTTCTCCGGCTGCTCCTCCTTGACCTTTGGAGCATAGCCGGCGCAGTTTCTGAAGGCGGGCTTCCGGTTGTCGCCGGTATAGGTCTTGTCCGGCGGCGAGTGGAGTGCGAGGGCGGGTGACAGCAGGCTGATGGCCACGAGGACGCCCAGGAGGAGTCTCGCGGGGATTAGTCGCCTGCCCAGGTCGCGGCATTTCCGCTTGTGCTGCTGGTGTGTCTGTTGCTGGGCGGGATTGATGGATTGGCGGCCGGTAGTTTGGCTCACCGACGACGTCATGTTGATGCAGTGAGGCAGTGGCTCGTGGACACACTCGCTGCTGGACACTGTGGGACACACAACACTCTCCTCTAGCGGCGATCCGCCATCGCAAACTCTCTTTTTCAGCCGCAGCAGCACTTTCGAGCACTTCTCTGTGAATACCCCAGTATTATTTTCACTCACACACCTTTTGCTTTTGCTTAAGCCTTAGCTTTATCTAGCTCTGTTTGTATTTTATTCTATTTGCACACTCTTCTTCTCGCCGCTTTTCGCTCAGTGTGCCGTTTGTTTGGACTGCATTTTCATGGCAACCGCTCAATAATTATCAATCGAATTGAGTTTGGTAATAATACTCGCGTACAGTGCGCGCCCTGATTGTAAACTGACTTATTCCGATTTCGGTGCAGCTGCCCTGCCTGATATTTCGTTCACTTTTATCTTTCACTCGTCCGCTTTGGCACTCTCTTTCTACTCCTCTACTACTCCTCTGACCACTCTCTTTCGCTTGGCAAACAGGTAATACCAGGTAAAAAAGTGGTTACACGCACACCAACAAGCGCGCGCTTTCGTGTGCGTGTGCTTGGGTCCTCTGCGCTGGTATGTGTGTTACCAACTCGAAATTGTTGGTAGAAAAAGGCACTTTTCGCTGGTATTTCGTTGTGATTCGTACACTTTGGCGAATTATTTCAAACAGAAAGATCGCAAAACGTAATTTCATTCACTTTGATCGTTTTAATTTCGGTTAAAAGCGAAGCCGCGGGAGAAAACCGAATTCGAGTCCGCGATCGACGCGCGAGACAACCGCCTAATTCAAAAACAACAAAATTTCTGTGGCGGTGAAGAGTGTGACCGCGGAGTCATCGATCAATAATACCGTCCGGCGCAATTATACCAAAAATAATTCAGGCGGTCACTCTGAATATATCGATATTTTCACTTAAGTTCGAGTGCGTTGAGGTGGGCGTATTCGCTAGGATAGGATCAGAAATCGGGGATCGGAAATCGGCTAACTATTTTATAGCAGAATCGCTTCAAGAAGAAGCATAAAAAGTAATGGATCTAAAAGTCTTTAAAAAATCGCAACAAAATTAAAGATATTATTAATTGCTTTATTGTTAATTTGCTTGAATCCTTTGCGATCCACAGCTAAAGATGTTTACATTTCTGGTGTTATCTAAACTCCCAAGATTCTTTATCTATTTTCTTAACTTTAACCTTTTCTAAGCCTTTCCAAACTCAATAGTTACACTCCACAGAAAGAACAAATACCTTTACTATTTGCCAACGAAAAAGAAAGCAGCAACTCATCGAACGATTAGACAATAAAATGCATTGTAGTAATCAATTCACTGCTAATAATTTAGTTCACATGCCACCAATTTTCGTTTCCTTATACAATAGCCAGACAAAAATACAAGTTTATTGTTCAAAAATCGAGTGCCAACTAGTGTTTTCGCACAAGTTAAATTAAAAATGTAGTTTGTGGGTTTAAAAATTGTTTAAAAACAGGAAAGAAACTGGATACTGGGTACTTATACAGTTGAGTAATAACTACATAATTAAATATTATTTGCGCAACTGTCCTTAAAAGCATTAAGTGAGAAATAATTTGAACCTCTGAAGAGTATAAATTTCACGCGCTAGGATTTTTTACATTTTACAATAAATTCAAAACTAGCCGCCAAAGTGGTTGCCATTCACATGTCAGAGTATGGTGCAGTGGAGTCCGTCCATAACATTACGGCGATTCCGATCCGGTACAGGTACACAAGTATCGCCCATCCCTAGCAAGAAGTGAGAAAAAAAGTGAATCGAATCGTCATCGTCTTGGCCCATTAATTGCGAAGAAAAAGATTGCTGTGCCGAAGAAAACGGTCGAGGAAGAGTTCCAGCGACACCGCAACGCCCCAGCAGTCCACACCGCGATCCCGGCCAGAGGAAAAACGCAGGGCAACGGAAGGGAAATCAGAGCAAGCCAAACAACCGCCCCTGCCCCGATTTCGTGAATCACCCAGTGGAACCATGGAGCAGACCCCGATCACCGATGCGGAGAAGGTGCGCATTGTGTCTGACTTCATCCTGCACGCGCCGCCCGGCGAGTTCAACGAGGTGTTCAACGATGTGCGGGAGCTGCTCAAGAACGACACCCTGCTGAAGGATGGGGCCAGCCACGCCTTCGCCCAGTACAACAAGGACCAGCTGACCCCGGTCCGCATCGAGGGCACCGACCACAACGCCATCATATCGGAGCACAACGATCTGGGTGAGCCTATGCCCATAAATGGACAAAAGCCCGCGATGAGTCACCAGGGTTTTGTTTGGGTTTCAATCGATATCATATAAGTCAAACACTGATAAGCAATTGCATTCCAGGCAATGGTCGCTTCTTCGATCCTCGCACAAAGCAAGCCTTCAAATATGACCACCTCAGGAAAGAGGCCTCCGACTACCAGGATGTGGATGCGGATGCCACTGCGGAGCCCTGGAGGGCCGCCCTGGACCTGGAGACGCTCGCCTACACTGCCAGTCACTATAGACACGGAGTAAGCTCTGGGAAAACTTCCTTCTGCTTGTGCTAACCCTAGAACTCCCTCCACAGGTCAGCTCTGTCTTTGGAAAGGCGCAGGGCAACCAGATTACCCTGACCATTTGCATCGAGGACCACCAGTTCCAGCCGAAGAACTACTGGAACGGCCGATGGCGCTCCCAGTGGCACGTCAGTTTCCAGGCGGGCAACGGATCCGCCGAGCTGAAGGGCGTGCTCAAGGTGCAGGTGCACTACTACGAGGACGGCAACGTGCAGCTGGTGTCCTCGAAGGAGTGCCGCGAGAGCGTGGTGGTCAGCAATGAGCAGCAGCTGGCCAAGGAGGTGATTCGCCTGATCGAGGAGGCCGAGAATGAGTACCAGCTGGCCATTTCGGAGAACTACCAGACCATGTCGGACACCACCTTCAAGGCCATGCGCCGCCAGCTGCCCATCACCAGGACCAAGATCGACTGGAGCAAAATCGTCTCGTACAGCATTGGCAAGGAGCTGAAGACGCAATAAGACCACGAGGTGCAAGCGGAAGAGGAGCGGACACAGTCGACGAAGCGGCCCAACAGTCTTCCACTTGCCATGGCCAAGCGAGCATAGGAACCGATCATCAGCATTACCACCATAACATCCAAACCGAAGCAGCAGGCACAGGAGTACGAGAATACGAAAGCGAGCAGGCGCCTGCCCAAAATAAAATGTCTGTAATTGGCTATATACATACGAACATATACCTACATATATCTATATATACGGCGTGTATTTATACTGTGTTATATAACGACGAAAGTGCGTATACATAACGACATATATAACGATTACGATCGGAGACGATTTGATTGCAAGCATTTGGATGACTTTAGCCTGACGGTGAACGATGCACTGCTGCCTCGTCTGCGTCACGATCGCCACCAATTGTCGCCTTTATCGTTTAAGAAGAGCATTAAACGCGGATTTTATCATGTCCTCTAACCTATGTATTATTCTAATTTTAAACGAATCGAACACGAGATCTGCGCTCTAGATGAGCCAGCAGCGGGACACCAACCAACCAACCGACTCTCGACTATTTTAAGTGGTATCATTAGAGCACCCATTGAAGTTTTCTGCTTTCCCGATTGTTCATCACCACCTAGCCTGAGCATGAATATTAACTAAGCTAAACCACTGATCATTTTTGCCAGACAAACAATAACTAAAGACTTTGATTTTATAAAAACACAATAAATTTGTAATTAAAATAACATAACTATACAACATTTAAGATTGCTTGAATTAGTCAAATTTAATGAGAATAAACTAATTGAATCGGAAACCGAGTTCACTTTGAATGCGTTTCGGATTGTTTGGCATTTAGTAGATTTGATTCGGATAGGATAACATTGGAATCCACTTGGGCAGGCTGTTTGCTTAGACTCTCGGGCAGATCGAAGGTGAGCTCCTCGGACTTCTTGAGCAGAAAGCGCTTCTCGGGATTGAGTTTGGTTTCCAGCTCCAGCCGATCGATCAGCCAGCCTCTGTCCGGCTGATGGGAGGCCCAAAAGAAGAGTGTACCTGGGGAATCACAAGTTGTTGATTATTAGTAACTAATATATCAATCTAAGGATCTATGTACCTTTGTCTTTGCTGCCCCTTACGGAAACCTCGAAATGCGCCATTTCCGCATTGCAATTGTTGTTGGCATTGGACAGATCTATGCCCAAGTCCTTGATGGGTTCCCCCAGAAGGTTGGATGCTCCCCGATGGCTTCTTAATGCTTTTAACGCCAGTTTATAGTACTCGCAGGATCGTACCCGATCCTCCATCTTCCATCTCATGTACATCACGGCGGAAATGGAGGCCACGGCGCCGTAGACGCAAATGTTGCCCAACGTTTTGTTGGAGGGCATTCTTAGCCGGAGTCGGACCATCTTGATAAAGTATGTTTATTTAAAAAAAAAACTGCTCTTTACTTTCGTAATATTAGACAACAATAAAATAGCCGGTGCCGTTACTTGGAGATGACAGTTGGTCGATATTTTCTAATCTTTAAAATAAGTGACAAAAATTGAAGAAAAGAACTGATCAAAATGTTGGTTAAAATGGAAAATGTATTATTATTTTATCATTTCCATAAACAATTTTAAAAATAACATTTCTGATTTAATAATATAACGTTTTGCAAAGAAAAAGGTTCATCTCTAGAATTGTTTGTACAAAATTAATGACAGAAATAAATAGTATTTCTAGATTAATTGGACTAATTAATGTTTATAAAGTCACATCTATAAATTGAGGGTTAGCCATACCTTTTTATTTACCAAAATCCGTTCGATAGTTATTTGTTTTGAATAATCAGCTGACAGGTCGTATACTTTATAACCAGGGCTGCACAGTCGCATTCGGCAGATTATACAACTAAACGGGCGTTTTGTAAATAAGTTGCAGTAATTTAACAAATATTCGTCAATTAAAGTGACGATTAGGGAGGAAAAAGAATAAATAGCAAACATGAGCAACTTTACGGCTGTTTTCCAGATGGTAAGGCAGCGATTGATAGCCCCAGCGATAGGAAACACGGCACGTTGTTATGCCGTCAAACCGGCGGCGCCAGGTGAGCACCCACATCCAGGTTAAGTAGTTCCCCCTATAACTAATAATATCCTAAACCCAAAGCGAGCAAGAAGAAAAAGCTGGGCAAGCTGGGACCCATCATGGAGAAGAAAATCATTCCCGTGGAGACGGATGCCAACAAACTGGTGAACTATGTGTGCGGTAGCAACTACCTGAAAACAGGACAGGATGTCAAGGTGAGCGATTAAAACAGATTCCCCGGAATAGGATATAATATATGTAATATCCAAAACAGATCAAACCGGATGCGGAGTACCCCGACTGGCTGTGGTCCTTGAACACGGAACGCATCATCCCGCTGGACGAACTGGATCCCAACTCCAAGCAGTACTGGCGACGCCTCAGGAAACTGGCCTTGCGGCGCAACAATCAGCTGTCCAAGCTCAAGAAGTTCTAGACCCCGTAGCCCTAGGTGTTATCGTTGATTTTGGAGACCCGACCCTCAAAGCGTCCATATTGTTTGCCATGCTCTCCTGAGCAACAAGTGTGTAAACAGCATGTTTTCTGCAAAAACAAACCGCAAATACATATTACAACGTCTTACACTCCTTATCAATAATCGAAATGCTATAAAAGTCATGGAGTTGCGGGAAGTTTCAATTCATTGGTCAAGAAATGTTGAGCGGAACTGGTTTGATTGGCTTGCTCCTCGGGGTGATCCAGATGGTAGCATCCTCATCCGCCCAAGGCAACTCTTCAAGTAAGTAGCTGCCTTCCTTGTACACCGGATTATCCAAGGATCCCCTTGCAGAGAACGTTGTCTGCTACCAGGGCACTTGGTCCGTCTATCGACCTGGTTTGGGCAAGTTCGGCGTGGAGGATATAGATCCGTTCCTGTGCACCCACCTGATCTACGCCTTCCTAGGCATTGATGAGACGGGCCAACTGCGGGTGATTGACGCCTATCTGGATCTCGAGGATAATGGTGGCCGGGGAAATATCAAGAGCTTCAATGCACTCAAGCTGAAGAATCCCGTGCTGAAGACTCTGGTGGCCGTGGGTGGTTGGAATGAGGGCTCTAAAAGATTCTCCTTGGTAGCCAGCGATCCCCTGAAGCGCGCCAAGTTCGTGGACGATGTGGTCAGATTCCTGCAGCGCCATGGATTCGATGGCCTGGATCTGGACTGGGAGTATCCCGGCCAGCGTCACAGCCTGGAGAACGCGGATCAATCGAACTACATAACGTTTTTAAAGGAGCTGAAGGAGGGGTAAGCTAGGCGGGTTGTTTGATTGGTGACCAGCTCTAACCTGAAATCTCCACAGGCTGGAACCCTTTGGTTTCCTGCTCACCGCGGCTGTGGGTTCCGCCCAGTTCTCCGCCGAAATATCCTATGACATTCCGGCCATGGTCCCATATTTGGACCTCATCAATGTGATGGCCTATGACCTCCACGGTCCTTGGGACCAGGTTGTAGGCATTAATGCTCCTCTGTATGCCGCTGAAAGTGATGCCAGCGACGCCACCGGTCGGCAGCAGCAGCTCAATGTGGACGCCATTGTCAAGTATTGGCTGCAAGCAGGTGCTCCGCCAGAAAAACTGATCGTAGGAGTTCCCTTCTACGGACGCACCTTCACCTTGACCACCGCAGAGGGCAACCAGCCAGGATCTCCGCATATAGGAAGGGGAATTGCGGGCAAATACTCCCGTGAACCGGGTGTCCTTGGCTACAACGAACTCTGCGAGCTGATGCAGCAGGAGGAGTGGACCAAGAAGTGGGAGCCGGCACAGCAGGTTCCCTACGCCTTCAGGCAGCGACAGTGGGTGGGCTACGAGGATCCACGCAGCCTGTCGCTCAAGGCGCAGTATGTGATGGACCATGATCTGGGTGGCATTATGGTGTGGTCCCTTGAATCGGATGACTTCCAAGGCACCTGTGGCCAGCAGTCCTATCCCCTCCTGCACGAAATCAATCGCGTGCTCTTCGGCGGCGATACACCCACTGGCTTGACTCCCGAATCCAGCAAGGACAAGCCCAGTGAGGGGTTCAGTTGTCCGGCTGATGCCCCTGAAGGATATGTTCGTGATCCGGACAACTGCTCCAAGTTCTACTACTGCAGTGGCGGCACTACGAACAATTTTGATTGCCCCAGTGGACTTAATTTTGACTTGAACACAAATAGATGTAACTACTCGGGATCAGTAAAGTGCTGATCTTTATTTTTACAAGCGAATATCTTTAGTTGTCTGTGTTCTTGGGATCTCAGTCAACAACCTTGAGGTTCAGTGGCATGTTTTTGAAGTTGTAAACGGGCATTCCCGGTCGCCAGATGACAAAGTTCTGATCACACTTGACCTCTGCGGCGGGTCGACAGATGATCTGAGCCTCGTCGAAGAACTCTCCCTCAGAGCACTCGTAGTAGATCCTTTCCCCATTGCGGCATTCGTGGTATAGCCGGCAGTCCCAAGAATCCCGCCGGAATCCATCCTGGGGACAAAGTCCGGACGCCTCAGTGGTTGGCTTTTCGGTGGTGAGGGCATTCTTGTCCCCCAAAGCAGCAAAGATCACGTGGAGCAAGCCATGACGTTCTCCACAACTGCCCTGGAAGTCGTCCACATCGACGGTCCACGCCATGGCGCCGCCCAACTTGTGCTTCTGGAGCAAGTGCATCTTGGCCCAGATGCTTTGCGGATTCTCGTAGCTCACCCACTGATCACCTTTTGTGGCATATGGTACCTTGGCCACCTTGTCGAACTTCCTGGTCCAGTTGGACTTCTGCACGCACCACTCGTTGTAGGTCATGAAGCCATCACGATGAGATAACTTTGTCCGCTTGCCGGGTCCCTTGGAGGGGGATCCCACCGCCGTCTGGTTCCTATCCATGGTGTAGGAGCGTACGAAGAAGGGAATGTTCAGGATGAGTTTCTCGGGCGCCTTTCCGTGCCTTTTCCAATGTTTAATGGCATCGGTAACGGTGTCTCCATGTCCGTGAAGTGGAGCATTGTAACCCAGCCGCAGGCGGTACGCATCCCGTTCGTCGTGCATCATTAGATGGACAAAGTCCGAGTTCTTCACTATCCCAGGAACGTCGTAGCTCTCTAGGTTTTCCTTGTTGGTTCGCCCCAACACAGTCACCATGAGAACTAATTTGTGCTCCCGAAAGCTATTGGATGAGGTATAAAATCTAAAGAACCTGATGAATATAACACCTCAATTGAGACTCACATTAATCCCAGCTCCTCTAACAGGAGCACAAAGTTCTGCCGGTCCTCAGATTGTCCACCGCGTTGAGTGGGATAACGCCAATCGATCTGGACCCCATCAAATCCCCACTTGAACAGGAACGCTATCAACGAGGTGTAAAAGTTGTCGCGCTTATTTGGAGAGGCTACCATCCTGGAAAAGTGCTTAGATTCCTCCTGCCAGCCACCTACGGTGAACAACACCTTCTTGATGCTATCACACTTCATGTTTTTAACGCCGCTCAGCATGTCTATAAGGATTTTGGGATTTAACTTCATAAGTAATAGCTTTGGTTTGGAATATGTGAAAGATTTCCAGACTTTCGATCTATAATTTAAGATCCTACAAATATTTGAAAGACCTGTATTTCCACTTACTCTTCTCCAGAAGCAGGTGTTGGTCGGTGATCTTCAATTCACCGGTCTCTCCATCAATACCCACGCCAGAACCGAGGACCAGGTGAGTGCAAAGTCTCGAGTCCAAGTTCCAGTCAAAGAATTGACTGCGTTCTTTAAAATAGTAGGATGCCAAGTCGTATTGGCAGAAGACATTGTCTACAGGAATAATTATTAAACTGTACAAGGAATACTACGAAGATATACGTACACTCTTTGGCTATAGAACCGCAGATCAGAAATATCATTACCGTAAAAACAAACTTAAAAGAAGCCATGGCTAAGACAAGCCTTATAAAGTTAACTTTAAATTTATATAATTTTTGCCCGATTGCAGATAAAACGAAATGGTCAAGTAAACAAAATGTAAGTTTTTGTTAAAATTTGTTTCCGGACCAGTAAAAGTGTTTTGAGTTCCGTGTTGTTTCTGAATCAGTGTCATTTGAGAAATGGTAATGTAAAATACTAGTACATTAGAAAAGCACCGATAACTTGATGCCAAATTATATCTCTTTATCTGGAAATATTACATGGTACCTCTGCAGACATATTTTATCAAGGGTACTAATGTAAGAATTTAAAGTACTTTGGTCACGGCAATACTTGAACATGGCCTAGAACTTAACGTTCCTTAACACTACCTCACCCATTTATGGTTTCTTGTAGACAAGTCCACAGGTATTTATTGTCATTATCATTATTCCAATATTGAAATTGTAACATATGTAGTTGCCTCATGAGCTTTACAACTGAGTTTCGTTATGTCTGTATGATGACTAAGAGTTTGTTTGTAAATATTATTTTTGGAATTTAAATCTAATCAGTGTTTTGCTAGTCATAAATATGGATTTACTTAGTATAAAGTTCTTGTGGGGGCCTCTTAAAGAGATTTATATTTTCGATTGTTGCAATTTTTGTATATTTTCTTTGGCTGTTTATCTAATAGGGGCAATCGACATTCCACTCCCAATCGCAGTTATTGGAGGTGGGATTAAAGTAGAGTCCTGTGCCGCATTGGAAGTCGTATCGGATTCCATCTGCACACTGGTAGTATTTGTTACAATCTCCCACACTCATAAAGTGACCATTTCCCGAAGTGGAGCAGTCTCCACTGGAGCCACCTCCATTGCCACCACTTCCTCCTCCAGGAGTGGGTGTTGGAGTGGGAGCAGCAGTTGGAGATGGGGTAACACTTCCTCCGCCTCCGCTGCCACCGCCTCCGCTCACCTCCTTGCCCAGAGCGCGGTTCATGGTCTTCAGCAGGGGATACGATTCGCCGCAGAGGCCACGGAAGTCATCCGTCTCTATGGACCACATCATTGCACCACCCAGGTTGCGGGACTCCACCAGCTGCATCTTCAGCTGGATGCTCTCGGCATTGTCGTATCCGATCCACTGATCGCCCTGGAAGGCATACGGAGCACCGTTCTCCTGATCGAAAACCGTGTTCCAATTATTCTGGCAGATCTCGTGGTAGCCCAGGAAACCACCCTCCCGTGTGTAGACGCCAGCAGTTCCAGGACCAATGCAAGCTGCACCAGGCCAGTTCTGAGAACTATCCGACATCTGGTAGCTGTGGCCATAGAAGCCAATGCCCAAGATCAGTTTCTCAGCGGGGGCACCTAGCCATAATACATAATGATTAATGGAATATCAGGGATTTTACGATTCCCCAACTCACCATGGGATAGCCAGTAGTCAATGGATTCGGTGACCTCGGGCAGAGGTGCATTGAAACCCAAATAGCCATCCAGAGCCATGTGGAAGTCGTAGGTCATCACATTGATGAAAGTCAGGTGCTGGGAAATGGCCGGAATGTCGTAGGAGATGCTGGCCGACTTCTCGGAGGCACCCACAGCAATACCTAGTTCCAATCCATACTTGTCATAGCTGTCGGGGGATGATATATCATATTGCAATCCATGAAATTCCCGCTATAACCCCTTACGTTTCCTTAAGTTCCCGCAGCAGGGTCACGAAGTTCTCGCGATCCGACTCTCCGCCTCCTCGCTGACCAGGATACTCCCAATCTAGATCCAGTCCATCAAAGCCATACTGTTGAATGAAGGCTAGGGAGCTAGACACGAAGGTGGAACGCTTGGCAGGATCGGCGGCCATGGCCGAGTACTTGGTGGAGCCCTCGTTCCAGCCACCCACCACGGCCAGAATCTTTAGGTTTGGGTTCCGTTGCTTCAAGGCAATGGTTTGGCTTATATAGCCTATGCAGTAAAACCAAATTTTTACTTGGGTTCCTCGCCTATATCAATATTTTCTAAGTTTATATTACCCAGTCCGTCGTCCATGTCCAGCCAGGTGTCCAGGGACTTGAACTCTCCCGCATCGCTGATCCCGAAGAAGGTGTAGCTGATGTGGGTGCACAGGAAGGGATCGATGTCGGAGGGGGTGAATTTGCCATCACCAGGACGGTAGTTAGCCCAGGTGCCCCAGTAACAGTTGATCAGCTCTAAAGGATCATAAGGTTCCAATAATACACGGATTTCTGGAAATACTACCCAAACTACTCACTTTCGCTGAAGGCCACTTGGCCAAGGCAAAGGCAAAGAGCTGCCAAGGCCCAAATAGATAATAACTTCATGCTTCACTCAGTCGGTCAACATTAACAATAGCTTCGTGTATTATGGTACTCCGTTTATATAGGCCACTCCCCAGGTAAGTTCTTATCGCTACACTTCGACATGGTTGATAAATCGCCACTTCACATAAGAAATCGTAGAAACAGAAAACAAAAGTGTAATATATTGCATTCTATGAGGAAAACGAAACGACACGATGGCCTATAACTGTACACATACCAATCTCATATTATATTATGCACATAAATTTTAACTCATTGATAGATCTTTAAGTGCGTCTTGAGATTTGGACGATGGTGGTCGTAGTGTACCCCACTCAAACTCGCACTTTGTCATCGTCCTGGATGGTGATTCAAAACTGTTGCTAGCTACTCATAAAGCCCCTTCATAGTGAACTCAAAATAAATAAATAAACATTCTTCTACGAATGTGACTACATTGTTACATTACAATGCATACATTTAATAATGAATGATTTATTTAGCTGGAAAATGTATCAATATACGAATGGTAAACATTTATTTTTGCTTTGCTTGTAATTCTTCAGTAAAATGTCGTTACTTGTAGGCGATCCAATTTATCTGGTTTATTAATCGGATTCTTTGGAATCGTTTAGTATTTATTTTGGGCATTGGAAGTTAGGATGGTTTACTAACTATCAAAGTTTTCCGATTCTATAAGTGAATAAAGAGTAGGTAAATATTATTATAACAAATTTGTTGAGACAAAAAATAATTTTCTACCATTAAAGATTTGAATGATTTTGTTTGTAAGTATTGTTATTAGAATCTAAATTTAATCAGTGTTTAGCTGGTCATAAATAAAGATTTATTTAATATACAATTCTTGTGGGGCCTCTTAAAGAGATTTATTTTTGGACTATTGCAATTTTTGTATAATTTCTTTGGCTGTTTATCTAATAGGGGCAATCGACATTCCACTCCCAGTCGCAGTTATTAGAGGTGGGATTAACGAACAGTCCCGTGCCGCACTGGAAGTCGTACCGGATTCCATCTGCACACTCGTAGTATTTGTTACAATCTCCCACACTCATACAGTGACCTCCTTGCCCAGAGCTCGGTTCATGGTCTTCAGCAGGGGATATGTCTCGCCGCAGAGGCCGCGGAAGTCATCCGACTCTATGGACCACGTCATGGCCCCACCCAGGTTGCGGGACTCCACCAGCTCCAACTTCAGCTGGATGCTCTCGGCGTTGTCGTATCCGATCCACTGATCGCCCTGGAAGGCATACGGAGCGCTGTTCTCCTGATCGAAAACCGTAGTCCAGTTATTCTGGCAGATCTCGTAGTAGCTCAGGAAACCACTCTCCTGGGTGTAGACGCCAGCAGTTCCAGCACCAATGCAAGCTGCACCGGGCCAGTTCTGAGAACTATTGGACATTTGGTAGCTGTGGCCATAGGAGGCAATGCCCAAGATGAGCTTCTCAGAGGGGGCACCTAACCATAGTACATAGTGATTAATGGATATCCGAACTTTTAAGGTTCCCCAACTCACCTTGAGATATCCAGTAGTCAATGGATTCGGTGACCTCGGGCAGCGGAGCATTGAAACCCAAATAGCCATCCGAAGCCATGTGGTAGTCGTAAGTCATCACATTAATAAAGGTCAGGTGCTGAGAAATGGCCGGAATGTCGTAGGAGATGTTGGCCGTCGTCTCGGAGGCACCCACAGCAATACTTAGTTCCAATCCATACTTGTCAAAGCTGTTGGGAGATGATATATCATATTGCGTCCCAAAGAATACCCTCTATAACCATTTACGTTTCCTTAATCTCGCTCAGCAGGGTCACGAGGTTCTCGCGATCCGACTCGTTGCCTCCTCGCTGACCAGGATACTCCCAATCCAGATCCAAGCCATCGAAGCCATTCTGCTGAATGAAGGCCAGGGAGCTGGATATGAAGGTGGCACGCAAGGCAGGATCGGCAGCCATGGTCGAGTACTTGGTGGAGCCCTCGTTCCAGCCACCAACCGACGCCATAATCTTCAAATTTGTGTTATTTTGCTTGAGGGCAATGGTCTGGTTTACAAAGCCTGTGCAGACAAACCAAAGTTTTACTTGGGTTCTTTACCTATGCCAATATTTTCTAAGTTTATATTACCTAGTCCAGTGTCCAAGTCCAGCCAGGTGTCCAGGGACTTGAACTCTCCCGCATCGCTGATCCCGAAGAAGGTGTAGCTGATGTGGGTGCACAGGAAGGGATCGATGTTGGAGGGGGTGAATTTGCCATCCCCAGATCGGTAGTTGGCCCAGGTGCCCCAGTAACAGTTGATCACCTCTGAAGGATCATAAGGTTCGAATAATGCACCGATTTCTGAATATACGTCCAAAACTACTCACTTTCGCTGAAGGCCACTTGGCCAAGGCAAAGGCAAAGAGCTGCCAAGGACCAAATCGATAACAACTTCATGCTTCACTCAGTCGGTCAACATTTACAATAGTTTCGGGTATTACGGTACTCCGTTTATATAGGCCAGGTAAGTTCTTATCGCTACACATCGCCTCTATCTTTACACATACCACTCTCATATTATATTATGCACATAAATGTTAACTTATAAATAGATTTATAAGGGCGCCTCGAGATTTGGACTATGGTACTCGTATTGTTACACGCACTTTATCATGGTCCTGAATAGTGATTCAAAACTGTTGCTAGCTACTCATAAAGCCACTTTATAGTGAACTCAAAATAAATGAATAAAAATTCTTCTACGAATGTGACTGTTGTTGTTTATTTAGCTGGAAAATGTATCAATATACGAATGGTAAACATTTATTTTTGCTTTGCTTGTAATTCTTCGGTAAAATGTCGTTTCTTGTAGGCGATCTAATTTAAGTGGTATATTGATCGAATTCTTTAGAATCGTTTTGAGTATGATACATGTCTGATAAGTAATAAAAGTATATATTTTGGGCATTGGAAGTTAGGATGGCTACTAATAACTATCAAAGATCTCCGATTATATAAATGAAAGAAGATTGTTAAGCAATACTACATACTATATCACAACTAATTTATGAAACACTTACTGACGAAGTCGTATAAATACAATTATAAAAAATTTATTGAGACCAAAAATAGTTTTCTACCAGATGTGAACGATTTGGAATTTATATGCCTAAAAACAAGCTTATCTGTGAAGATAAAAAATACTGACTTTATAACTTTAATCAGTAGTTTTCACTTTTTTCAATGCTAACGATCGTTTCTAATAACTACAAAGCAACAAATTAAAGTGTGGTGAGCCACTAACGATTTTTGAGTTGTTTGGTTTTTAAATCGGAATGAGTTATTCATATATAAAGAAACTCTCTAAGCCCTACTCTTCGTTTGGTTTCAAATATGGGTTTTTATACATAAACGAATTTTTCATTTTTAAACTTGGTTAGATCAGATTTCTGGAAAGCCCCCCATAAGACACTTTCAAAATGCAAGGTTTTTTTTTAATTTTTAATCATTTTGTCTATCCAATCAGAGTCGCCGTTTAGATATCCCAGCGCAGCTTCATGTTGATGGCACGGAGCAGAGGATAGGCCTCGCCGCACTGACCACGGTAGTCGTCGGTCTCCAGGGACCAGATCATGGCGCCAGCCAGGTTGTTACGCAGGGCGAAGTCCATCTTGTACTGGACACTGAGCACGTTGTCGAAGCTCACCCACTGGTCACCGGAGAAGGCGTACGGAGCGGCATTGTCGTAGTCGAAGATGGTGTACCAGTTGTTCTGGCAGATTTCGTTGTAGCCCAGATATCCGGTGGAACCAGTGTAGGATCCGGCGGATCCCTCGCCGCGGCACGGTGCTCCTGGCCAGTTCTGGGAGGAGTCCGACAGCTGGAAGGAGCGTCCATAGGTGCCCACACCGAGGACCAGCTTGTTGGCCGGAGCACCCTGGCTCAGCCAGAAGTTGATGGCGTTCTCCACGGCCCACTGGGGGGAGTTGAAGCCGGTCTTGCCATCGGAGGCCATGGCGAAGTCGTAGGTCATCACGTTGATGAAGTTAACCTGCTGGGCAATGTTGGCAATCTCGTAGGAGCCGCTGGCCAGGGCCTCACCGGCACCCACAGCAATGCTCAACTCGTAGCCATAGGGAGCGAAGCTATAAAAGGAATACCATTAATTAAGGACATCTTAGATCAAGATCCAGTACTCACGCTTCCTTTAGTTCGCGCAGCAGGGTCACAAAGTTGGAGCGATCGTCCCAGTTTCCACCACGCTGGTTGGGGTACTCCCAGTCCAGGTCCAGGCCATCGAATCCATGGTTGCGCAGCAGATTCAGGGCGGAGTTGATGAAGTTCTGGCGCTTGTACCAATCGCCGGACATCGAGGAGTACTTGGTGGAGCCCTCGTTCCAGCCGCCAACGACGGCGAGGACTTTCAGGTTGGGGTTCTGGTTCTTCAAACCGACCGCCTGGCTAATGAAGCCCAAATCGTAGTCCAGCCAAGTGTCCAGGGACTGAATCTCACCATTGTCGTTGATTCCGAAGAAGGAGTAGCTCAAGTGGGTGCATAGACCTGCATCGATGTTGGACACATCGAACTTGCCATTGCCGCTGCGGTAGTTGGCCCAGGTGCCCCAGTAGCAGTTGACGATGCCTGAAATGGTCGAGTTATAAACATGGTATTACTATTACCTCCAAGTCGGTTTTCCTCAAAATCATACTCACGTTCAGCACCGATCACCTGACCAAGGCAGAGTACTGCAAGTAGTGCCAATAACTTTCCCATTGCAAGAAATGATATTTCATTCCTGTTCCATCTTGGTATTTATACCTTTCTAAGCGCATCTTATCACTTACCTTATCATTCTGGTTGGCTACTCCAATCCACTTGTCTGACAAATTTATTAATGCAGCGTCGCGTGCTTCTTTCTTTTGAATTTTAATATTTATACCACGGACTCGTATCTGTATCTCAAGTTCAGATTCGTTTTGTTTACTGTCCCTAAAGCTACAAATTCCATCAAGAGGTGCTTCAAAATTTAAGATTCACTTTAGTTTTCTTATCTCGGTAATGTTGGACAAAATGGGTATACTGCATTCTTTGGGAAGAGTTATTGTTAGTAATAATTAACATTATAACATTGGTAGTGTTACTTAAATGTTAATTTGTTTCCAAACTTTATGGAACCCAAACTGTTTTATTGAAACATATTATATTTGGTTATTTTAAGGGTTTATAATAGGGTAACTATAAGTCAGGCATATTGGCTCTATATTTCTAACATCCAGGTGTTTAAACAGACTGAGGGCTGTTGTTTGTTGCTAAGATATACTTTACACGTCTCTTACCATCCCCTTCAAACTTGTACTTACACGACTACTTTATAAACTTGTAATCTACAATAGGTGTTATTAAAATGAAGAGTTGTCCGAATCAGGTGGCTTCCAATCATGAGATTAGATGGAATGACCTGCTGAAGTCTATGAATATGCATATGATTAAACTCTTATCACCCCAAAATAAAATTGAATTTTATACAAAAGAAATATAAAGAACTACCATTTATGAATATCTTAATAAAGTCTTTTAGACTTAAAATAGGAACATTTTTTAAATAGTAAATTATTCTTGAAAGTATATATATTGTATTTTGGCAAAGTAAATTCTTTGTGATTTGAAATTTTATTTATGAAAGGCTTATGGGTTGACTGATAACGAGATAAGTGAAAAAAGATTTTCATTGAGTAGAAGTAAATTATTTTGAATGGAACGCATATACTCAAGTAGATTCCAATCATTCTACTTTGCTTTAGATTGTACCAAATATGATCTCATAAGATAAGGAATTTTTGATTATAATTTTCAAGAGATCGAAATGGTTTTCAAATTTATTAGCATTAGCGATTAAGCTGCGTAAGATAATACGATTTGATTACATCCGAAAAAGGAATATTAATGACAATTTCCAAAGCAATTACTAGTCATTACTATCTGCAACTAGCCCTGTATGATATTAAAAGTTGCTAGAAAACCACTAAGTCCATATCTGTAAACAAATAAAATTTTAGTCTCAGCTCAATTTATTTCATGCAAGCTCGTTTATTTCCAAACATTATGGTTATGTGTAATCAAATCAACCATCCTAAATGGAATTTCACATAAAAACGTTTTGGGATATGTTATTTTCTTAAACATATTTATTGTTTATTAACCAATTCGGGTGAACAAAGTAATAACCTTTTCGGCATCAAATAGAGATTCTTCAACAGTATTGAGTAGAAATGCAAATATAAATAAAATTTCTGCGACCAGTTGAACTGTAAAGCGCTCAGATTAACAATTGTGTTTCAGTGCGTTGGACATTCTAGCCATGGCTTAGTTGGCCACGTAGATCTCGAACTCCTTGTAGGCCAGCTCCTCGCCGCCGTACGGAATGTAGCAGCATCCGTGGGAGGGCTGCACCTTTCCCACGGTGATGGTGCCATCGTGGGTGGCGCGTCCGATGAAGAGTGGCTCGCCCTCGGCGGTCTCACCGGCGGGCACGGCATTGGGCGGGATGTTTCCGGCCTCCACAGGCACCCATTGGCCACCTCCGGCGCAGAGCACCTCGTATTCGCCATGTCCATGTTCGCCGCCTCCCCAGGCCACATAGGTCACACCGTGCGAGGGATGCAGCTTGCCGGGAATGAGGTCACCTTCGTGGCGGGCACGGGCGATGTACAGCTGCTCGCTGCTATCGAATCCTCCCTCCAGGGCGTTGGGGGGAACCTCTCCATTGGCGGCGGCCACCCAGCATCCTGGTCCGCTTCCAGTGGGAGCAGCGAAGCCCATGACGGGAGCCGAAGGAGCGGACTCTGTGGAGAAACGGTGGAATATGTTAGTGAGTAAGTGTAAAGTGTTAAGTAAAGTGAATATTAATCTATGAAAGTATCCTATTCTTTGTGGATTAGTCAGCTATTAATATTAATTTTAGTGAATATTAGTCTATCAAAGTATAATATTCTTTGTGGTATACCTAGCCGTTCCATAATTTGTATATTATGGAAAGTATTTGGGGATTTAAGATTTTCAATGGTTTCTTGTCAGTTTTTTCAAAGTATATATATAATATAGAAAAGTTTGCCCATAAGTATTAGATTCCTAAGACCTTTTTTCCACAAGCATTTTAAATATCCTTTTTTCCCCCTAAATATTTAATGAAAAATATCTAATATACAAAAGATAATAGTAGTTTCAGCTAGCACAGCTGCTTTGCTACCAAAACAATGGGTTCCATAGAATAACCGTAGGACAATACAGCTCGTAAACAATTACGTTCGGTAAACTAATCAGAGAGGGTAAACACCTGTGCTATTGTTCTGACCGCAAAGGGCTATAAATGAGGTGTAAACTCACCATCCAGCAGCCAGGATCCGCTGGCGCCCCATCCCGTGCAGATGCCCACGAAGTTCACTGGGAACAGGCTTCCGGCATCGTAGGAGAGGAAGGCGGCGGCGTCTCCTTCACGACCCACGGTGATGACGTTGTCGTACCAGCGCACCCAGAAGCCACGGAACTCTCCGGCGTCCAGGATGCCCGGAGTGGGCACCTCGGCCACCTCGGGCTTTTGGCGATCCTTGCGGATCACCGACTTGGTGTTCTCCCATCCTCCAAGGAAGATCTCGAAGATGGGGCCG
Organism: Drosophila suzukii; assembly: GCF_043229965.1. Classification (NCBI taxonomy): domain Eukaryota; kingdom Metazoa; phylum Arthropoda; class Insecta; order Diptera; family Drosophilidae; genus Drosophila; species Drosophila suzukii. The sequence goes on along the minus strand of NC_092081.1, from coordinate 8,491,206 downwards.
TTCTCCTCGGGAGCGGGTGTGAGGGCCAAATGGGCATCCTTGGGTGAACGCACCTTGAAGGTGAATACTCCTCCGCTGGCCGGGAAGAATTGGTACTCCAACTTATCGGGGGTGTTGATTTCTGCAAGAAAGACGTTGAAGAGAAGATTAGTCTACATTTTCATGGCTGAACTGTACACAGTTACGTTTTTGGAGGCAACTGTACCAAGATCTGTGTGGGATGGAAAAGTTTTGAGGTTTGATTTATCAACCTCAAAAATCTCCGTCAAATCCCAGGAAAAATGTTGTCATAAAAAACACTTGAACTGGAAAGAATTTGTTGCTATTTATATGTTTGTAGATACATATCTGAATGTTTAGCGTCTGTTTTTGTTTCCACTTGTTTATTAGCGCTATTCGCATGATGTCATTTGGATCGCCATTGGTTCTTTGCTACAAAACATTCTAGCTAATTCCACTCAAGCTCAATTTCGAGTTCTGAGCCGGCTCTACGGGGCCTCAAACGACAAACATTTGAATGGGGCTATGAAAGGTTGTGCTTTTTGTTTTCGATAGACAGCACGAAATGTTTCCCAAGCAACATTATTTCGCATGACATCATTAAAGGTGCATCTCGTCTCTCGTCTGACCCTCGGTTCACCCTAGCGGAATTCTTATTGATTATTGCCAGAGTTCAAGGCGTGAACCAGTGACTCATAGCAGATGGTACACATTTTTGGGCACTTTGCTGTGTGACCGCATCAAGAATCAATTAAATAGGTTGCAAATAACACTAAAAAGGCAGTCCAACTTGTATCACGTATTCCCGTTAATTGAATCTACTATAGACGATCGCAAGGTGAAAGTTGTTCCAAACACAAGCTCTGCTTATGTATTTTCCACTGGTAAAAAGCCCAACATAGATAAAGAAATTATATATTTTATTCACTTTGGATGTTTCGATTCTGGGAATCTGTTGACACGATTTAATTTTGGTCGTGGGCCAAAAGTTTCGCTCTCCCGAGTCGCCCTATGTTTAAATTCACCCAATTATTTATTCCATTATCCAACTGCTCTAGGCACTCCACCCACTTGGGAACTCACCGATTGGCATGATGGCTGCTTTTGCTTAACGATGTTCGCTTACTGAGATTCTGATTCAAACTGCCGCAACGGAACCCAAATACCGGCGAGGTAAGCACTGCTCAAAAAACAGAGGCAGTGCGAAAATGAGAATAAAAGCTCGACAAGCTCTCTCTTGATAAGTTGGGGATCGTTGGCAGTCTAGAAAGTAGACGACTGTACCAGCTTGAATTGGGAACAATCATATTACCATAATGTTGTACTGTTCATAGTCACGTTTTATCTAAAAAAAAAATAAAAAGCAAAATATTTTTAAAATCTTTGAACAAAAATATTAAAAAATTTAACATTATTGATTTATATAAGAAAATATATAATACTTTTTCATTCTAATTAGTATTTTGGCTAATCTATAAATACTTCTTAGCTACTTGGTATTAAAAACCAAAAGGAAAATAAATTCTTGAATTATTAAAATAAAAGTCTAAGATTCTTCTTTAAAGTTTTAAGTCATTTAATAAAATTCCAAACTTTATCGATAGAGTATGTTAGCTTCGGTAAAACTATTGTAGTTTTTCCACCTAGTTTTGCTCAGGGGACGCCTCTGACTCAGGTTCTCAAAAGCTGCTGCTGATGTCATCAAGACCAGACGGAAGCTTTTCAATGCTCTGAGTAAGGGCATGACAATTTTTCATATCGGCTAGCCACTAACAGATTTACATACTTATGCTAAATAATACAAATAATACAAAAGCTAGTGAATATTAAATACTTTTTTAAGCTTTGTTTTAATTAGTATATTTATTAAGATACCCTTTTAGCAGATATTTGTTAGGAATAATCAACACAATTGGGTGGGTTAAACATGTATTTTCTTCAAGTTTTAGGATTAACAAAACAATTGTAGAATTTTTATAAAAGTTATGTTTCTGAATGAGCATACATTCACTACATACAAATCGCTTAGAAGGAGCTGAGAGATAGGAGATCTTAGGACCGCAATTCATAGATCAATTCCATGGTATAACATTGTAAATACTTTGTTAAAAAATATATAAGCTTTTGTCTGAGCTAGGGTACCTTCTATTCTATGTAACTTATTTGTCTATTCCATGTTTTCTCTTTTTATTATGCTTTGGCGTTGTTGTCGTCACTTATTTTGGCGTCATGTGCCGGTTTTATTTTGTGTTGTCACATGGGTAACCAAACCAGGGCATCAAAAGCCACTGCCAATGACTTCACCGCAAAGGTCTAGAATGATTGATGCTGATATAATGATTTCGGCAACAATAAATAGGTTTTCCATTCGATCATTATTTATTTATGGCGCAAGGTTTATAATTTTGTTGTAATACCATATTGTGGCATACTTTTAGGGCGCCACAGAAATAAGTTTAAAATGCTGTGGATTAATATTTTCCAGCTGTACTGTCTTTTATCCATTCCTTTGACGAGGGATTATCTTTCCTTACGTCACAACTGCTTTGTTCTTGGATACTTGGGTTCTCAATGTCAGTCGGTTTTCTTTCGTCTCGCCGGTTGGTCGCACTTTTTTTTATTTTATTGCAAAACGTGCATGCGCAGAGCTTCCCGACGAAGGGAAATTGTGTAAAATAAACAAATTGTTATTTGCATTCACAGAAACTAGAAGCCGTGCCAAATTGTCTTGTGATAAGAGTAGATCAATTGCTCACGCCGTGCAACTGGGGGTATTTATATCGGAGACACCTGAACACACAGACAAACATACATACTTACTTTGCACAGCGGCAGACGAGTAAACAAACAATTCACTGCTTATAGAAGGCTTCCTTTTGTTAATATATCATTTCACAAAAAGAGCTTAAGGTTTGAATAGGTTTCTTGGGGTATTACTTATTAATATAGAAGATAATGGGTTCCAAGAAAGGGAATACAGGGGAACTTAACTTTGTTACTTAAAGTTCGCTGTACAACGAACATTATTCACTTGAAGTCAATTAGAGTTTAACGTATTAAGGTATCCATTAGTGGAGCCTATTATATAAATAGCTCATATCTTTTCAACTTACATACGACTTAAAGTTATTAAGAATGGCACTAGACACATTAGTGCAATGAATTCTGATTCTAACAGTGAGCTTAAAACACTCTGAAACCCTATATTTTGTTTCATTTTATAAATCATATTCATACTATTTTAATAATGGCAAACTATGGGAATCTTAAAACTAAAATAAGTTTGATAACTATTTTCTTATCATATAGAGAGAACCGTCTTATAACCCATATTTAAACGGAATGAGCAACCTCGAAATAATGCATCATCTATATCTAATCTTCCAGATTATTTCCAAACAGAATGCACTTTTCCCATTGACGAGCCCCCGAAACGTATACTGCGCAGATAAGCGTTCAGAACAAGTTAACTCTGTTTACACTTTCCCATTTAGTTTTATTGTTCAGTTTGCGTAACATTATGACCTCTGGAATGCTGAACCATCAGCAAGCTTGCCATTCAATTGAGAGATATTATCATTCGTTAGGCAGAGTGCAAAGTGGAATAAATTAATTCGATTTAATTAACATTTCCGCTGCCGACTTTTGCGACATTTCCAGAGACAAGTGTAAATCTGGATGAGTTCACTCAATTGGATCCAATTGGGTCTCAGTACCAGCCTCCGACCACTAAATTTTCTCAAAAGTGTCAACGGCCAATTGAGCTTTAAGTGGCCTAGGGCAATCAACTTGGCATTAACCCCAGATGGAAAGGACTGATTTGAGGTTCTGATATAATACATAGGATGGTAGTTCTATATTATAAATGTATGTCTTAAAAAGATATTAAAGAGTTGTTTCCTTCTCCAGTTTTTTAAAACAGTTTGGTTTTTTTTAATAACATAGGGTTAACTAGAGAAACAGATGAGATCTCGTAGTCAACGAAAGGAAAAGTGAAAAAACGCGACCAACGATAACGTCAGAAAAACTTATCGCGCATACGCCCTGTGGGACCACGTGAAAGATGAGTAATTCTTATGAAATCGTCCGACCGGCCTAAAACCAAAACAGCTGAAAACATAAAAATAAACGGAAATGGATGTGTGTGTGTGTTTGCCTGACGAGCCCCCATACCTATGAACTTTACTCGTGCTGTTGTATGCGTGATAAGTTTGCTTATCTGAGAAATGTCAAAAAACCCGTTTGACTTTACTCTCTCAATCTAAAAATCAACCCAAAGGAAAATATTCGATCGTGATTGGCAACCTGTTCCCATCGATTTGATTTCGGAACCCTTTGATATTTATATTTAACTGGTGAATAATGCAACTCCCGTTCAATAATGGAGTTGTCTGTTGTTCCGATAAGTAATGCTTATCTTTTGTTTATCTTGTGCTTTTCGTATGCAGGCGTATTTATGTGTGTATGTGTGTGTTCGAGTGGTTGCCCAAAGGTCACAGACGAAGGTCGTTGGTATTTCGAGATGAAAACGTGCTGTTGTTTAGGCGAAACTTGGCAGTCTCTATAGGTAGATACTCTAGACTGGCATAATTTTCGGAACCGGTTTGTCTGGCAGAAAGTTACATTTCAGATAAATTGGCAAGGGCACCTTGGAAACGATTCAAAAATGCGACAAAAACATATCCATTAAACGAATCTATGTTAGGTTCCTAAACATTTTGTTTTGCTCTGTCGCCGTTTTTACTGTCAACACGTCACTTTTAAAATGCAATTGTAAATTGCATTAGGGGAAGAACGGGGGTTGCGAAAGAGACAGGTGAGAGGGGAGAGAAAGCGTGGACAAAGTTCGCAAAATGAGGAAGTGTGCGTGTAGAGAGAGCGAGAGAAGCGAAGGATAGAGAAAATGTACCGGTTGACGCACGTATCAAACTCTCACACACTAAAAACGATCTGGTAAAAATCCCTCTCCCAAATGGAAATGCCATTGTGTGCGTGAAGTAGACTTTTATCTCAGCAAGAGAAACCAGCAACAAACATAGGGTTCGCTCTCTCAAGCACGTTCGCCAACAGCTGTCATTTTACACTGACAAAAACAAGCATATGACGAAAATATAACTATATTGCAGACTCAACGAATATTATAACATAGATCCTAAGTTTTTCAATAATATGTAGCCTATTTTCTGGCTAACTACTTTTGAACAATTAAGAAGCACCAAGAAAAAGATCGTCCTTTTGCTCAGATGGATTTTAAACTTATTAGTAGGCAATAAAAACGCTGAATCATCTGACATTTCAAAAATGTCTTATATCTATTTCTCGGAAAATGGTATCGTTTTATGTTTCATTTGTTTTCAATATTTGTATGATTCAATATTTGTAAAATCGAAATCTTAAAAACGAAAATATATCGTCTTAAATTCACAGTAAATTTATGAAAATAAAATGAATCAACAGTGTTTGGAAAATATTATCAAAATATGCTTGGCTTGTTTTTAAAATTCTTATGATTCAATGTTTGTAAAATCAAAATTATTAAATACACAGTACATTTTATTGCGATATTCAAATTTAAAATCTTTGTAGTGAAAATTTAAATTAAATTTTTAAAAATATTTTTTTGTATCCAATAAATATGTCAGATAAAATAAACAAATTGATTGATAAGTCAAAATTCGAGGACAAAATGTTTTGACTTTTGATTGAAATATTGGTTGTGTCGTAATATTTTTGCACCCTAGTCCTTGCAGTGTACATCTCGCCGATAAATGTGTACTACAATCCGGTCGCTCTTTGTGTGGTTGTTATCCAAGTTTTGGATGTGAGAACGTCAGAGCGGAAAAGCGCGAAATTCGCAGAGCGAAAACTATTTAATAACCGTAAGTTGCACGGCCGTGATTAGTCTCGTGGCGCTGCTCGAAGGCGAAAGAACCGACCGACGGTGGAGAAGAGAACGGAAGTGATCGATCCGAGTGATAAATGCAAACAACGCACACTGAAGTGATAAACAAGTGGCAAACATAAACAAAATCATTTCAGTTAAATTGAAATCGTTGCTATCCGCACGCAAATTTGCGAGAATCTCAGATTATACAGCGACATCTGGAAGCAGCTTTCTTTGTCGCAATATGGCCAATGCAGTAAATCCCTCGAACAACCACAAAATGAACGGAAACGGGTGAGTTAGTTTAAATAGTTTTGATCGATTGCAATTGCAGCGGCCGTGTATTGCATAAGTCTGCAGATTGTGCACTGCACTTGCCAAGCGAAGACATCTGTTGTCTAGATACCTGCTTTCACTTTCCTGCCCGCCAGATATCTGGCAAATGTCTCGCAAAAGTGCCAAAAACCTTATATATAGCCGCGTATAGTAAATAGTTTTATTTTAGACACCGCTATTCTGCGATTTCGTGCCAATGCCACTGTTTTTATTCGGTTTTGTTTTCTTTTATAGCTTCTCACGCACGCTTACGTTCGCAAATCTGCCGGCGAGCCAAAATATCGTTTTGGTTTATCATCACAGTGTTTCTGCAATTTGTATAAGCGAGTTTTTTTCCACCATACTTAGTATAATTATGTCATGTGCAATATTTTTTCACAGGCGTGGGTGTAATATTCTATTTTCGTCGTAAGACCATTATTATTAAAGCGCGAAATATTACATCTTATGAGTTACGTATAAAAGAACTGGCACTCTTAAGGTATCCCTACCGTTATTGCAAATTGTTTGTGTTAACTAGGAAATAGTTCTTTCATATTATTTGATATTTTATAATAGTATGATTTTCTGACGATTATTTTCCATGGGTTATCATTCCTGTTTTAAGATAAAATCGAAAGAAAGTTGGTTGCACTTCTACATAATAAACCTTATTTAAATTACAACATTGAACTTATCAAATTTAAGGCTTAGAATTATAAGATAGGGCCTATTCGTATTTGTATGGTTGCCGGACCATTATTCAAATAAAAATTCAAAGGCTCTAATTGGCTTTAAAAGCTTAATTTTAATTTTTAACAAATTTCTTTAAATCGTTTTTTCAATGTAATCCTTTGTAATCGTATTGTAAATATCAGAGTATTAAGACATATAACTAATTAACACTTTAATAAATATTAAAGAGTATACAAACTCCGCCTTCTAATTAGAGCTTTTGATAATTTTTGCTTCTGTTTTGCTTTCGCTCTGTGTTCACAAGTGTCACTGTTGGCAAAAAGCGTAAATATTCCCCTATCGTTAGTATTAAGTTACCAGAACCTAAACTATTTATACAATTGAGAGGTATGCAGAAAAACTTTCAGCTAATTGGTAAATTTATGATGTTTCGTGTCAAAAGCGAAATACATATCTGTATATATATAGGCACTGTAATTACAAGCTAAATGCCTTTATAACTAGGGCCTGTAGTTAGGCACGTGTGTGGACTCAAGTCACATACGAATGTGTTCAGGGGAACCTTTGGAACATTAGTGGGCGAGAACAGCAACAGGTGTCCGACGGATTACACTTAGAAAAACGCAACTGAATGGTGACTGGTGTGCAGGGCAAACCCAAAACCAAGGACAAACCTACCACTACAAGAGTTCAGAACATTAAAATGTGTTATCAGTTACCCGTGTTCGCTTATCAGTCGGTATAACGAGCCCCTCCTTTTGAAAGTAGTTTTTATCTGTCGGCTAGTTGGTCTTCAATCGTGGCATACTTTCGGGAGAGCCCAAAGGCATTGCATACTTTTAGGTGAGCGTTATAAGAACGTTTTGTGTAACTATCGATTAAGTAGTTCGTAATGTAGAATTAAAACTTTGTTCACGTTCTATGTTCATGAAGAGGAAGAACACTTGGCGCCTTGATTCAAAAATATTGCATTTTTGACCTTGATAAAAGTGTAGGAACAGAGATGAACGAGAAGGGATAATATAAAAAATTGGAGAAAAAAGGGGGAGAAGGTCGCAAATTTGAATCCGCATAACATGACCCAATCATAGGCAATTTGAAATAGATAAGGACACCTAATTAATCGAAAACAAGTGATTTCTAAGGCTAATACTGGGTGAGGATATTGAATCGTTTCAGAACAGAGAGATATACATATGTTTATATTCAAATTTACCTGAATCTACTTTTTCCACGTTTTTACTGTTATTAGGGAGGTACGTTGTGTGTTGTTTTGTCAAATAAATTCCAACAAAATGGGGAAAAATAAATCACTTTGTAAATTTACAATTAGATCAGGTCAGTGTGATTTCGATCTGGAAACGACTTGCCTAGACCAGATACAGCCATAAATAATAAGCAGTTCCAGAAATTCTGTCTATTTCTGTTCCATAAAAACCACAGCGTTTTAAATTATTCAAAGTACACATATAAGAGCTGTACTAGATAGCCATTAATATTAACAGATTGCTTTCACATACCGACAGATGCGAAACAAATGTACCTGGGAATTATTTAATATATCTTTCCAGTTATTGTTTGTCACGAACTCTGTTCAGATCATTATGACCATTAAGTTTTCCGTTTATCGCTAACTTGCGATTGGTCGCAGCTTGGTGGTGTGTCCATGGCGTATACGTAATATGGAACAGGTTAACCCGTTAAGATCTAATTGCAACCAGCTGTCACAGTCACGCTTACAGATCTCTCGCAGAGTTCTCCGGAGAATAAGTTAGTCCAGCTAAATTGCTAATTAATCCATTATCAGGCACTTTTCTTATCAGCTCCGACAATAACAGACAGTCAGACAAGGCATCACTTTCAGAAAGATCCCCCAGAGTACAGTTTATTTTCTGAACTGACTATATTCACATCTTGACATGCAAATCATCAAGTGTCTGCCCCGATTTTCCCACTTCCAGGGTCACCATTGTTCCTCGAAAAAATTAAATGAGAATGCGATTAGGAGATGCACCAATCGTCGCAGGCTCAGGTGAGGCAAGTTTGTCTGAAACTGATTAAAGTGCCTGGACTGCTAGAGCACGTTCTCTGTAGATATAAAGTTTACATATAAATGAGTCGCCTGAAGTTATGAGCCGCAAACTGCACGATATCAGTCACCAGTCACAATATGGGTTATTCAAACTAATAGATAGTTACAATAGTCAGTTCCTTCATATAACCCGCTTCTTCCATAAATTGAGTTATTCATATCCTATTTAGTCATAAAACAACTAATTGTTTGAAATTTATAAAGTCCACTCACGAAAAAATAAAAAACCATAGTCAATAAAATTACATGACTCAATTAAAAGAAAAGAGTAATATAACAAACCCAATTTAAATGCCTCTATATGAAATCATAAAATTGATTGGAAACAATATTTATTAATAATTAAGTGCTTACCTTGCAAATCAAATGTCAATTCTAATAATTCGTTTTCAATAAGATAGCAAATTTTTGATTATTTTTACTTTAAAGAGCCAATTTCCTGACTATCTTATTAATGAATAATCTTTCTCCCAAATCATAATGTTTTATATTACTTACTGGCAGCGATAACAGGGCCTAAAGAACCACGTCAATTCATTTTAGAGTGATTCTATCTTATCGACCTATTTTTTAAGCTTTTAGAAGAGAGCTCAAGGAAATCGGCGTTAAGTATTTACAATTTCCTTGCCTTGCCCTATTATCAAAAAATTCCATAATAATACAAATAATGCAAACAAGTGCTTAACAAATTGCATAACCCTTTTTTGCTAGCTGTCAATCAATAAATATTTACGCATCAATAAATATTATTTATTAACATTTGCAACTAAAGATGCAAACAATTCGACCCAATTATCAACTGTGATTGATTCCTTCCTTCCGAGGGAACACTTGGTAACTCTGTTCTGGTCGGATCTTTGTGAAAATCTTATTTAAATTTAAATCTCCGACACTGGGCTTGGGGCAGTCGGATCGTTGCCTTCAACCGCTCAACATCGGCGAGGTGCTGTGGAGCAGCGTTTTTGATTAGAACCGAGAGTACTCATATATAATCCGCGCATTTCTATAGTAATCAGGTGCACAATAGAGATAGTGGCCGAGTTATAAAAACTCGACACTCAGCTCAGCGAATTGCCAATAATAAAAGTGTGTGAAATGCAAAAAAACAAACTGGAACCCCATTTAAAAATGCACAAAAAAACAATAAAAACAATTGTAATTTAGTGAATTTAAATTGGCATGGAACTCCCATGTCGATGCAAAAACAGAAACCGCGAGCTAAATATACAAAAGCAATTAAATTATAATTTTCAATACAAATTGTTGTGGTTGCTGACATTTTCCCTGATGATTTCTGATACTTGCTGATATTTTCCCTGGGCTTAATCGTGTTGCAAACGTCGAGTCGCGTTATTTTTACTCACCGACTTGCGGTGTCAGTGATCTGTGGTCCCCGGGTACTTAACATTTAAATGGACTGGCTGACAGACATCTTCCACTGAATAAAAAATAAACGCTTGACTAGTAGTATTTTTTCGAGTCTCGTTTTTCTACTGCCAAATTTACGTTTTGAATTTTAATACAAATGGCATCACAAATGTTATTAACAAAAAATATATACTAAAAAAAAGCGGATCCGGACAGACTTGAAGAAGTACTTGCTGCTGCTAAACCTGTTCAAAATTATCGAAATCAATATCACTTGTTTTGTAACTTTCCTTGGTTATACTTGAAGATTATGACTTTCGAAAAGTAATCAGTTATTTATCAGTTTCCCTGAACTTGGTTGCATACTTATATATGGTGTGTTAGAAGGGTTCTTTCAGTTGAAGAGCTTACAGGTGATAATGAACCTGCAATGTCGCAGTATCTCAAGAGAAAATACCATCAGTCCTCTCATGAGTGGATTATTTCAAGATCTATTAATGCAATAAACAATTCCTTTGATAAGGAACAATCTTTAAGATTAAGTTCAACGCCTTGGATCTTTAAAGTAGTCGATAAACCTTTATTGTCCACTCAAGATGGCAGATTAAAGCTCAAGTGGAATATTATGTTACTGGGTCAAAAAGTTATTATTTAATTAGGAATCAGAGCTAATGTCCCTGATTGTAAATCCTTCTTCTCAATGGAAAAGTTAAACACTTAAGTCTCGAGAGAATAATTTTATACAACGCTTTTTTGCCGCCAAGTGCAAACCTTTTTACAATTCAATAACCTTTTGAAGGTCTCTGTATCGGTATTTGATCCGTTAATCAAAGCACTACGCACAAAATCTAAAACAAGTTAATTCAGCCTGTTGCAGGCTTCTTAATGACATTTCCAGTTTTTGTGTGTGTTTCTTCGTTTTCCTCTCGGATCTAAACATATCAAACTGTACGTATCAGGTATTTGTTTGAAATTGTTGGCTTAGCCATCAAACGGACCGTGCTTTATTATAGCTAGTTGAGCGATTAACTTAAACGGCAATTATACGAACGCGTTGAATGCCCCACATAATGATTAATATTGTCCTTGAATGTTTTTGGCAAAGTTCTGCTCTCGAGTGGAGTTCAAAAATCGGTATCAAGAGTGTTTGGGCATTGTATTCGAACAAAGACGTCACCTGAGGCACTTATCGCTTCTACCAATGACGACAATGAGGATTTATAATAAAGATCTATATAAACTGGCAAGCATAATAACCCAGATGAATGGTGAGAGTGTAAACGCCCATTCAATATGTTTAATTATTTTGTTCACGAGCCTTAAAACGCGTATTAAACAATAGTTATTCCATAATGATCTGATACGATCTCTTGTTGCAATTTTTTGAATTATATGGAATTTAAGCAGGAATTGTCTGATTTCGTGTTATGCGGAATCGGAAGTTCTCGTCAGGGGAATTTAAGCAAGCAAGAAACAATAATGTTTTGAATTCAGTAGTTAACTACATATTTGAAAATGCTCGGCACGTAGGTCAGCTATTTGTCATCCATGGTTATTTGAAGTACTGTCAAAAAACATTCTGTAAATTCAATATTTATTTAGTAGGAAAGAATTAATGTTAACTTAAGTGTGTCTTGTAGTGCTGGAGTACCCTAGACAATCTATGATCTAACTGCGATCGATCTTAGAAGTTTAACATTTAAATGCTCAATAGCTTCGCTAATGGAATCATAAATGTTAACAGCTTGTGACGTGCCAATTCAATGATCTATCTAGTCGCACCTGCTAGTTGCTGTCGTCACAGAAAGGCATAACAATGGGATTCTCGGAGAATCGTTCTCTTTCAGGTTCTCATTCCCGTAAGGCTCAATTTAAATTGCACAATTGTTCCGTTTATTTGGATTCCCTTTGTTTTCCGAGCCATAGATGCTTTAACTGGTGTTATATCATCGGACTGTGATGATACCCGATAAAAGTAATTCATCATTCACTTAATGTTTTATAAGATGCTTATGCATATGTTGTGCAACATGTCGCTTAAATGATTTGTTTATTTCCGGTTCCAATGAAGGAATCAAAATAAAAAGTTAGATACCAAATTCAGCCTGAAACCTTCTTTCTGCGCCTTAAATTTGCATCTTGATTACTTATATATCCATTTGTTAATCTCTCGAAAGCAATCCTTATTCAGCAAATCAGTTCAATTAAGACTCGTTAGGGTCCACACTACGTAGCGTGACATTTATGCGAAACGGCGCAATTCCGGTCCATTATTTGGGGTCAGACACGTGTCACTAACACATAATCCGCCTAATTATAGACTGGGAAATGTATGATGAAGTGGAGCTTGATGGATATAAATAAATCGCAGGAGAATGTCACTTTTCTTTGATGACCTCAAATCTGAAATTCCGTGTTTAAAAGGAAATCATTGTGATATCAGACTATACTCATTAAATCTTGGGATAATTACTTACTTAAATTCATAGAAAATTTAACACACTTCTTATCATACGTGACCTCAAATTGGAAATTCCGTGTTAGTATGCAAATCACTGTGATATCAGGCAATAAATTTCTGGATAATTGGGTGCTTAAATTCCTAGAAAATTTAGCACACCTCTCTTATCCTAAGTGGAACATTGCCTATTAGCATTTAAACAAGGCCTAAAATCCCCAAAAAAAGCTTGTTATCAGCAATACCTTGGCATTACAGTGGAACCTTCTCGGTCAAAACAAGGCAAATGTTGCAATTAAAAAGCATTTCCAAGCCATAATCCATCTCATAATGCGGGTGCCTGTTAGAACAGCTAATAATAAATGATATGGTTATGGATATAAATATATCAAGGCTTAGCGGCATGAATATTCATCCAACAGTTAACCATATGCAAATTGTAGGGGTGTGCCAAAAAGCCAGTCGAATGCCCTTTGCCATTGGGGGAAACTCTATGTAATTGACCCAAGCAGTTAGAACTGAGATACGAATCGACAGATCTATTAAGAGATGAATAACTATATGTTCACGAGACCTGTGAGCAGGTGAACCCGACAAATACGTATGTGGCCACTTTGACGGTTTTAAAAATAGACGGAACGCGCCCCCAAAGCGCGACCGTCGATCGAACAGCCCAACCGACCAAACAACCCCACTCCGCCCCATCAGATTCGATGACTTACTTGGCTCCAGATATCACCTTGCCCCGCCCGACGATCGTTCGCTTGCCGATCGCTCGTCGTCGCACTCTCCGTCGCATTCGTAGATTAATTTAGTTTTATAAAAACGGAATCGAGCGGAACAATTAGAAGTATTCTTGCGCTGACTGGCGCTGGTTGTGCTTGTGCTCAGATCGAATTCACATTCAGGGATCGCGAGCATATCCTGTACGCGAAAAGAATTACCTCAGCAACGCAACATTTTGTATTGTTTTCCAAGCAGATTGAACAAAGTTACTTCATTAGCCGCGTATAAGTGAAAAGGATGTCCAAGTTATATATCGTCGGTCTGCTCCTTGTGAGCTGGAGTTGCCTGGTGGCTATCTCCCAGGCAAAGTCCTATGGTTTTGATCTCAGCACCGACAATGATAATGCCATTGCCAATTACGAGGATAATGATGACAAATTTCCAAGTTGGTAAGTTTTCCAAAGACTTCCGGACTCTGATCTCTGATCAATGTGGGTTTGGAGCTGAATATTAGCAAGTTTTCAGCTTGAGTGCTTTCCTTTCCCAGAGCCATAAACGTGACGTGTTGGTTATTCGTGCATTAGGTTTTGCCGTATCTGATCAACAGATACAGATACGATACTTCGATGCTTTAGACAGGTGTTCACCTAACCAGCACCACCTGGATACTCGGGCTGGAGCGGTTTTATATCCATTTAACCCGTGAATTATTTGCACTAATTAGTGCCGTCAGAGTGTATACTATACTATATAGGAACAAAAGATTTTATGCTCTGGCTTACGTAAGCCTCATCCGGGACTTTTCGGCTCTGGCTGGACAAAAAAAGTTAATTATTAACGAAATTTAAAAAAGAAAACCTGCCTTGGAGCTAATAATTTTAGAAAGTGTACTTTTCTCTTGAGTAAAACTAAAAGAAATTGATAATAAGATCTTGTTTACATTTGTAAATTACAAAGTGATGTTTTTATAAAGAATAAAATTATTAAATTGAATTATTTCTTGTTTTCCAGTGAAATCTACTGCACGGGAAACCTATTGCACACCATCCAAACGGCCAACCCAAAACTTTTTTCTGATTCCAAGACGTTTGTAGACATGAAACTGAATAACTCGCCCGATAAGACTCTAGCGGATTTTGAAGCTTTGATGCAGGCCAAAAACCAGACGCCCACTAGTGAAGATCTTAAGAAGTTTGTTGACGTAAGTATAGGATTGGATTGGGATACACTAGCAGGAAATGACGAACATCCGACGTTTTGCAGGAATACTTTAGTCCCAAAGGCACCGAACTGGAAGCATGGACGCCCACTGATTGGAAGGAGAACCCCAGCTTCCTCGATCTGATTTCTGACCCCGACCTAAAGCAGTGGGGCGCAGAACTGAATAACATTTGGAAGATCTTGGGGCGCAAAATGAAGGACGAAGTATCGAAGAATCCCGAGTACTACTCAATCATCCCCGTGCCCAATCCGGTGATCATTCCCGGCGGTCGCTTTATCGAGTTCTACTACTGGGACTCCTACTGGATCATCAGGGGTCTCCTCTACAGCCAGATGCATACCACCGCTCGTGGCATGATTCAAAACTTCCTGTCCATTGTGAATCGGTTCGGTTTCATCCCTAATGGCGGACGAGTTTACTACCACGGTCGCTCCCAGCCGCCACTTCTTACCGGAATGGTCAAGTCATACGTGGACTTCACCAACGATGACAAGTTTGCCATTGATGCCCTGGATACATTGGAGCACGAGTTTGAGTTCTTTACGAACAATCACAGTGTCACGGTGAAAAATCACACCCTGTGCGTCTACCGTGACTCGTCTGCGGGGCCGCGTCCAGAGTCCTACAGAGAAGATGTGGAGACGGGCGAGGAGTTCGCCACTGAGGAGGAAAAGGAGCTCCATTGGAGTGAGCTCAAGGCGGCGGCCGAGTCGGGTATGGACTTTAGCTCACGCTGGTTCATCTCCAAAGATGGCACAAACGATGGAAATCTCACCAATCTGGCCACCAGTTCCATTGTACCCGTCGACCTGAATGCCCTTCTCTACTGGAACGCCAAGTTAATAGCCGAGTTCCACTCGAAAGCTGGTAACATCAAGAAGGTGACCGAGTACGAGACTAAGGCCGAGAAGATCCTTCAGGTAAGAATCACTTTTTAAAGAAAACCTGCAGGCTATCCTTCCTCAAAATAAGTTACCCAGAATTTTCTACCCAAACAACCAAGATATTGAATTTTTAGGGAGACAACTGTTGAAATCTATATTTATAATACCTTCCATATTCTTAGTTCAGATGCTCTGTTTGTAATTACATGGCTTGATGATGTTGGTTATGATTAAGCATAGGTTACTCATTTTTTACATTATAGGTTAGGGAGCTCCTATGATTAAAGAATTTTTGTTCGATCTCAAAATTCTTTAGATATATAATAACAAACTTACCATCTTGTATATTTTAAATGAACACTTTTTAGTAATGCAATTTAAAATGGGATACATGAAAGTCACATACGTCATCCTTATACATAGGTCCTTACAATCTTCAAATATTAAAATATGTGTCATCATGTTGACTAATTATCAATACTCCTCGCCTTATAGGGAATCCAAGAAGTGCTGTGGAACGAGGAGGCCGGTGTCTGGTTGGACTACGATATGAAGAACGAGAAGCCACGAGATTACTTCGTGCCCACCAATCTCTCACCGCTGTGGGTTAAGGCATACAACATTTCCGAGTCCGAAAAGATCTCGGCTTCCATTATGGCCTATATTGAAAAGAACAAGCTGGACACATTCCCTGGCGGAGTTCCCAACACTTTGAGCTACACCAATGAGCAGTGGGATGCGCCCAATGTGTGGGCTCCGATGCAGTACATCCTGGTCGAGGGTCTGAATAACCTTAACACTCCCGAGGCCAAGAATATGTCGATGAAGTGGGCGACCAAGTGGGTGAAATCCAACTTTAAGGCTTTTAGCAAGGATAGACATATGTACGAGAAGGTGAGTTCAGATGGTTCTTGTTATAATAGAGTATTTTAAATCCCAATTAAAGTCTTCTTTTTTCAAGAAGACCATTCTGTATATTAATATTTAATAATATTTTATTTGAATCTGTGGAGGGTCAGATATTTTTTCATAAATACGCATAACATAATGCTGTTCTTTCATTTCAGTACAACGCCGATCAGTTCGGTGTCGGAGGCGGCGGAGGCGAGTACGAGGTGCAGACAGGATTCGGGTGGTCCAACGGGGTGATCATCGAGTGGCTCAGCAAGCACGGGCGCGACATTTCAACCGGTGCAGCCGGCGGAGGCGGCGCAGCAGGTGAAGAGCAGCAGTAGAATGAATCTGCAGCCAGGCCAGAACGCAAATCCATCAGACATCATTGTCAGAATCATCACAGGCTCAAAGCCAAAGCTTTTTCTCGAAAAATTGTATTTAGATATTTGTACATTACATAAGCATCCATCCAGAAGCGCTCATCAACTGCTCATCGCTAGGCTAAGAAAATGCTCTCTCTCTCTCCGCAATATCTATACCTATACAAGCCGCTGTCTATAACCTATATCTGTAACGCGAACCATCGAAATCCCGAGCCAAGCACTACGAACCACAGCACTACAACCACAGTCACAGCACCGCCAGGAATCCGGATCTCTGTACTGTCCATCTTGTCCATGTATTCCACGTCCAGTCCACGTTTGCACATTCGTGTGACTTGTCCAAAATTCAAGCAAAAATCGAAAAGAACATTAAATGTCTCAAAGCAGGCCGAGCATCGCTATCAAAATGAGGATTCACGAGTAAGTGTCCAATTGGCTCATTGTATTTGGTAGACTTTTGTTTGTGAATGTCAAGGCCATGTTTAGTGTAACCACCACCCAGCACGAGGTCCAGAACACACTGCCCATAACAGACTGATCCATGGTATTTGTCCTCCAAATATGTACTCCCCCTCAAATACTATCAACCGGCTAAAAAAACTAAACCACTTATTTAATCCTGGCTTACCGGCTACCAAAACCTAACCATATATTCAATCTTCGCTTATCTAGCATGCTTAAATGCGAGCTTTACGGAAACTGACTCTACTAACCCGGGAAAAATTATATAAGATCCAATCAAATCTATCAGTTTCCTTTGCTTTACACTTTCCCCATTCATTTTTTAATGTACTGATCTGAGTATACATTTCTCCCCATCTAGCTACCCGGGTGATGAGCGTTGTGGGCGTGGCAGCTGTGACCATAGTAGCTCTGATAGCAGGCCGTTTTCTATGGTGAGGTAAGCGAAATCAGATCAGAATCTATCTCCGGAGACAGGCTAATTGGGCGTTTAAATTTTCTATCTCTTCCGCAGACACTCTGTGCCAAAACAACCCGTAATTGCTTTCCAAGTTATGTGATTCCCCGTGTGTGTGCGTAGTGTCTGTTGTTGTATACGTTTTTCGTTGAATGCGGAGATTGCAGTATTAGATTATCATTATTTGGTAGTTGAAGTGAGAGTTGTACATACTGAATTTATATGGGCATGCCCGACATTGTTATTACTTTTAATATCTAGCAAATACCTATACCAATCCTAGCTCCTCGCAACCAAATGAAGACACAAATACAATTGTTAACAATAATTTACAAACTATTTGCGTAGTATTTTTAAATAAACAAGAACACAAAATATATGTTGCATGACTTCTCCTTAAATACACATTATCATTTAATTGCTCCCTCTCTTGCAGGCAAAGTTGGTTCAAGTAAAGATGTGCGGCGACAAACAACAAATATTATTTGTTTTTTATTTGTATATTTGCTTTGAGTTCAATTCAATTATGAAAACTTACCTACGACAAAAGCTAACATAGACAACTCATCGCTTACGTTATATAGAGCACAAAGAAGGTACGGCTTAAACGAAATTAGACATTGGCAAATGGAAAGTGGAAATGACTCGCAACGCAGTGCGGCATTGGAAAGGTTTGACCTCGAATCGTAATCGTTTTATGTATACCGGAGCACAGAACAAGAGCAATAGAGTTTAAGGAGATACCAACTAATCGTAATCGTAGTAACACACAATAACCTGGGCTTGGAGCCCGGCCGCCTAGTTGGACTGCTGCTGCTGCTGGCCCTGCTGCTGCTGCGGCGGCTGTCCCTGACTGAAGTAGGGAGCGGTGTTCGGCGTGAGCAGCGTGTGACAGATATCACAGACTCGGGTCACTCGCTTCCGGGGTCCCGATGGCACCGTTTTCGTTAGACACTTATCGCAGTAGATGTGGCCGCAGTGCCGGCAATGGATCTTGCGCACCATGACCGTGAAGTAGGCGTTGCACGTGGGGCAGTTGTTCACGTCATCGTCATCCTGCCAGCGCACCTCCGTATCGGCATGCCGCAGCTCCTCCAACGACATCTGTGGCATAACAACAGAACAAATTGTAAATATTTAAGTGAATAAACCATATTTTTATATCACACTCACCTGAAGAGTTTGAGATAGTTTGACGAAATCCTTCTGAACTGTCTCCATTGTAGACAGCTCCTCCTGTAGTGTTTTTATCTTCGTCTTGTAGTCCGCGTTTGTCTTGGCGTACTTCTCCTGTAAAATGCTATATTTGGTGGCAAGCATACTTTGATAACTGCAAGTTTTGACTTACATTGGCCTCTTGCAGTTCAATGATCTCCACGCGACACTCGGAAAGCTGCTTATTGAGCTCAGCCTCTTTGCGCTCGAGTTGGGTTTTGGCCGTCTCGTACGCCTGCACCGTGACCAAGTGCTCCGTCACCCGGTCCCTGGAAATGCAGTTCGAACATGAGACACAGTTTACACTCTACTCAACAGAGGCGGGTACTTACTGCAGTGACTTAATATCTAGTTGCATCTTGCGCTTGTAGGCCCGCCGATCGTTGTTGGCCTCCTCCAGCTGGGCCCGCAAGATCTGAATCTCATCCTCAGTGCTGGTGCACTTTTGGCGCTCGTACTCGCTGCTGACTCGTGCCTGGATCAGCTCGCTTTGCTGCCGCAGCATCAGCTCCTGGAGCTCGACGACCGTGTTTGGCAGGTTGATATACTGGTTGTCAATCTCTTGGGACGTAGCCAAATAGCGCCCAGACAGGAAGTCGTTGTCGGCCTGCAACGTCTCCAACTGCTTGTTGACCCGCTCCCGGTCGTCGGTGACTCGCTGGATCTGCTTTATGACCTCGTCCTTGGTCTCGAGAAACTTTTGCTGCATGTCCAGTAGACGCTGCTCGTTGGTTTTGGTCTGGTCGCGCAGACTTTGTACTTCGCTTTTGTGGGCCTCTCGCTTCTCCTGCCACTGGTCCTCCAGATCCTTGCGCAGCGCCGCCTCCTTGGCCAGGGTCTCCCGAGATTCCACCAGCTGCTTTTGCAGCAAGTCCACCTGCTTCTGTTGCTTGTTTATGTGTGCATTGAGCTCATCTGTCTTCTTCTCTGCCGAGCTGCAGGACTCACAGTGGCTCTCAGCCACATCCATGGACGTGGACTTGTGCAGGGCGGATTCTTCGGTCGCCGACTTGGCCTGCAGTTGCTCGTCCTGTTCTCGCAGCTTCACCTTCAGGGCCTTCATCTCTTCCTGCAGCTGCTCAACGATGGAGTGCATCATCTCCACCTCCTCGGAAGCCTGTAAACAGATAGTTTCTTAGACCAGTGCAAGATCAGTGTCGGAAACTTACGAATTGCTTGCCATTGCCTTTGCTCGATGCCCGGGTGTCCTCCTCCTGCTGAAAGCTGCTGTTGAGCGAGTCAGTGCCCAGTTTGCGCACGGAGCCCAGCGTCTTCTTGACCTGATTCAGGACCTGTGGCGCAATGCCGCCAGATGACTCCGCCTGAGGTGGATGTTGATGAGCCTGCGTATGCGTTTGCTGGTACTTGGCAAGCTCAAGCTTGAGGTGCTCCAGCTCGCCTTTGTAGTGGGCGGACTCCTCGATGGTGTCCTGCACCAGCTGCTGCAGCGAGGAGATCTCCTCCTGGGCCTTGATGTCCTTCATCTGCAACTCGTTCTGGGACTTGAGGTCCGCCACCACGCACTTGGTCTTCAGCTCGTCCAGCTCCGCCTGCAGCTGGCGGCGCTCCAGCTGGCTCTGGCTGACCTCCGCCTCCTTCTGCATGTAGAGCTCCCGCATCTTGGCCCGCTGCGTGTTGAACTCGTTCTGCATTTTGCGCATCTCATTCTGCAGGTGACTAAATTTATGCTGGCTGGTCGCGTCATCCTCGCCTGCCGATGGAGTTTTCGGTTAGTTTCCGGGAGTCCTGGCACCCTGTGCGGCTGTCTTACCATTGGCCAGGTCCGTGGGTTCTCTGGCCTCCGTCCTGGTCTCGTTTTCTTCCATGTTCTATGTTGATGGCCAATTTAATAGTTTATATGTACATATGTAAGCGCAGCAATTAGAACACTTTCGCGCGCTTTACAACACTGGTTTCCATACTCGAACGGAAATATCGATAGTCAGTGCCCACACCATCAGGTGATTGGCGCGAAAAAACAATTTTTAAATTAAAAATATTTCATTTCCGGTTCTTTTTTGAACAAGAGTCTAACACCGACCTGTAGTCATTTTTAATTTACTATCTTTAAACCTCAAACCTATAACACATCTCATTAAAAGGAATCGATAACCAATGTATATAAATAAAATAATAATTTTTTAAAAACATTTCTTGGGCTTAATGCATTCGTTTTCATTTGCTTTTTTAATATACCAAATAAATTAAATATTTTTTCTGCACAGAGTTTTTTAACATTCAAAGGTTATTTAATAAAGCAGTGAGTTCGAGTTAAGCTTACCAGTAATAAAAAAAATATGTTTTAAAATTATGTGTTTTAATTTAAGATCTGTAAACCATTTAAATTTAAAGAATTCAATTTAAAATTTAAATAATGCAGATATCATCACCCGCATTTAAATAAAATGACAAAAGCGTGATTAATTGGAGAAAGCGAATTGAAAACAAAATATAAACAAATATATACTCATTTTCTTGGTCCAACCAAAATATATAAAACAAATAAATAAAAGAAAACATTTAAATATTGCCTCAAAGATCAGTCCAAATAATTGCACTTAAAAAGAGATAAAACCATACGCATCCCCCAAATACTATACATGCTCGTATAATATATTCATCTTAGTTGATCAGAAGATCTTCTCTATTATTTAAGTATTTCCTAGAAAGTGCTTCACCATTTGTGTGTAAGCCAAAAGACAAAATCTATTAGGCACAGCTCTATGAAAAAATAAATGACTGCCGGACATGAATGACTAATACCGTCCGTTGACTTGATTTTATGCAAATTATTAAGCGCCAGAAAGCGAGAAAATGCTTAATACTGATATTTATGCGAGGTAAAAGCCTAATTCATTAGTGCCATCCAGAAGAGAATGACAAAACATATTTATAAATAACAACATAAAATATGATAAGAGAACTGCGAGTTAACCAGAACAGAACTCGATTTATGAAGCTCGGCTGCTAATGAACGTCAACAATACATAATTATAAAATTATCAGCTTGTGCGCTGAGATCAGTTGGGGTTTCTTGGTGGACCCGTGAGCTCATGACCGGCGATGTCGTCATAGTCGGCAGCCAGAGATTCGTGGCTGATACAAACACATATACGAATACTATACCATCCCAGCGACAGCGACAACAGCACCGATGCTGGCCAAAATATTTTGCTTCAGTTCTGTTCAGTTCGCATTGGATTCATGAACGAGGCGGTCGGAAACGGGAGGAAAAAACAGCCAGAGCATCGGGAAAACACGCGGAGAAATAAATACGAGGCGCCGTGGAATCGCGACGGCAGTTCTACTTATAAACTTAAAAATAATACAAATATATAAGTACAATCTCGTATATATGTGAGCGGAACTCAAGTAATGACGATAAAGTGCCCAATATTTTGAGTTTTTGCGGTCCAGCCAGTGAAGAAAAAGGTTCCAACAAAAGAGTTCCTAAAATATTCCAAGTTTTATCAAGCTATCCCTGTAAAATCTTCGACCATGTCGCAAGGGCAAAGCGTAACGCCCATACCCAGTACTCCACCGCCAGGACCTCGAAGGGCCAACCGACCGCCAAGGATCAATATCCACAACCTGACCAGCGGATCGGCAATGAGCCAGGCATCGATGCCACCCAGTGCCCAGCCGCCCTACACAGCTCAGACGAACTTCACGGGCAATGGAACACAGGGACCCTACTGGCCGCCCATGGCCAATCCCTTCGGATCCGGAAACTTCATGACCAAGGGCTACGAGGGCTTTCTCGACCTCACCAAGTCGGGCATGAGCTTCGGCGAGAAGTTCACCTTTGGGATGTATAACAAGCTGAGCAACTGGTCACGCCGGTGGTTCACCCACATCTTCCTGCTCCTGATCCTGGCACTATACAATGCGGGCGGAGCTTTGCTCTTCATGTACATTGAAAGTGAGTTTCAGGAGATTCTATCTCCATAGACCAATCTCCTTATCGACTTTAGTTCAGACGCAGATAAGGTGTATCTTTAGCTTTCCTCTAGAGTCAAATCAATTTCATTACGGTTAAAGACATCCGGACTTGCAGAAGTGCACCGACTTTGTTTGCTTATCAAGCTCTTTGGCAATTGTTTGGAAAGTAGTAAACAGTTCAGTTCCCAGCCATTCAAATAAATACACCTGCCGAATGTGTGCGCTGTATTGTAATCGTAAAAACAAGCCCCATCAATTTGGCAGACTGATTCAGTATCCAAGTCCATGGAACACTCGAATCCCAATGGGTACACATATGTGTCTGTATGAATCACAGCTGCTAGGGGATTAATGTGTCGTATAAACAACCAAGACGTCGAGTTCCAGATGATTAACGGGCGGATGGAGGAGTCCCGTCCTAGAGGCTTCATTGTAATAAAGAACTTCTAAAGAGTGATGATGATTTGCTGCTGAGTAGCATTCGAAAATCAAAATCTCCTTGATTTATTGCAGTGTTGAATATAAGACTCTGTGGATCTGGCAACTTTCCCAGTCCGATTTCACTTACTTATTTAAACCAACCTTGACCCAAACCAAACCCTCTTCAACTCCTTCCACTTCCAATCTAACTTGTTTAAGACCACTTTGAACCAACCCAACCTCCTGCAGACATTCAAGAAGATCTGAATGACATGGAACTGCAGGAAAAGCAGAAGAAATTCTTTGGCGACATGAGAGAGATGATCAAAGATCCACAAACAAGCGGGGTAAGATATTATCTAATATAAAGTATCTCCAAGATAATCTATCATCTTGTTGTAATTTCAGCTATTGAATACACAAATCGATGGTAGGGTGCTGGGTGTATTTAACGAATATCCTTCGGTGGTCGAGTCGCTAATGCGACAACTAATGCTTGATAAGAAGTCGAATGTATGGACCTTCTGGGACGCCATGGTCTATGCTGCCACCATATACACGACCATAGGTGAGTGGAACTACAAAGATCCTTCTAGGTGAACTTTCGTAACATTCAAGAGTGTTGGAAGTGCAGAAACGCCCACGCCGATAAGATATATAAGTTTGCTTGGGACGCAAGATGGTCTATTTATGTTTATTCTTCTTCATTATTAAGCCAACGAAATATGTGACACAAAAGATAGAAATAGTTTCGAATATTTTTGCGATCGTCGACATTTGCGAGATAAAAAAATTGTGTCTCTTCTTGTGCAGACAAAGTTATGAGATCTCTCAAGAGGCTGTGAAATTCTTTGGAATACTGTCACTCCTCACAATTGGGACTTATAAATAACACACGAAACACTCTTTTACCTTATAAACGAATTTCCCCGAATATTCACTTTACACATTCTTAATCAAATTTGTTTTTAATTTCACTTTTAATTTGCACAAAGACTTTTCCCGCTCATAAACATGCCATGAAAATGGAAATGAGTTCAACCGAACAAATCTGTGTTACGAGTGATGATTGTGCTTTGGAAACTTATGTTTCAAATTCATTGTATGGTTAATTAATGATTTGATGGCCCTTTAATTCGATTGACTTGTTTTTTGGATTTGTCGAGAAGTTTATCTGTTGCCTGACGACATGTTTTACTTTAAGTAAGATAAATGGGAAAATTAAAAACATATTTCTTAGTAAATAAATTCTTTTCTTTCGTCGCCACTTTTGACAAGTTTCCAAGTGAGGAAAATTAAAAAATTCAAATAAATCTACAAGTGTGGAAGTGGAAAACTTTGCACCCACATGAACAAAAAAGCAATTAACACAAATTGCCAAGTTATTGCCACAATGCGACGAGAAAATTTTCCTGCTTAAACGTTTGCCTTGTAAACAGAATTGCAAAGTGAGTGCATTCAGTATAATCAACTTGTCAAAATTGGCACAAGTATAAACAAAACATAGGCCTATAGAGCACATCTAGATGTACCTTTATGATCTGATACTCAATTTAAAATAGAGTCTTTATAAATGGTCTACGATTGCTCATGTTCATGACTCACTTGAGAATCAATGCTCACTACATATAGTATTTACTTATTTTTAGGGATATGCCAATATGTCACTAAAACATTACCCACGACATAGTGAAATATTCAAATAATTTGTCTCCTGAATGGCTTATAACATTTTTGGAAAGGTCTAATAAATTATCTCTTGAGTGAGTAATAAAACGTCAGAATTTTACAATAAAGTCTTATTGATTTGTGCGAGTAAACACCAAATCGAACAGTTGAATAAACCGGAAAGCACTTTATAATACTCAAGCAGAAGCAATTTTTGTTAGCCGTCATAAAACTGTTGCTAGTGCGATTAAAAAAATGCTTAGTATAATTATATTCTATGGGCTATTGGAGGCAAAGTCCGGCTATTTTATAAAATGGTGCATGCCCAAATGGAAAACAAATCTCGAAGGCAATTCGGAAATGTTGAATGAAATTGCGAAGAATAAACAAACACAGAATCGCAGTGAAATTCCATAAAAGCGAATCCGATCCGTCATCAACGTTTCAGAGGAGAAAGGGATGGAAACTGGACCATCCGACAGTTCGGGGTGAAGATTTAAGGGGGTTCCGGAAAGTATCTGATGAAAATTTAACAAAACATTTAATTTATGTGAAATTTCGAAGTGGAGAAATGCTCTATTATGGCAACTATGACGTCAGTGGGGTTCAAGATAAAATACGAGAAGCCAAAAAAAAAGTATTTACAATTTTTGGCACATATAATTCCAATATATTTCGTGGCGTTTTTGAGAACAGCTGCAAATTAAACAAATTATATGCACGAATCGAACAGCGGAAGGAAACCCCCATACCAAACAATATTGGGGATTTTAAACAAACCTCGCAGAAATTCATAAAATTTCAAGGGAACTCGGATGAGTGTGATGCTTACATAAATCTGATACTTTATAATTCCCTAAAACCTAATCGGTAGTGCTTCGAACTTCCGTTAGTCATTCGTTTCTCACACGAATTCGCTCTAATCATTAGAGAGGCTATTAATTATTTCTTTTTCTGAAGGTGCCATCAGTGTTTCTAACACAAAAGAGAATTTAGAATAAATCAAAACGAAAAAAATCAAAAATTCCAGTTTAGGAATTGTTTAAATCTTATCTTATTCTACTAAATGAACGAGCTGAAAGTCTCTTACAACCAATTTTATGTATGGCTTCCTCAGGCCAAGAAATTTCAACACTTACGTACGTGTGCCGTATTGTCTTTTTTGGCGATATCTTTTTAATACACGAAAAATTCGTGACATCATATTATTAATTGCTTTTTGAACGGTTGAAGCAAAGTTATGATTCAAACCTTCGAACGCCTTTTTAGTAAAGCGGCGATAAAAACCGCTTTCCTTGAAGACTTTAATATTTCTTCGGTATTCTGGTTTAACAATTACTTTAACTTCATACTTGTAAGAAAAAAGGAATACAAATAGGGAGAGATACCATTTAGACTTCAAGTTAAACATGAGTATACATTTTTAGGAAATTTATTTTAGTAGCATTTAAGGTAAAATATTCGATTTGATGGTCAGCGAATAATACCCAAATGAGGCTTTGCTTACAAACTATTTGGATCTGTACAAAATGTGAATTGTACATTTCTTTAAATGTTTTAGTGCGGGTCAGATATTGAAAACTACCATCTACCGCGACCACCTCCTCCGCCGCCGCCGCCTCCTCGTCCTCTGTTGAAACCACCACCACCGCCTCCGCGGTTTCCTCCTCTGAATCCGCCACCACCTCGTCCGCCTCCGCCCCCTCGACCACCTGTTGGGAATAAAAGTTAGTCTCTTTTTGGTAAACATTAATTTTAAAATATTACCTCCTCCGCGACCAAAACCACCTCCACCTCCACCGCGACCACCGCCGCCGCCTCCTCCGCCGAAGGCTTTCTTCGCTCCTTTTGGTTGTGGAGGCTTTGGCAGAAATCTTGCAATCGGTAATAACTTTGCAGGGTCGATGTACAATGTCTGATTTGGTTTGAAACTGTTGGCATAGACGTTGTCCGACAGTTTGATGGACACGCTGTAATCTCGAACTGTTCCAAAGATTTCGTCAATTTTGCCCACTTGTTCCTTGTTTTCGAGGAAGATTGGCGCGTTGAAATATGGAACATCCTGAATACCAACTTTGCACACAAGGTCGTTTTGGCACGAGTAGACGAAGTCACCCAAAGGTATAACTCTCTCCGGGGGTCCTAAAATTAAAGAAAAACTATTTAAGTAATTGTGGAAGACTAGGAAAACTTGGCAAATTGCCTGAAAGTGGGATGGTGGATATTTTAGAAGACACTTCCAGACGGTGTTTTCTTAATATAAACCACTGATTTTCTCTAAAGAATCATGAACATATAGGTATACCATAGTTTTCATGGGAATGTTCGAAGAAATATAAGTAAACAACGTGGTTTTTCTTTGGTCCATTAAAAGTTGTATTAACCAAAGAGGTAAATGTGACGTTGCTATCTTTGTTTTACTCTTTTGTTGGGGAGGTCTTTGGATATTTGGGTAATGCCATCAACATACCATTATCAAAGGCTCCACGGCCGCCTCCACGTCCACCGCCTCCTCCTCTTCCGAATCCGCCACCGCCTCCTCCTCTACCAAATCCTCCGCCGCCACCGCCTCCGTTTGATCTGAAGCCGCCGCCGCCTCCTCCACGTCCTCCGCCGCCGCCGCCACCACCGAATCCTCTTCCGCCGCCGCCACGAGGTTTACCGAATCCCATTTTCAGATATTAAATTATAAATATTGAACACAAAACACGTGCGCGTTCGATCAACCAAAATATTTAGAGACGGACGAAATTTGAATTTCGAAATCGATACATCGATTACTGCAGCCATGTGTTTCGGTATATACTAGATGTCTTCTTTGGTATTTTGATGGTCACACTTGACTAAAGTGGCGGAATTTTTAAAATATCTACCCCAAATTGCAAATATTACATTTTTAACTCTAGCAACGTAAAATATAATTTTGAACGATTCTTTACGTTTTATCATGCTTATCTGCATTTCACTTTTAAAGCAGAGTATGTTTTTGCCTTTTAGAAACGTTGTTAATTTACATAACCGACATGTCAATGTTATGTAAAATACGTGATCGTGTAAGATATTTGTATAATAATTTTAATATATTTTTGAATAATTGACATCTGTGATTATTTTAAAAAACCGTTTTTATTTAATTCAACACGTTTCTAAAATGAATCTGATAAATTAAATTTGTATACTCCTACAAGATGATCACTGTATGTCATCTTAAGCTGTTTAAGGTCATGTTATTAATGAGGCCATGTTTTGGGGTGAATAAAAATTAGAATATAAAAAAGCTATTGATAAATTGTTTAGATTTCAGTAATCTAAAAAGGCACTCGTTGCAATTATACATATACAAAATTCCTATTACTCATTTAGAATATGTTGAACAACCACAATAAGAGAGAGAATCTCGCACATCATCGGATGCATTAGATATAGGAGATACTTTCTGACATAGCTATGGCCGAACAGCTGTTGGGATATCTACCAAAAATATAGACAACCGAAATTGAAAATTTTAATTTTCTCCACACTCTCAGCAGTTTGGTGCCAGCCGTGGGCGAGTCTGCTAAATCTATTAAATCGCGTTGAGCGCTACGTGCTCTACTCCATAGAAAAAGATACAGAATTTCTTATAAGCAAATGAAATTTTCAAATACATAAATATAATAGGGAACTAATAGGAAAAGTGCCATACTTTAAAATTAAACCAAGTGCATAAGAAAACAAAATACGATACTGCAATCGAAAGTGATATAATTTCCCAGAGGCATATTTTCATATGTGGAATATGAACGTCTCGTTGGGCAGTTAAAAATAGAATGCTAGAGCATGAGCACGAGCACAAAGATAGATCGCGAAAGTAGCACACGGCAGCGTCTGGAGGGGATGGAGCAGCCTGTGGACGCCAGACAGCAGCAGCGTCATCGGAGACGTCTGGGACGCAGCCACCGGGAGCCGACGCCAGTGACGGTGGAGTTGCTCCTTCAGGACGACGCCAGTCCGGAGACATCCCCTCCAGATCCCTCGCCCCAGATGGTGCGCATGCAAATTAGACCCCCCGGCACTTTGTCCGCCCACGAGAGTAAGATCCTGCGGAAGCGGGACAAGAGCTTTGCTAGCTCCTCGGCACGCAGTCAATCGCAGCCCAGGGAGGCGGAAAAACTGAGCAGTCCGGATGCCAACCATCTCATCAAGCATCGCAGCCTTTCCTCGCCGCGCCACAAAGAGGAGTCTAGCGAGAGCGAGCTGACCACCGGTAGCAGCAGCCGCCGTCCTCTGCCCACCTCTAATCCCGGCCAGACGCAGGACACCCTTAGCCGGCTGGAGCAGAATCTGCAGCGCTTCGAGGATGAACGCCGGCGTTTCGATGCCGAGAAGCGTCTCTTTGAGCGAGAGAAGCGGGAGCACAAGATGCGGCATCGCCAGCAGCTGGACAACGAGGAGCGGAAGCGTCTTCTCCAGAGCTACCGCAAGCTCAGCGATCGCATCCAGCTGCCGCAGGATGAGGAGGAGCGACGGCGGCTCATCCATAGCCTGCGGCTGCAGCGGCACGAGGCGCCCAAGACTCGTGGTCGCAATAGAAGCAGCGGCTATGACGAGTCCTCCACCCAGTTCAGCTCCTCCGATGCGGAGGCAGTGGAGGAGATTCATCAGAGGCCACGGGCACCAAAGATTCCACAGGGCTTTGTGGCTGCTCCCATTCGCGGAGCACCACCACCACCACCAACGCAAATGGTGACTCCAAAACCTCCAGAAAGACTTTCCGTGAGTCGCAACAACTCCCTGTCGCCTGTGCGGCCCCAGCGACGTTCCAAGACCCCAGAGCAGCGGGAGCAGATTAGCCGGAAACACGAGTACGTGGAGGTGGGCGAATCCAGGAACGAAGAGGTAAAGCCCAGGATCTCGGAGGCGGAACAGCAGTCGGAGCTGATGCAAAAGTACAAGGAGGCTGCGGAGCGGGCGGCCAAGGCGGAGGCTGCCCTGGCGGAGCAGATCCTCTCGGCGGAGGGAGTGCGTCGCAGTCACAGTTTGAGGTTGGCCGACAAGGAGGAGAAGCCTCCAAAGCGCAGTTCCAGCTTGGAGCGACCGCTGGTGGCCAAGCGATCGGGAAGCGTGGAGAGGAAAGCCCAGGAGCCCCAAGTCACGGAAGAAGTTGTTCTTCATGAGCAAGAACCAGAAGAACAAGGACCAGAACTGGCTGGTGAACTCCCCTTGTTACCAGAAGAATTCAAACCAAAAACCGAACCAAAGGTAACCTTCCTGCAGCGCCTCAAAAACCTGTTCCGGCGAAAAAAGAAGGTTGAAAGTGAGGATGTCACAGATTTGTCCAAGGAACCTCAGCCGGAGAAGTTGGCGTCCAGGGCCTTTTTATACCACCTCCAACTGGAGGCCCGTCATGAATGGAAACGCCTCAAGCTGGACTACCCACAGAGGATGGAGGAACTGCGTCAGCTGCGCAACAAGTGCGTGGCCCACCTCATCTGCCTGGCCATGCTCTTGGGTTTCGGAGGCCTCATATTCAGATACACAGAGGGAGCCGCGGAAAACATATACAAGTGCGAGGTGCGCAAGGTCAAGCGGGATTTCATCGACAAACTGTGGGATGTCAGTCACAACATGAGGTAGGAACCCATACGGATTGGCAGGCCAGTAAGTGATCCATTTGTATCTTTGCCAGAGAGGAAGACTGGAAGTCTCTGGCGCGTCACAAGCTGCGCACATTTGAGGATGAACTCAATAACCTGGCCGAGTTGGGGTTGCGACGTTTTCCGGGCCAAAAGTCATGGAACTTTGTCAATTGCTTTATCTTCTGTTGGACCGTAATCACAACCATAGGTAAAAGATCTAAGGGAATGGAATTTTTGTTGGATATTCCTTGAATGGCATAATAACCTAAGCCATAAAGTGGTCTTTAAGGTTTTACAGTATGTTTGTTGAGTGGAATATGTTTCTGTTTCTGTTGTCAAAAAGATATATCTTTACCAAACTTGGCGAAACCTAATCAATTTTCAAGAAAGTTACATTGAGAATAGATTGTATCATTTGTTTTTACTTTTTTAACTTATTATGTGAAAGGTACTTTTAATACTTAATTTTTGGCTTGGGAAATTATAGACCTTACTTCTTTTAAGATCTGGTCTAATACTATTTGCTAATACTATTGATTTCTTATATTAAAATCATTACCATCTTAATATGTTGGTTGCGGACGTTAATGTAGCTCCTTAAAAGATAGTGGTATATTTCCAATTAGGATATTAGTTATAACTAACTTAGTTGTATTATGAACTTACGAAATCCTCTTTAAAAACCCATCTTTCTTCTTGTGCTCCCCAGGTTACGGCCACATCACACCAAAGACGGACTGGGGCCGAGCACTGACCATCGTCTACGCCATCATCGGCATCCCCATGTTCCTGATCGTGTTGGCCGATCTGGGCAAGGTGTTCACGCGCTGCGTCAA
This sequence comes from Drosophila suzukii, assembly GCF_043229965.1. Classification (NCBI taxonomy): domain Eukaryota; kingdom Metazoa; phylum Arthropoda; class Insecta; order Diptera; family Drosophilidae; genus Drosophila; species Drosophila suzukii. The sequence goes on along the minus strand of NC_092081.1, from coordinate 8,459,666 downwards.
GTTCCTGTGGGCGTATGTGCGGCGTGTGTACTACACCCGCTCCTGTCGCCGGATACGGAAGCAGCAGCAGATCCGTGACGCAATGACCGGCTTCAACACGGTCTACGACATGGCCATCCGGCGGCCGAGCATGTTCTTTGGCAAGTCCAGTGTGGAGAATGACGAGGAGTCGCAGGCGGATGCCGAGGCAGCCCGATCACTGAACACCTCGCACCCAGAGACGCCCACATCGCCGTATCCGGAGACCTTCGAGGTGGACGACGAGTTCAATCTGCCCGTGTCGGTGGCCACGCTCCTGCTCATCTCGTACATCCTGCTGGGCGCCTTTGGCTTTAAGCTGATGGAGCCGGGTTGGCAATACCTGGACTGCTTCTACTACGTCTTCATCTCGATGTCCACCATCGGATTTGGCGACCTTGTGCCCGGCAACCCGTTCCTCGTGATGGTCAGCATGATCTACCTGATCTTCGGCCTGGCCCTGACCTCCATGTTCATCAACGTGGTGCAGATCAAGCTGAGCGATCACTTCAAGCGGGCCAGTGCCAAGGTGGGTGCCACCATTGGCATGAATATGGCCAGTGAGTTTGGCGACGAGAACGGCTCGCAGGTGAAGACTCCCTCGGAGATGGCCTCGGTGCACGGTTCGCGGCTAGACAGGATCGAGGAGGATGGCCAGGAGGGCTCTCTGCCCCCGCTGACCTCCATCCTGCGAACAGCTCGTCCTCTGTCGCCAGTGGATGGCAATGGAAGTGCACTTGGGGATGGAGAAGGGGATGTCAGTCCACCACCCCTGCTGCCCAGACGTCAGGTTTCCGTGGATCCCCAGCCGCCGGCGGAGGGGGAGGGCAAAAAGAAGAAGAAGCACAGGTTCTTCTAGAGATCTTGGCAAAGACTCTTTGAAAGAGACTCCCCATAGAGCCAAACTGACAACGCTAACTAGTAAGGAACCTCATAAATGACAAGGCAATTTCAATCGAATTTACCAGAACGCTGTTCTGAGACAAAATCTTTTTCTTTTGTTATTTAATTTTACCTATCATCATCTTAGGCTAAGACTAATGTTAATGAAATAAAACACGCGATTTGACAACGCAATTTAATCAATTTTCTTTATGGCGGAATAGGGAGAACAGGGGAGGTTATTAGTTTTGAGATTAAAATCTAAAGGATTTAAAGATTTAATTGAAATTAGTCTGTGCTTTGCCTATTTCATGGAATCATTTCATGATATGAGCAATATCGTATGTGCATAAATATCATTGCATTTTATAACAACTGAATGTTTACTATGGGTTCAACACTCTCTATACACTTTGAATAATCAGACATCTCTGCTGATATCATTTCATTGTCTGTGTTGTTTAAACAGGAGCTATGTTTTATTTTATTCAATCGAGAATGTATGCAATTTATAGCATAAACATAGTAAGTGTTTGTTTATAAATTTAATGGGTTTAATAACAAAATGTTTTTATAAATAGAGACACGTTTACACATTTACCTAAGAACTCTAATATTTATATTGTAATGTGTTCTCAGGCTTTACCCATATATATACCTTCCTTGAAGATTAAATACAGGTGATATCATTAATACTCTTGATTAATTCACTTACATTTTACATTTTCTGACAAAATTTTCAAGAAAATACAATACTAGTTATAAAGATTTAAAAACTGACTTTAAGCTTGCTTCAAACTAATTATTTCAATCAATTTGCCAAATTTCTTGTACCAGTTTAATTGTTCAAAATCCGGAATGCAATTATCAAATGGATATGTGAGCATTACGCTGCTTTTGTACTGGAATGCGTTCCGTAATCCTGGTGAAAAGGAGGGGGGAACTAAATCCGAATGCACTCGGCAGCTGCACATCTGTCGCAGGATGTGGAAGAGGAAGCAGGCACAGGGGGTTCGCTGAGTGGAGAGAGCCGGTCTCTCTCACCCTTTCGCTCTCTCTCTCTCTTCCCGCTCTCTTGCTGACACCCGACAGGATTACTTTGTTCGGCTAGGGCATTCGTGCCCCATTCGGCAATCCATTCCATTTCGCCCGAGGCCCTCGCTTGAGTCGTTGGCTTCTGGTAATCGCCAGTTGTTGTTTTGGCAGCGTGCGGTTCGGTCGACGGGATACTTCGCCTTCTCTCCGCTACCAAAAAAGAGGCGCCAAAACCACTTAGTTGGCAAATATCACACGAAACTCAGCGAGCACGAAAGTGTTTGCCAAAATAAAGATTATAGCATATAGTATTAGAAAAATAAATATATATAAATATTTTTGAGTGCCTAAAACAAACATTCAGAGAGTGCTCCCCCCGATCGGTGAGCAATCCGGAGAAAAACAATCGATCGTGTTGGAAAAGAAGAAAGAGAGCGAGAACAGAAAGAGCCGGCTGTCGGCTTCAGTCTTCCCGCCCTCGTCCTCTCGAACACCCCTTGATTTTTTGTGTCGCGTGTGCTACAGTTGAACAAACTACAATACTACAATACTACAAACTACAGTGGCACATACGCCATACAGGCCAGGTGTCTTGGTCGATTCTTCTGGTTTTTATTTACCCCCTCGGTTTTTGTTTTGCTGCATTTATTCGCATTCCCCTTCGAGTTGGATAGTATCTTAAAAAAAAGAAAACAAAAATCCAAAACAGTTGGTAACCCAAAATTTGCCAAATGCCCCTCATTCGTATCATCGGAATCGTGTAGTTGCCTGGAATCCAGCATAAAACCAAGTTTACCTTCTGAAACTTACCGCCAAAGTTGCAAAATGTCCGCAATTAACAGTCGAAATCAGAAAATGGAACAACAGGTAAGTTAGTTAAATAGAAAAGTTCAGGAAAGCTAATAATAATAATAATAAAAATGAAAAAAAAGCAATTGCTTTAAAAGCGATTGACAACAAACTTCCAATTTGGTTTTTCCATTTATAGTATAGAACTTCCTCTAAGATAATTTTTAAATTGACAACATGTGGTCGTGCACAACAAATTTTTATTTAAAACTATAGAGAAGAAAGAGATGTAATTCTTTCACCGCTTAAAAACCTCCAAACTTGGGTCGAATCATCAACTGAACGAAACTCAGAGGTGCAGAGGTGTTAAATGAATCCCAGCCGATGTAAGGCGCCTTGTCCTCGGGCAAATCGCGATAATAATCAAAATATTGAGCATTTAGATTACTAGAAATATATTACAAAAGTAAGCGGATGTACGCAATAAATTAAATTGCTCCTATACTGTATGCCTGTCATAACTTAGTACAGCTTTTTTTTACATATATGTAAGTATAGGTTTGCAAGTGGAAAAATATATCACTGATAAAGAATAAGAAATTGTAACTTTAGACAAGGCTCATAACCATTAATACAAACTCTTGAACTAGTTATGACAGAATTTCTTAGGAGAGCGATTGTATTTGATCAATATGTACTTACCTCTGTCCACAATCCTTATACCACCAAGCTCCTAGCACAATGTTTGTTATAAGAGTCATCATTCTTCCGATCGAGTGTGGAGAACCTTTGGCCTTTGTTGTTTCTTAGGGAATCTCCAGCGGTTCCAGAGTAACCTCCGAGGTATTTCAGGGCGAAGTCTTCGGATTCATTGCCAATGAGAAACTCATCGTATTTGGCGAACACATCCTTGTTATATCCCCGTTCCTCCATGTGGATATAGAGTTCGAATGGCTGATAGGCTGTTAGCCAATTCAGTTTCTCCAGGCCGATGAAGAAATCGCTGTTCGGGTCGCCGAATCCCGCCCTGTAATCACTCCAGTCGCGATAAAAGTTGACCAGTCCATTCCTGCGCCTCTGAATGACCAACCAGCCCAGACCGGCCAGATTGGAATCGCAGACAACTGGGAAGGCATTGTGACCCGGCACCTGAACAACAAGACTGGTATGGTTGATGTTGTCTTTGGTCAGACAGGATGTGGGATAGATGACACCGCTGTCATTTGCGATAGTTTCCTTTGTGTGAATCAAGGACTGTCGGCGATCCTCCAAGCTGATACATTAGATTTAAAGATTAGAAAAAGATATTTGCATATTTTTGTACATACCCAAGCAAAAGCTTATCAATAGAAGCGAGGGCATCCGATGTGGTATTGATTTCCTAGTTAGATGGGCGACTGTAGAACATGTTTATAAGCATGGGGTGCCTAGCTCACCTCTTGAAGCTGTATGGAGGTTAAGGGATCCGACATTCCTGCGGATATACAGAAACCGAAAGCCACAAGGGCTAAATAGGCACTTAAACTATGCATTTTTGGGATTAATAGAGAGGTTTAAGAAAACTTCTGCACCGATTGCTCGTCATCAACTGACTGAAATAGGGATTTTGCAATCGCAACAGGGAGGTAAACTATAAGATAACAGGCAGTATTTATGTATTTACCCCTTAACAAATATTGTTATTTATTGACTTCCGAATGATAACGATAACGAAAGCACAACCCCACAAAACTTTTGATTTCCCCAGTCTCATTCGCAATTCAGTAAAAGTTGTTTAATGTCGAGTGCTCCAATAATGTTTGGCCACTGTGTTTTAGTAGTATTTTTTAAATTATCGGAAATTGTTCAGCATTGTATATAGATTTTAGTTAAATTGGTCAATTGACCTTAGTTTTTAAAGGAATTCTTGCTTTATTTGAGGTGGAAAATTGTAAAAATACCTCAAGGATTCAATCACTCTCACAAAAAACCAAACCGTATTTATCTAATATCATGTTTTTCTGCTTATTATAACTAAATATAAGTCACTCAAATATTGCTTTTAAATCAAATAGAACTTTTGGGTCCCCTAAAGAAGTTTCCAAACATATAAAAGCTATTAATGTTAAAGTTGAACCCTTTAAAAAAATCTTTTAAAACTTTTTTCCTTTGACCATGAGTTAAGGGAAGTTAGCAATGCCTTTTTTGCTCTTCTGTTTTCTTTACCAGCCGAATCGTGAAACTCTGGTAAAAATAACAAAAACCCTTTCTTTCTTGAAACAATTGGTCAGAGCGGAGCAATCAGCACTGGCCCAAAAGGGGCCATCAGGCTACATTCCCCGGAATTGTTCACTTTTTGCCCTCGAATCTGACCGCACTAAATGTGCCGCCCTTTGAAAACACCCAAGTGGCTTAACGCCTTTTCCGAATGGCTTTGTTGTGCCCAATTCTTAGTGGCCAGGTGGCCGTCTGTCGTCCTGACAACGGGGTCCAAATAAATCGAAACGGAGCTTCGGTGGTGCAGTTCCTGCAGCCCGATAGGATTGTCATTGGCCCTAATTATGTGGGGTGGCACGACTCTACCCAATCACCCAAAAACACCCCCTAACACCCAGTGGAACTTGAATCGAATCACTTCGATGTGGTCGAGATTGGTTGCCAAGTATTGGCCTTTTTGGATCCTTCGAGTTGGTTCGATTCCGTGCCGTGATGGCTTATAAAGCATTGAAAAGCTATTCATAATTTGACGAGGCTCCTTAATGGATGGACATCATGAAAGCATAATGTTTAGTCATTTACCATACGATTGGCGGCAGAAAATAAAACAACTTACTTTATATTCAATACTAATAAAACTTTTATTCATATTCAAATAACTCACAGATAACGTAGGAAACAATACATTTCGTGATTGTCATTTAGTTCAGCTTATTTAAATAATTCCCTATGGATAGATTATGAAACTTTGAAAATGTAGTAAATATGTGGAAAGTATTCTTTTCCCCAGGGAAGCTTTTGTTCTTTGAGTACAAACACCATAAATCTCTTTGAACAATCGTTTTGGGTCATTTTCTCAAGTTAAAGCAAACAAAAATTAACGTCTGCCATGAAAAAGAGGAAAGTGTAGCAGCAAAAGAAGGAGCGCTTGGGTCAATTTACACTTGGCATAAATCAACAGGAAGATATATGGCCGCCAACTCATAAAGTGGTCGCTAAATATACACAAAGGATTAATAAAGTCCTCGGCCAGGACTTCCGCTAACCCAGAATATTCTTGGCTCGCTGTTGTTGGGGTCCTGGGTAACTATGGGTAACTATGGGCAACTATGACACACATAGACAGGATACTCGGGACACAGACAGACAGCCGACAACCGACTAGAAATAAGAACAATACCCAGTATTTGGTATTGTTTTCATGTCTGCCATCGCGCCTGGAATTCCATTAACTGGGGAGGCCTGGGGAAACCACCAAGGGCACAAAATCGATGCCAGCCCGCTGACGAGTACTCGAGCTCCGCGAGGAACTAAGTCACAGGATAATGCCGAGTAATAAGTCACACCATTGTTGGCTCCTTCCACATGTGAGCATAACACCCGGTTCCCCAAATCACTCAAGCTTTTCTTCACGCAAGCCGTAAACAGAAACATTTCGGCCCAAAAACGGATATGACGCACCGCCTTTCACTTGCTTTAGGGTGAACCGCGAGCTTAAAATAATAGTATATTATTATAATAATTGGTATATATTATAAGACTTAATAAAGAAATTCTGGTATATGCCAAGCAGAAAAAGATAACTATATTATTAGTAATAATAATTATTATCAATATGATTTAAGTGCTTGGTGAAATTAATAGGTTCTTGTTTCTTAGGAAAAGACAAGTTGGCCTATAAATAAGAAACGTTTTATAACAACCAATACCATGTTAACAAGAATAAATGATAAGGACCATAGCTTAACAATAAAATAAAAGCTGCCTTCCAATAATTTCTTCATAGACCGTTCTTATAATTTTAGAACAAGCCTTGGTCCACTCTAGGGTATTAGCCTTGCTTCATTTAGCTTTACGGCTTTCGCCCTTTGTTTCAATCCCGTAATTTGCGTTCTGTTGCTTCAAGACCGAGGTTCTTGACCCAACGAGAGGGAAATGCCGGCCAAAATGAAATCGAATTTTACCAAACTTCTCGACTGATGGCCAAAGTCAGGGCTTTAATATTTAATGAGTCTTAAATTGGAATGAGACAAGGTATTAAATGTCCATTTGGAGCTGTCATTAGGAAATGATTGATTGTTTCGTTGAGTGCTATTTTCTTTCTCTGAAATAAAATACTTTTGAGGTTTTTAAAAGAAAGCATAGCATAACCACAATTATTTGAATAGCCATTTTGTGTCGAACACTCACAACTATTTGATTAACAATATTGTGGTAATTTCCCAGTCTCCAATTTTCCTGACTGAACTCTGGCCAAAGTGGGAAAAGGAAAACTCTGCTTGACTTAACCTTTTCCCAAGGCCAAAGTCAAAAAAAGTTCTGTGATGTTTTAAAATTCATGTCTGGCTTTTTGCCAACATTTCGCACCTAAGCCAACTGAAATCCCGAAAGATTTTCCCATAAAATTCCTCACAAAGAAAATGGCAGAGGGGTATGGAAATTCCTTGATGAAAAGAAACCACGTATTGAAACGAGCTTAGAACAAAGCGGAGCACTCGGGTTACCCAAAAAGCCATTCATTTTCAATTAGAACAAGCCAAATTTGATATATATACTAATAGCTGGCAATAAATAGCAGGATAGAAGCTTTTTCATCAGCTGTGTTGGCTTTAAGCTTTTGGTTAAAGAAAGAGGGATATCACTCAAGAGCCAGAAAATATTACGAACAGAAATTGTACAACCTCTTCTATCTATTGACACACAATATTGTGATATTCTTAGCTAGAAATTAAAAAAAAAACATGCAATTTTTTTCAAGAACTACCATATTTAATGTTTTTTTATTTTGAAACTTATTCTGTAAAATATTAAATATCCTTGTCTGACGAAATATATATTGAATTGGATTTGAATCTCGGTTTTTAAATGTAACTTGTAATAATAAATAGTGTTGTTCAATTTTAAAAACTATTTATTTTTGTAAAATATTACAATAAAAAAAGAAATTACATTGAAATAAATTTGCACTTCGATTTTTTTTCTGCATAGGTAATAAGAAAGCAATTTGTAAAAATAAAACATATTTATCAATATATAGTAATATTTACATTTATTTATGTATTTTTTCTTTGATTTACCTAAGAAATCTATATTAAATTGATTGTGATTCTCTGATTCCATTTAAAATGTAATTTTAAATAATAATAATTATTGTTGCATTTTAAATAATATTTATTGAACGTGAATTTCACCTCCTGAAATGTAATTTGTAATAACAAAAAATCTTGTTCCATTTCCAGTAACATTTGTTTTTGTAAAACATAAAAAATTCGTGCCTTAATGAATGCATATTGAATTGAATGTGAATCTCGGTTTTTTCTGTGAAAGTGTCACCATTTGAAATGTAATTTGTGACAATGGAAAATATTGTGACGTTTTTGTGATCCTTTTAAATGCGGCGACATGCCTGCCGGAGCTCATTTCAATTGCAGATTCCATTAACTGCAATTTGCCGGCGAGTCGCACCGAGGGCTACTGTAACCGTGGGCGGAAAACCTGATTCAATTTATCAGGCGCAAAGTTTCGGCAGCACCATCAGCCACTCTGGGGAAAGTTTTGCATATGGAGGATTTTGAGGAGCAGGAGCACTCTGCATGTTGCAAATTAATTACATCCCAGGGAGCTGAGAACTTTCACTATGGTTTTTCGCCATCAGACTGCCACGAATTTTCGCGATTTCGCAGGCTAAACAATTTGCTTTCATCGCAAATATGAATAAATCCGTTTTAGTTGCCAAACTTGGGCAGCAGCTTTTTTGAAGTGGCTTATATTTGTCATATTAATTTTAATATTTCACCGGAATCTAGCCAGAAGCACTTAATTGACAATGGCGGAAATATTGAGCAAACATGAAAGCGAAATGTTTTATGGCGTAAATAATTGGCAGACAACGCACAAAAGAAAGCCGTTTCCCCTGAATTTCCACTTGTGAAATAGAAAATACATTAAACATTTTCCTAGGAACACAGTTTTCCTACTTGTAAACCAATATAAATCTACCATATTTGTATTAGAATAATTTCAAAAATATATTCCATTGCTTTTTAAAGGCCAATTGCATTATAAATTTATTGCATAGAGGTAAAAGTAGATTTTCTTAATAAAATTGGATAGCCAAGCATTGAAACTTTTTTTCAGTGCACTGAAAATTACGAAATTAAATTGAACCGCCTTAAACTATAAAGCAAACTCGCATACAAAATATTTAATGTAAGTTGTTTCCTCTGAATTTCTACTTTCTTTTGTTCTGGAACACATTTTTTAACCAAAATCAAACAATTTTAAAAAATATTCGATTGATTTTCTGATTCCCATTGCATAGAGGTAAAAATCGCTTTTAGTGTAATTCTATATGAAAATTGGCTAGCAAAGCTTAGGAACACTTTTTTCAGAGTATTGAAAAATTATAAAATTGAATTGAAATGTAACTATGAATCTAAATAATTTATGTAAGTTGTTTCCTCTGAATTTCTACTTGTACAATGGGAAAAACCCACAATAGGGTTTTTTCCTGGAATACAGTTTTTCACAGTGTAACCCCAAATAACAAAACCTGCTTAAATTGGAATATTTAACCTAAAATAAACAGTTCTACAAAATATTCCATTGCTTTTTTAAAAGGTAAAATTTGATTTTAATGTAATTCTGTAGGGAAATATGGTAGCCAATCAAGGGAACTTTATTTTTCTGTGTATTGAAAAATGACCAATTAAATTGAAATGTCTTTAATCGCCTTCAGCACAGTGGTTGTGTTTGGGGTGGGCTGTCACACATGTGGTTTGATGTGGTTTGCTGTGGTTTGCTGTGGTTTGCCGTGCTTGCTGCAGCGGAAACTGCAGCTGACAGTTTGCCGAGCTCACGTCACTGATTAAGTGGTCGGGCGGTCTGTGGTCCATCCTTTTCCAAACAGAATCCCTGACCAAGCCAAACACTTTTTTTCTCCACTCCTACCATTGCAATCAAGATGGCTTTTAGTCCTTCTAGCCGGCTTTATTAGCATTTCAACAAGAATATTCACGGCTTTATTAGCAATTTCAACGAGAGTTTCGACATAAATTAAAGGATTATTTGTGAAATTTCTGTTTCTGCTAAATTGTTTGTTATGGCTGATTTAATATTTATGCAAATTCTGTTTGCCCACAACACTGGGGCGATTATTTGCACTTGTCTTTTTCAATTGGAAACTAATTAGGCCAGCTATCTGGTCAACTAATTGGAATGCATAAAGGTATGAAAATAATATGGCTTTGCACGACCAATTTTAAGCGATTTTTCCATGGCCATGAATTTCAATTGGGAAATTATGAGAGGTGATTGGTGAAATACAATAATGGCTTTTTTGTGAAATTAAATTGGTAGTGGATAGTGGAAAGTCAGCTGGAGGAAACATTAATACAAATGGCTTAAAAAAGAGGAACTCGCTGACTTACTTTGCTTTATTACAAAATCATATCTTGGCCAACTTGCCATGTCCTTTCTCGAGTGTCCTTCACTACGTTTTTCTTCGGAGATTCAGGTGGGTGGATGGGGAAAATGGGGAGGTAAGATTGCCCCCCATTTGCCATTCACTCAACTGAGACTTTCCTTGCCGCCTTTCTTCTTGTCACACGAAATGAAAATGTCCGAATGGACTTTAATAGTCAGATTATTCCTTGTTGCCATCTTGCACAAGTCGTCAGATTTATGACACTTGCTTTTTGTGTCGTTTTTTTTTTTAATGTTTGGCCGGAGATTAGAACTTTTTCAAGTGACTTCAGATCGTGAATGGCTGCATGAGAAACTGCTGCAAGCCCAATTGAGCCCGGCTGGGAAAGACCACTTCAATTTGCATTTAAATCATGGCATTTAAGGACCAGAAAAGGCAAATCCAATTACTCTGCCGCCTGTTCTGTTTGCTTACGTTGTGTTGTGATGACTTCTGTAATATTTATGGCAATTTCGAATTTCAACATTTGCTGCCATGCGATGGCCCTCTGGGCAAATATTGTTTGTAGCTGTCACAAGCAAATATCTGTATTTATTTAATTTGATTTGCGTTTATTTTGGAAATTAATTGCCAGGCTTTTGGGGGGCAAAAGAACTCGTTGAGCAGCCCTCGCCAGGGGAAAGTGTCCTTTGCCTTAGCAAGTGGACATCGTACCGGAGTTGTAAGCTAATTAAATGTTCATTATACGCCCCGTTGCCCCGCGGCAACGTCAAGAACCGACAGACCAACAGACAGAGCTCCACGTTTGTCCCTCACTTAAAATAGAAATTTAATTAAAAGCAGCGGGGGGAAATCATATAAACATTCTGTTTTCATTTGGGTAATTAAATTCCACTTTGAGTGTCTGTTTTACCTCTAAAGTTTCCGGTTTAGGCGGCAAAGTGAATTAAGCTGAAAGCGTTTAATAAAACTGTTTATTGATTTAAAAATAAACAGAGTAGATTACTTTTTATTTAGCAAAACATTTTGTTTTTATCTCTATATATTTCCTATTTAAATTGTTAGCAGTGAAACCGATTAAGCGATAATTAAAAACAATTCAAATGAAATAAAAGCATGGATTATTGATTTATAAAATGTTGGAGCCGAAAAGTCTTTAACAGCTAAAGCTATTTTATGATTTAAAGCTTGATGCTAAATTTTGTTTTCTTTGAACTGAACGAAGTTAGATGTAAATGCTAAATAACTCTATATTTTTAAAGCTGTAAATTTAATGTTCTGTGAACGTAACTACTGTAATTCTCGATAATGGTTTAGTTTTCAGATCGAGACATTTTGCGCTAGAAACTTGGGTGGGTTTATAAAATCGAGGCAACCATGAAACATTTATTGCCGTCGACTTTTCGGCGCTAGTGGCAGGCATTTGAAATAAAACGCCGGATGCCTGGCATTTTCCCTTCGGGCGATTTTCAGCCTTGTAAAACGGCAGTAAACCAAACATAAAAGAGGAAAATCATCGAACGACTGCGGAACAGGGCTTTTCCGTCCGTTTTGAATCTCCTGGGTGGCTGTCCTTTTTTCCCCACTAGCTTTTCAGTGGTCGCTTATCCGCTGCATTTGGCTTAAAGCCCCTCTTAATTACACTTTCAGCGCCATTTTTAGCGGCTCTCCGGAGATTTGTGCGCTACAATTCCGGGCGACGAGCTGTCGACATCCGTAAATGGGTTTCCCTTGAGTCTTCAGGCGAAAAAAAGAACCCTTCATATATTTTTCATAATTTGAAACAAAAAGAAATCAGCATAAATTTATTTATGGAGTGTTGGCTTTCCGGTCAGTAACTTTTGATTGCCCCTCGAAGTGTGCAACAATTAACTCGCTTAAAGTGCTTCATCTTGGCCCCGCCCACTGCGCCCACTTTTCCCCGCTGGCAGGATCCTGGGGCTCTGACTCTTCAACACATTTTCCTCATTTTCCCCAGCCCCGCCGCTTGTTTTGTGGCCTGTGGCCTAGGGCCTATGACCCCCCCCGCCTCTCATTTGCGGCCAGCCTCTGATTTTGATTGTTTGTTTGGTCGTGGTTCCACTGTACCGCCTCCCCCAGGGCCACGCCCCCCGCCGCCAGCTAATTGAGGTTAACCTTAAAGCGGCTCAAAACGAGAACTTTGTGTCGCCTTGGCCAACCCCATCGAATTTACCCCGAAATTACCGCCTCTATTCCCTGGCCTAATTAGTGGTAGACTTGTTTTACTGTTTCCACTGAGATTTGTTGCCGGATAAAGTCGGCTCTGTCACTTCGTTAGACTTGGCAATTAGATTAGGATATTCAAATTGAGCAAACATCAATTAAAATTGTTTATCTGGTTATTTGGATTGTTGCCATTGGCATAAAACATTTATTCATCGCTTAGTAGCAGAGAAATATATGTTTAAAACAGTTTCAATATGCAAAAAATCATCTAAATATTAAGTTTGATTTATTACAGAGTCAATAAAATCATTTACTTATAGGAAAATATATATTTGAAGAAATATGATCATTACCATTATCCTAGTAAGAACAATAGCTTAAAGATTGTTATATTTTTCATTTTCAGATTTATTATGGTGATACAATAAAAAAGTCATGTACTTCTTTTGTATATATAGAAAAATATATTTTTAAAGAAACCAAAACTGATGTAAAAATTTCCTAATAAAAATCCCAGTTTAAAGTTTGCCAGATTCCCCCTTGTCATTTTAAGGATAAGAAAATCATGGCCTGTTAATCCCAGACCTTCATTTGCATAAATCAAGTCAAGTGGGGCGAACCGATTTCTACAGTCTTCGATGAAAAATCAATTCCTAAAAAGTTTGTGAATAAACCGATGACGAAGGACCTCTTCATGCCACTAAATGAGTTTGTGTGGGAAGGTCTTCCCGGAATCGAGGAGAAATGGTCAAGGCAAGTCCTCAACTTTCACCTTAATTACACGAACCGCAGCGGAAGGCCAAACTTAAACAAAGGCACTATCATTGAAATTGGAACGCGGTCTGTCAAGTTGGAAAAATCGAAGGTTCCACATGCGTGATTGATGGGTGTGCAGGGAGTTCGGTGTTGGTTCAAAGAAATGGGAACTCGTCCTGCTGGCCCCTTTCATTTGGCAGGGACAAGGCAAAGTTCCCGTCACTCACTCATTCAGTCATTCACTCATCCACCCATTCATTCATCCATCCATCCGCTCGCTGGGCCATTCAGGCATGTCAGCGTTCAGGTTGGATTAGCTCGATTATCGTTAGGCTCCCCTTAGAGCACCATTTCTCCGCCCCACCACCCATTTCCCGTACTCCCATTGGTTTGCACCTGTAGTTTGCTTAGTTCTTTGACGAGCTTTGGTGCTTTGATTGCATAGGCGTGTCTTTTGACTTTCAGATGGGAAATCAACCAATTAAATAATCAAACATTTAGATCATTATTAAGCAAAATTTATTTCATTCAATATATGATCAACATTTTATCTAATGATTACCATACAATATTACAAGCTCAATGTTATCGATAACACCATCGATTTTTTCGATAGTTTTAAATTTTAGGAAACATCGATGGTTTCAGTAGGTTATCGATCGTATAGCTGAGTTTAGATGTTAAAAACTTGCTTCATTCTTAGTTAAATAGATTACGGATTCCTTTTTCCAATTCTTAGTGCCACATCAGGCTACAACTCCTGCCACTTTGCACTGAATTGATTTCCGTGTAATCCTCGTAAGCCCCCCTTTTAACAGCGCCACTGACTGGGTGTGTTTTTTATCGATTGAGCGGGGCACTTGTTCCCTTTCCCCCTATTTTCTGTTTGTTTTGACACTGAACCACAAACGCAATAACAACCAGTGGGAAAAGAACGCCCCTTGTCATGTCGCAACGTTCCACACGTCGTATGCGCGATTGCATTTCAATCAATCCCATTGCATTCCATTTTTTCCACCCAGCAAAGAGGTCTAATCTCTTTTTTATACAGTTGCCTCTGACAACGACTTTTGTATTCCCGTCTATAGCTGCAGTAAACAAAAGCAGGCCGAGATTTCCCATTAACGATGTCGAATCAAAATTAATGATTTACCGTGTGACATATGACAAACCTATTGTCCGATTGACCCAGCCATTAATTCAGCTTTGATAAGACGGAATTAATGGGTAAAGTAATTTGTTGCTGGAGAATTAATTGGTTGGTACAGTATACGTTTCTGTTTTAATATGGAAATCCAATCGAATTCCCTAATGACATTTGCATATTATAATCGAATTGCGTTGTTCCTTGGAAAAGGGAAATTCAGCTCACTCATTCGTTAAGGATCCAAAGGACGAGGGAGAACTATTCAAAAATGAGATATTGAGTGCGCACACAAACAGCGGATTGTGGCACATTGTTATCGCCCCCTCGTCACTCATATCGTACTCTTTATAAGGTGGAAAAATGAAATGCTGAAATGGAATTGCACATCGAATTCCGTTTTGAATGCGAGCGGAAAGCATTCGACTTCTGAAAATGACACGACAGCAGTGAGCCAAAGTCGAGGAAAAGTCCTGGAAGTTGGCATTGCAGCTGCCACAGCAGCAACATGCGATAGTGTTGCATGTTGCAGCAGCAACTTTCGAGGAGTTTCTTTTTTATTGATAAAACTTTGCCCCAGTGAAGCCAAGGCAACGATATCCTTGTATTTGTTATCCTGCTTGCATACTACTCGTATGTACATAAAAAAGGATGCGTGTCAGCAGGTAGTTTTGAGAAACCGCTCATCCTTGAGCCCATCAATCAAATTGTATATTTAAAATCGTTGTTTATTTACGACCTTTACTGCATGATTTATAGGCCAGCCTAATGTCTTGCTCCTATCTTAAATGCCGGATGTGTCAGTTGTTTAAATTATTCAATTCAAATTGCAGCCTAATAAGTTGTAATCCAACTAATTAACACAAGCGGGCTGTCTGCATTGCCGCACGCACGTCTGCAATTAAAATAATTACTGTCTGCTTAAAACTGTCGTCACTTGATGAATGCCACTGCAACAGTTTCAAGGATGCGTAATCAGGACTATGACTTGCAGATGAAAGGGAAACTTTTCGTACTCAAGGCAGCGGGCCCTGCTAAGTAGGCTACAATTTCGCGCTTAAGAGAGGAAAAGCGGAAATGCTGTTTCTATAATCTCTGGCTTGGGTTTCTGAGTAAGAATTAAGGGGATCTTAAAACGTAAATACAGGCCAGCTGGGATTCGGTTCGGTTGTCACCATAATTAAATAACAATTTGGCTAAGCCGGTTAAATCGCTGTCCGCAATGCTTTGTCATAATTGCAAGTGAATTAGCAAATCTTTCCCTTGGGGCTTAAACGATTGTATCATCCAAACCATCCCCACTCCCGTCCCATGAATATTCAATCGAATGGTTTTGCTGGCCATATTCATTGGCATTAAATGTGTTCAATGGGTATGGCAAATGTGGCGGAGAATGAAGATTGGAGGATGAAAATTTGGGGATGGAGGTTGGAAATGGAACTTCCCGATTCCCTTATGGCCCATTGATGGCCCCATCCGTCCGGTCCCGCCGGACGTCTAAAGTTTCCCTCGCATTCGCATTCGGATTGCCATTTCCCAGTTACCGCAGTCAAAGGCACACAGAAGCATTTATATTGAAAGTTCCCAATTGGCTGCGAAATGGCATAGCAGCTTTTTCACAATCCCTCACATCCTGCCTTCTGCCAATGCTGTCCAAAAAAGTTCAATTTCTTCTGCGAAATTAAAGAAAAAGAAGGAGTATTTGTATATATGTTTGAACTAAAGCCGATTAAGTTAAGAACCTTTGTCAACAGTTTTTTGGGCTGCCTTGCCACAATATGTTAGGGTTTTATTCGACATGGATTTTTTCTTTACAGCCAAGGGAAAGCTGAAAAGTTTTCAGCTGGGGACAAATAAAATAGGTATTTTATTACAAACACTATAAAATAGTTGTAATATGATTAAAAAAAAAGGTTAAAGAATTTTAAAATATTTTTTATTGAGCTGTTTGTTGAAATAAATATTAACAAGTGTTCCCCACTAAAATGTTTATAGAAGAAATAAAAAAGACTTTAGCAAGGTTGAACATAAAAATAAGACCAAAAACACTTGAGATTTTCTTTATTTATTTCTTTCTTCAAAGAAAAGAAAACAAGTCTTCATCATTAAGATGTTTATGTCATAACTTTCACGTTTTCAGTTTTTGTTTTAGTTTTTTGAGACAACTTTAAGCTATCTACCTACAAAGAGCAACCCTCAACTGAATTATTTCCCCACATGGTATTTATCTTATTCTCCCCAACCGCAAATATCTCTTGCCATTTGTCACTTGCTTTTCGCAGCAACTTTGTTTATATTCCGCACAGTTTTGTCACCTTAAGGAACTTAGCACAGAGACCCCAAAAAAAGGTTCCCAAATCCCCTGCCAGGACCTCACCTCAGTTAACCTCACACAAAAACTTCAGAACCAGAAAAACATTTTTGCTATGCAACAGGAATATCTTAAGCCCAGATTTTGCAGTCATTTTTGTGAAAGTAAATTTATCTAGCAAAAAAAAAAAAAGGAAGAAGCGTAGAAGTAATATCTCGTAAGTAGCAAATAAGAATGTGAGGATGTCGGGAACAGAAGTAGGATTTCCATATTGGGAATGGGGGAAATAAAAACGAAAACCGAATAACTCTGCCAATAGACCACGACCAGCAGAGCTCGAAAAACTTAACTGGGGAATTGAGCAGGATGTGTGGGGAGATGCTCGTCCTTCGTATGTATTATTTGCCAGGACATGGAGAGATGCAAGGCACGTCTGCGTGTGTATGTTCGCCCCATTTAATGTGCCCACATAACGAAGGTCCTTAAAATGCCGCAGTTTTCGGGGACTTTAAACTGGAAAACAGCTGCAGATGCTCATTCGCCATTTACTTCAAAAAAACGAGGAGGTTGTTAAAAGTGGAAGGGGGGGGGCTTGGCGGATGGTTAAACGATGAAACAAAAGACCTGGCTGCAATTTCGGCTGAATACCTTAGAGAATTCTCTGCACTTTTTTAAGGTCTTTCAACGGCTTCGTGGTCAACATTTTTGTTCGAACAATGGCTTACACTTTCATTAATTAAAATTTGTTTGCTTTTCGGCTACTTTTTCGCAACTTAAGCTTATTCCTGTTGAGCTTCAAACTTTGTAATGCTGTAAAAACTATTGAATCGCTGAAAGTTGCCTGGCCAAGAACAAAGCAAAACTTTTTTTCTTTGCAATAAAAATATTTTTGTAACCATTTGCAACTGTGTGCAATGGGTGAAATCAAAACTTTTTCAATTTTGCATTTTTATTCGCATTTCTATATGCGCAACGTGAGCAGAACTTGTGTGTATACATTCGATATAGAAATATGGTTTTGGTTTTTAATGTTTCATGCAAGAATATCCCTCCAGAGAAATGGCACACATTTTTTAAAACTGCTCGTTACCTTCGTGTTCACCACCGTAGCAACTTACAATTATTGGAAAAAGAAGGGAGGAGAATGAAAGTTGGTCTGGAGTTAACAATGCGTGAAATAATTGGAAAATGTGGCTTTTATTAAGTTGGTAATTTCCAGGGAAAGTTTTCCTTTTCCTTGTTATTTTATAAGCACATTTACTCCAGATTATTCAAGGTTCGGACAAGAATGGTAGACTCTTTAACTTAATTACTCGAATTATTCCACATCTGCGCTACCTGCATGAATAAAGCAGAAGACCAGGTCCATTAATATTTGGATTGCCAGCACCTTTGGCTTTATACTCCTGTCTTATCCCCATACATATACCTCTTTGCAAACAGCCATCGGCCAGAAAGCGCATAGTATGAAGGAAAATCTACAATTACACTGGGAACAAATAAGCATTTTCCCTTTTTTGAGGTTTTTAGAAGCATTTTATCAAACTCAGATGGTTTTACCTGCTTTTTAAAACAGCTTCTTTGATAGCTCTTCCATTAAATAATGTAGATTTTAATAAATAAATATACAATAAAATAAATGCAATATCCAAACGCTAATAAAATCTTACTAACACTCTTTAATATGGTAGATTTATGTGTTCAACAAATGTATTAAGAAACCTTTAGGATTTAGACGCTGCTAAGTTTAGGTGGTCTTAAAGTTCCAGTTAAAATTACTCATACGACACGTAGTCCCGTTCTCAAATTTCTAATTGAATATTGATTTTATAGAAATTATTATTTTAGAAAGTAAGAGCTAAATAACAAGTGTGTTGTGGAAGTCTATGCTACCTTTATTAAAATTATTGATTGATCAAAGTCAACAGTACGTTTGAGTAATAAACTTAGAAGCCGATGAGCTGACCCTAAAACGCATTTTATTTCTGAAAATTTCTTTTGGTATATCTGATTTTATATCATAGCAGAAAGGGTGGAATAATGATATTCCCAATTTGATATTAAAATGTAAATATACAACAGAAATTTATAAGTTATTCCCAGTGTACGTACGATGTACCTTCATGTGGTCTTGGTATTCATATTCCCGTGGCAACAATAGCCAGGCAACCAATTCAGTCGTCGCCACCTGCCAACTCTTTGTGTTTGCCCCTCGCAAACAATTCTCGCCGAGCGCCCGCCGGGGAATGCGGTGCATGTGGATCCTGGGAATCGGGAGCCGGGCTCCGTGGGACACACGGATGGAGGTACTGGCAGGCGGACACATGGACACGGTGGCATCTGATTTGACCTTTCCGCGGGACGTGGGCTGCCGGCTGTTTGCTCAATGTCCCGGTGCAGGTGCAGGAGCGTGAACAGGACTTGCCACACTGGAGGGGCAGGAGGCAGGTGGCATGGAGCCTTGGCGCTAACGAGTGAAGTCATGGACTCACTGCCCTGTCAGCCTTCTCCTCTCCATGCGGACACATACCTTCCGACACCCACAAATATGTGGAACAAAGGATTGGAGGCGCCGCAGGGTGTGTTACTTTGACTTCATGGCACAGTGGCTCAGGCTGCGTTTACATTAAGTTGAGAACTAAATATAAGTACAGAAAATATATCTTTAAGTTGCACAATCGTACACTGGCACATACAATGATCTGTTATTAGAAAAATGTGTTTAAAAGAGATACGAACACAATTTTTGGTTTAAAGCAGCGGTCAGAAGTGCATTGCTTGGCCTCTGCCGGCACACGTACAGCGTATAACAGCAGTCATAGAACACGAATCGATAAGAACGCTGGATTAAAGAAAATTTTGTCTTATAAAAATAAAAAAAGGAAAATATTTAATGAAATGTATTAACATAGGTTTAAGATTTTCATCTGACTTAAGTAACACTACCCATTGATTCTTGGGGTTAAGAACTTTTGCTATTTTTCTGGAATTCAACAAGATAATATTTAATGAAAGTTCCTAAATTCAACTTTTCTAAATTTATTATATTTTCAGTGTACTCAGTGTGCAGCCCAAGGTGTCATCGCGATTGTTTTCTATTCCTTTTCACTTGTTCAGTCACTTGCCCCCTGTCACTTTTCACTGCATACTCCCATGCGCCCACCCATACACTCTCAGCTAAACTCACACATGCATGCAGGGCCGCAGTCAATGTCGTTTGTTGTTGGCTTTTGTTGATATTCTTGTTATTCTTGTTATTGTTCGGAATTTTGCCAACAAAGGGCGGGCATGCAAAGGGGGGGAATTACACTAAAAACGTAACTAATTTGCGCCCGAGGATCTCACGCGTCTCAAATGTGTTTTGTGACAGGACTTTGGGTCCTTAAGTGGCTTTGTCGAGACTTGGGAACTTTGTCAGTGGGCTTGTGGCAAAGGAATTTGCACTTGTCAGGCCCCCAAAGGCGGAAATCAAAGTACTTGGCTGCCACATCGAGCCAAAGAGGAGCAAAAATATGTGCCAAGGGGTCGGAAAGGACGAAGACTTGGAGAACCGCAGCAATTTTCTTGTTCCCATTTGTTGCTTGGCCTGCGGTTTTCCGACACACAGATGCAAACTAGCACAAAGGAAGCCTCGGATGCCAGTTGGTTACATGCAATCCTAGGTAGGATAGTCATTAGATGTGGAACAATGTATTGGAACTTAAAGATTCGAAAACAATAAATGGATACGCATCATATCCTTTATTTGGATTTAAAGTAAAACAGCTTAATAAATTTAAATACGTTCATATTAATCGTATATTGTACTTCACTAATCATTAAGGCATGAGTTCAAGGTCTTCATAGGTATTTATTTTTAAAAATTGTAGGCTTTGATGCATTTTTTCATTATTATATTATTTCATAATTTGTATAATATTTAAACTCAATACTTCAACCGAAAATCTAAAGTGTGTATAGCCAATATTTATGTATCAATGTACACATATCCATAACAAATCCTTATGTAACTTGAACATATGTTTTTTTTTCTTTTCCTCCCAAATACCAATGATTCCAGGGATCACAAAATTATCTTGTTCCTTAGTCAAGCCGGAAATTAAATTCACCTGACCTTAAACACACAAGCTCAAAGCTAAAACGACCAAAAAAAGAGTAGACGAAAACATGCTCATTATATTTTTATTACAACCCCATATTGAGCAGCATGTTCAGCCATGTGTTAATCTATTTACAAAACCACATGGAAAGTAAAACATACATGACTGTGCAAAATGAATGTTGAATAGCAATCAAAAGCTGCCAACTTTCACCGCCGGAAGTCGGCCATCGCAAAATTTCATATGCATTTTTTTTTGCTATTTGCAGACTAAACTTTATTTCACTTTTCGCTTTGTCGGCATGGATCAACTAGTCAAATTTATTTATTTTATTTCGCAAGTTAAATTTTTAAGTTTCTCTGGGAAATGAGAAATGACTAACCGCAAAATACATTTTCCGTTTCACTTTGCGAAAGAACCGCTTAGTGATAGACTGCTGTTGAAAACTTGTATTGCCGCAAATGGTCGAGCATTTTGCTTGGCAGCCAAATTCTTGAGCTCTTTATCACAGTTTGGGAACACATTTAACCGAAACCAACCCACATCCTCCAGTTTGCGATTGGGGATTGTGTCTCCATTGTGAGGAGAACAATGCGAACATGACACGCCCGACATGGTCATGGCTTATGGCTTAATGAAGCGAGCACGTAAATGAATGTCAATATGGCCAAAACCAACAAGGGCAGCTGTGGCAACAAATAACCGGATGAGGTGGCATAGTGGGAGGTCAAAGGCAAGGTCCGGATGGCGTTGATGCCCCTCGTAATAGTTGCCACGCAGCTTTGACACCCGTAACCCCCGCTCTCCAGGGGTTAATGGCCGGATCGTGGAGATGGAGATAGCCGGGCTATATCTATTCCCTGTTGGCCAGCCTGAAAATTGATGAGCATTCTTCCAGACCATCGGTAATTCGATTTGCCGTGCGTGCGTGAATATAGTTGGGCCAGCAAATCCTTCAGTTGGACAGCCCTTGCCAAATTCTATTAAAGTTTTGAAAAATTAGAGCGATTTACACTCGTTTCATCAAGCCTTTGTTGTACACTCGGAAAAATTGATTTTTTTAATTGAAAATTTTAGTTTATTGTCTTAAATTGCTAACTTTTTTTTTTGGCTTTCGTTGTTTTGGGCACGGGGCGTATGAGTGATAATTTATATGGGCGTCCCCAAAAAGTATGCTATACAGAGATTTACTTTAATCAGAAGTCAAATGAAAATTGAATAGTGATTTTTTTTGTAGCTGAGAGAAAAAATTCATCATTATAAATGAACTTTGTACATTTTAAGTGCTTTTAAATGCTGTATTTTTAAAATATTCAAAAATCAAAAATGACTAAAAAATTAAAATGTTATTTTTTCTTTAAATCTATTGTTTAATCAGTAAGTTCTGAGATAAACTAACAGAAAAATATAATTTTGATTTTCCGATGATGGTGTCGACGGGGTGGTTGTTTTTTTTTGGAGTATGAGCACTTTTTGATATTTTTCAAATTTTTTTTTTATTACTTACTTATTAAGTATGTATATAAAATATACCAATTCACGTATGTTTAAAAAAGATATCACAAAAAGGTGTTTTTGCCAAAAAAAAAGCCATAACCCTTAACACAATGCGTTAGTTTGCTTACGTGGCGTATAAGTGATGACCTCAAAAAGTATGCTACAGAAAGATCAGTCAGCTGCCTATAAAGTGAAATACAAGGTTTTTAGATATTTGTATCCCTAAAAATATTTTTATTATTCAAATTCAATTTCAAGATTATGGATTAAGATTATTATGTTCTCCTTGACGTGCTAATAAATCGATTTTTAAAAGGCTTCTTCCTTTTTTATACCCACTGTACTTACCCCAAGTTTGCAATGGATTTCGCAATTTTTGGGCGTGTATTTGTTGCCTTTCGGCTTTTTGGCATGCGGAAGCTCACTTAAGCCGCTGTAATACGTGCTTATAATCCTTTATGCCAAAACACATCGGCAGCCAGCAGCGAGTCCTTGCCAACTAGAGAGCTGGATGATGATGATGGGGTTGATTTGCTTGTCCTGGCCCTTCTCGTATTTGCAAACAACAAACAAGATGCGGCAACAAAAAAGCCACAATACTTGTACATTGTGATTCTGGGCTGCTGTTTGGCTTGCTGACGCTCTCAATTTCCTTGTTATGCGAACGGGGCGTATGAGTAATCATTTTATTACGCGACCCCCGAAAGCAAGCCGCACAGCGAATATCAGTTGCCAACACATGTTGACCTTTCTGCCATATACGTATGTGTGTGTGTGTGTTGGATGTTCTTTGTGCGACCCCAACATTACGTATACGCAAATTTGTCTGGCCCCAAATTAAAATAAATGCGCTAAGCATGCCCAAAAAGTTGCTGAGAAACATTTGCACATTTCCTCGTTTACGACACTCGTCCTCCCAAAGTCGTATATTTTCGTTAATTTGACTTCCCGCCTAATACGAGCTTGGGTGGAAAATTGAAAAATAACAAGACCATATGATTAGGTATTTAGCGAAGGCTTACGGCTCAAGAATATGAATTTTATGACGAATTTTTGAGTTTTCCTAACACGTATATCTTTTAATTGATAAGCCTTAAAGATTTATAGTGCTTGAGATAATTAATAATAATTATCCAATTTGTTATTATCATTTTAATAGTATGATTTAAGTTAAGGATATGCCTCAAACATTACTGTTTGATTTAAAGATTTATAGTGCTTGAGATAATAATATCTAATCTTAATCATTATAATCATTTTAATGGTTTCTTTTAAGCTAAGAAAAAGCCTCGAGCATTTATATTAAATTTAAATTTAGAAACTAGGCAAGTTTTTAGAGATCAAGAACATGAGTTTTATTGTAATTTTCTAAGTTTTCTCAAGACGAATATCTTTTTATTGACAAGCCACAAAGATATACAGCGCTTGAGATAATAATATAAAAATTTTATTCATTTGAATTAAATTAATGGCATGTTTGAAGTTAAATAATGAAATAGATGACTAGGTCGTAAACTTCTAAGCAGATACGCCTGATAACCATATGGCATAATAAAACCTAATGCCTTGCATCATTGACTGCCTCATCGGCTAGCAGCTCAACTTTATGCATTCGCTGCTTTATAGTTGTTATTTATGTGGGGCCATAAACGGTGTTCCACTTCGAGTTCCCAAGTTTCCCAGCCCAACCAGCCCACCGGATCTCCCAAGGCGACGTCACTCGTTTTTTACCCCCTCTGCATTTCCCCCACGGCTTCCTGTACGTGTTCGCTGCTTGAGTTTTCCTTGGCAGCCAACTGATTTCAAATTTTCACATAATCGCATTTTCCCCTGTACTCGTATAAAAAAGAGAGAAAAAATAAAAAAATAAAGGGGGACACCTAGTGAACGTGCCCCGGGAGAGTAGATACCTTTGAGATGCGGCCAGCAATTGAAGGAGCTGCATATCACGGTGGGAAAATGGAACCCCAAGCCACATAATATTGTTATTATTTCAGAGCCACCTCTGCTCTGCCCACTCGAAAGCAAAACAAAATGTTACGAAATTCGTAATTGAGCGAAGCGGATAAATTACACGGACGTTGACAAACTTTCACCATGTAAATTGCTCGACTGGGGGTCAGCCACCACATAAGGGGAGCTCTGATTTCTGGTCTTCCATTCTATCCCATGCCACCCCATGCCACCCTATACCATCTCCATGCCATTCCAATACCATACCGAACCCATCCATTGAAGGTGAAGCTTTTGCGCAATACACGAAATCAAATTCATTTAAACTGGCACCGCTGATGACGATGACGTAGGCACCACCCCAAAGCTTTCGGATCTGAATCCGTATCTGTATCTGTATCTGTATCTCAAACTATATATATATGTATCTGTATCTGTAAGTGCACGAGTCTGGGGCACACGTGCATGAACAGAACGGGTTTGACCGCCGGCCAGACGAGACCGATTTCCCATTCGCGCCGAGACTTTGATAGCGTGGACTTCTTATCGTCGCGACCACTCGAAGATGTGGCCAGTGTCATAAATCTCGAGGCAGTGATACCGATTGGTGGTCGAAATTCCAAAGCCCCAGTCCCCAGTTGTACCGCAGTCCCCAGTTGTAACGCGATCGCCGTGGAGCGCAGACATGTCGGTGTCCTGGTCGAAGACTTTCGTGGCTCTCACCGTCGCCTGGCTGAGCACCCTGTGCCTGCTGCCCGTGGCCACCTTCTGCGACACCTCCTACTACGAGAAGTACTATGCGGCCCGTCGCTATGTGCCCCTCAAGCGGAATGCACCGCTGCTCTTCAACTTCACCCTAACCCTGCCGGATGCAGAGCAACTGGCCTCCTTCGAGCGACCCGCCCTGGTGGGCAACCTGCCGGGATTGGGCTCTTGGCAGGCGGGTCAGGCGGTGCTCCTAAATCGCACGGCTGCCCATAATGTGTGGACGGGCTCCGTGGAGATTCCGCAGAACAGCAGCGTGGAATATCGATATTTTGCCGCCGCCGTTGGCCAGCATGGAGCCGTGCAAATCCGCCGCTGGGAGTCGCATGTCCAGGCCAGGACCTTCAACACCACCAAGTTCCATGGCAATCGCAGCGATGAATTTGGACTTATTGGCGGGGAGCGCAGGTTGTCGCGTGGTTGGCTCCAGGACTCGGGCAGCATACTGCAACTGAAGGTGTTCCACCAGGCTCTTAGTTTGGAGGAGCAGCCTGCGGATGAGGGTCGTGGAAAGTTGCGCCTGCGTTTGCAGCCCGTGGATCCAAAGACCCTGTCGCCCATCCTCAGTTCCGCACGTGCCAGTGTGGAGTACGTGCGAATGTCCTATGGAGACAGTAAACTTCGGGTGCCGCCGGAGTACGGGGTGCCCTACGCCTCCGGCGACATCCTCATGTTCCATGTGAGCCTGGAGCAGCTGGAGCGAGTGGCCTACGTGGTGGAAGTGTATGCCGAGGAGGCGGAGGAGGGCCTGGTCCGCCTGCTGGGCTACTCGCACCTGCAGCCCACCTCCTTCTCCGGCAGCGAGGGCAAGGTCTCCGTGGACCTCATCTCGCCGCTCTGGCAGCGCGTGGTGGGCACTCTGCAGCTGGAGTACCTTCTCATCCGTCCCATGGAGAAGGATGGCTTCGATCTGCGCACCAGCTTTGCCCATTACTGGCGCACCAACTGGACAGCCTTGGAGATTGGCCACCGTGGGCTGGGCAAATCCCTGACGGTCACCACGAATGCAGCTCCATTGATAGAGAACACAGTGGCCTCCATGCTGGCCTCCGCCGAGATGGGTGCCGATCTCGTAGAGTTCGATGTGCAGCTGACCAGCGACCTGGTGCCCATCATCCATCATGACTTCTCCATACGCGTCTGCATCGACTCCAAGACGCCGACCAGCCGGGCTGACCTGACCGAGGTGCTGCTAAAGGACATATCGTATGAGCAGCTGAAGGATTTGAAGACTTACCAGATCGTGGGCAACAAGATCGTCGAGTATCCGGCACACAACAATGTGGAGCCGCCGGAGCAGCGACTCTTTCCCACCCTGCAGGACTTCTTTGAGCGGGTAAATCAGACCACGGGATTCGACATCGAGATCAAGTGGCCGCAGCAGAAGGCGGATGGAACGTACGAGAGTGTCCAGACGCTGGACAAGAACCTCTTTGCGGATCGCATCCTGGCGGTGGTGCGGCGATATGGTTGCGGGCGGCTCAATGTGATCAAGAGCTTCGACGCCGACCTGTGCACCCTGCTGCGCTTCAAGCAGCACATGTACCCGGTGCTCTTCCTGTCCAGCAGCAAGGAGAACACCTTCACCGATCCACGGACCAGCACCGTGGAGCAGAGCGTCAACTTTGCCCAGGCCCTCGATCTGGGTGGCGTTTCCCCTAACGCCGTCTTTGTCAAGGCGAATCCGGGATTGGTCCAACGGGCCAGGGCTCAGGTGCCCATCGTCCTGCTCTGGGGATCGGACATTAAGGATCGCGACTCCATCGATTGGTTCCTGCAGCAGGGACCCACTGGGGTCATCTATGACCGGTTGGACGTGTGGCTGGGCGCCAACAGGACGAGTGCCTTTGCGGCGGAGCAGGATCTGCCCGGCTACTTCCAGCTACAGTGCGATCCGGCGCCCAAGGAGCGCGTGGTCAATGCCACCATCGAGAGCATCCTGAGTAACGTTAACTTCCTGTAGTCCCAGATTTCTGTAGAGATATATAGTACATGCAATAAACGATCTAGAAAGGACATATCTTGGTATATTTCTTTGTAATATATTTATTTAACGTTTATAAATTAACGGGGCCATTCCTAAGCTTGAAAGTATTAGCCATATAAAATGTAAAATTTAAATATATATATCTATTGATGGCTTTTTTCCGTTTGACTCAGCTTCGATATTAAATATTAAAAGGAATTTGTTGGTATTACACTGGGATACCCACCTCTTTTGTGTCCTGTAAGCGAAAAGAATAAGAGATGCCATTAAACTCGGGATATTTCCCTTGATTTATATGCGCATTTTCAGCGCAACTTTTGACAGAAGCGGCTTTGTTTTTGCGCTGATAAACATGAACGTGAACTTGAAATTTAAATCTTTAATGAAATCATTGCCATCAACATCAACCGCTGCCCCACATGTCATTCGTATGGGGGTTTATACCCACTTCCATTTGCATTGAGTGGGGTGGTCGGTGGGTAGTGGGTGGTGGGTAGTGGGCGGTGGATGTGGATGATGGATCAGCTTGGTGCTCTTTTTTCCCCCCTTCGGCATGATGCTGGGCCAATTACCTGCAGAGCGATTTGCTGCTTTTTCCGGCGGGGATTGGGGGTATCCATGCATATGCAAATATTCGGGCATTTATTGCGGTCATTTATCCGCTCTGTGGGTGTAAATTCTGTTTAGCAATTTGTTGCAACTTGAAACTGGGCCGGCTAATTGGATTTTCAGAAATTCGCTTGCAAATTGCTTAGAATCGCTTAGAGAATCATAATATAACTGCGATTATGCCGCAACAAATATGTTTATCAGCAGATATGTTTATAGCAGATACTTGAAATCGTAATGATTTATTTTATTATTGTACATGTTACCTCACGTGGTTCGTAATCTAGGTTATCTTTGAGTGATTTAGATTTAGTGCGTGGCGAAAACAATATTTATTTTTCTGGTTTTCTTTGCTTGCAGCGCCAGCTGATGGAGGCCTACATCCGGCAGAAAAGGGCCTCGCCGGGAATGGTCCAGGCCAGTGATCTGCAGATCAACCGGCCGATGTCCGGAATGCGGAGCAACAGTCGGGAACTGCACGCCTACGATGGCCCCATGCAGTTCATCAGCTCACCCCAGAATCCTGACCAGATACTCACCAACGGCAGTCCCGGTGGCATCGCTCCAGTGGCCATCAACACCAGTCGCAACCATTCGAACAACATGCGCAGCCTGAGCACCATCAACCAGGAGGGTAAGTGGCCGTACACCCGAAGAAAAGGTATTGCACTTTGATATACAAACATATGCACTTTTGTTTTAAGTTCCAACATTGCCATATTTAGTAGTACTTTAAAAAACTTTAGAAATATACGATTTTCTTAATATGTATGAAACTTGTATACCAAAGTCTATAAATGAGTTTCTACACATCAATCCAAGAATATTCTTAATGTCATGGGATTTTGATTTGCACTCCTACAGCTGATCTTATAGAAGAGATCTCATCGCACGAGCTGGAGGACGAGGAGAGCAGTCCGGTGACGGTGATTGAGCAGCAGCAGCCAGCCTCCCACAGCGCCAACTCGACGCAATCGCAGAAGCCGCCTGCCCGCCAGCATTCCTTCAGCGACAACCTGGACGAGGACGACTACACCAATCGCAATGTGGCTGGTGCAGCTCCAGTGCGTCCCGCCGGCATGGCCTCGTCGCCCTACAAGGATGCGACGCTGGACGGCAGCACCAATGGAACGGGGAACGGGGCTGGCGGGGAATCGGAGGGTGATGTCATCGGGAACATCGATCAGTTCGTGATGCAGCCAGCACCGCAGGGAGTCCTCTACAAATGCCGGATCACCCGGGATCGGAAGGGCATGGATCGGGGTCTCTTTCCCATATACTACTTGCACCTGGAACGGGACTACGGCAAGAAGATATTCCTGCTGGGAGGTGGGTTAATGGATACTCCTACTCCTCTATAGTCCCCTCAACTAATATAACCATTTATTTCCACAGGTCGCAAACGCAAGAAGAGCAAGACATCCAACTACATAGTCAGCTGCGATCCTACGGACTTGTCCCGCAATGCCGATGGCTTCTGCGGCAAGCTCCGCTCCAATGTCTTTGGCACGTCCTTCACCGTCTTTGACAATGGCAACAAGGAGAGCACGGAGAGTCCTAGACTCGACCTGGCCGTAATCATTTACGTAAGTATGGCCATAGCAGCACGGTTACCTAATATCACATAGTATTATATGTAATACCTTTTTACAGGACACCAACATCCTGGGATTCAAGGGACCTCGCAACATGACTGTTATACTGCCGGGCATGACTGAGGACGATCAGCGTGTCAAGATCAGTTCAGCGGATCCCAAACAGCAAGGCATTCTCGACCTATGGAAGATGAAGGTGAGAGGATTGGGAGAATCACAAATCAAATCAAATATTAATTAAACGCACTTTACAGAACATGGATAATATTGTAGAGCTGCATAATAAGACGCCGGTGTGGAACGACGAAACGCAGTCGTATGTGCTCAACTTTCATGGACGCGTCACCCAGGCGTCGGTGAAGAACTTTCAGCTGGTCCACGACTCCGACCCCGAGTATATTGTGATGCAGTTCGGTCGCACCTCGGAGGACGTCTTCACCATGGACTATCGCTATCCACTGTGCGCCATGCAGGCCTTTGCCATAGCCCTCAGCAGTTTCGATGGCAAAATAGCCTGCGAGTGAGCTGGCTAGGATCCTTGGGTTGGCCCGCTGCCTTATGTACAGCTATATTTCTGGAGATCGGCTACATTTCATGCCAGATCATTGTTGCAAATAGTATCGAAAATCTAGTCACTCGAAGAAGCCCGTCATCAATTTATGTCGGGATCGATAGAACATCGTTGATATAAGATATGTAGTATATAACATTATATGTCATTTATTCAGAATGTGCTCACCGATTTTATAGGAAATTATTTAGGACAAGTCCTATAACTTTGTAAATCTTATTGTGCCCCCTAGCTTAGCATAAGTTTACTTGTAAGCGAACAGAGGTAAATATCATTTAAGGTAAATATCAATTTTATAATCAGCATATAGCAGCAAATCATTGACGAATGTAAACTATTAAAAATGCGGATACTATTAGTCTGTAAAAGATAACTACTTACATGTGCTAGGCTCTAAATACACTTAAGCTGCTATAAATCAAAGAATATATTTTCATTGTGTGTGTGGAAAAACATAAAATTTTTATTTTTATAAAGTATAACAGAAGATGTATTAAGTTTGATGGCCGAATCAATAGTCTCAGTAAGAACTGCTAATAGTAATAAATACTTCTGGGGTTGAGCATCTGCTGTTGATCGCTATGCGGAATCTTTAATTTATCACCAAATAATTAATCACGCAGGATTATATACTATTATTGCAGGTTGAAATTGTAAGGAACGTTTTCATTATATAATTTATGGAAACAATTTCGAAATCTTAAAAATATATGGTTTTTTAAATTACATTTTTAAGTCTTTTGGCTGTGAGATCTGAATTTTGAAAATAACTATTCTCTTATTTCATATAGATATATATAATATAAAAAGGTTACAAGTAATTAATCTCTTGTTTGGCACATTAATTTTTTTTATTCTTGGTAGTTTTTGACTTTTTGGATTGCTTTCAGGAATTTGGATTCATTAATTATCATTAATGTCCATTTTATTTAGATATATATAATATAAAAAGATTAATAGTAATTAATCTCTTGTTTAGCACATT
Organism: Drosophila suzukii; assembly: GCF_043229965.1. Classification (NCBI taxonomy): domain Eukaryota; kingdom Metazoa; phylum Arthropoda; class Insecta; order Diptera; family Drosophilidae; genus Drosophila; species Drosophila suzukii. Next base: position 8,428,861 of record NC_092081.1, on the reverse strand, counting down.
CATTATATTTCCTTGGTAGTTTTCGACTCTTTGGATTGCTTTCAGGAATTTGGATTCATTAATTATCATTAATGTTTATCCATAATGTTTCAGTGTTATAGACCTAGAAATGAAGCTCGTCAAGGAATAAAATTAATGTTCGTCTGCACTTTCCAATAGAGTAGTAATGAATATTTTATAAATTCCATTATCTCTCTGGTTCGGGACATAAGGTGATCGCATAATACAGTAAAGTAATAAATTGTAAAAAGAATGGTTGCAAACAGCCTTTAAAACGTTTAGCCGGGTACAAAGAACAAGAACGCTATAGTCGAGTACCTCGACTATCAGATACCCGTTACTCAGCTAAATAGAGATATGCAAGTAGCAAAGCGAGATTAAAATGCGCCACCTACCGGCGGTATACAGATTTAAGCGTTATGGGTGTTAGAGTGGGCCAATCTCTGCACCTGACACGTGCACACCAGATTCTTTAGATCCTGAAAATGCCACTGGTTTTCTCTGTTGAGTTCTTTATCCTTTGTTTGTGGATTGTCCTTCCTAAAAAATATACTAGTTAGGTAATTCAAGGAATGTTAAGCCGCTGAAACCGGGCTGCATAATGATGATGACTTTGATGATGAAGTTCCAGCCGAAGAAAACCAGGGTAAAGCCGAGATATTGACCAACTCCAATGCAAATGGAGGTATATCGAACATTGCAGGGCTGGAGCTTCGTAGAGGCCCACTTCCGCACCACGATAGTTTGGATGTGAGACAGAACGTACACCAGTGAGTTCATAAATGACAGGAGCAGGACACTCAAGAAATCTCCATTTTCTATTAACGAGCTGCTCACGCGTAAGAAAAGAACCACCGAGATGATAGCCTGGCCGCAACTAGCGAGTACCCAGGCTAAACGGCAACCAAGGGTATGGATGATTGGGCAACTCAGGATGGGAGTCCAGAGCAGGTTCCAAGTAACTGCCAACGGCTCGAGCAACATAACTTGTTCCATATGCCCGACTCCTTTATTCAAAGCCAGCTCTGCACTGAGCACAGTAGGCCCGTTGAAAATACTTCCTAGTGCCGATAGGAATACAACAACCACCTTTCTCCATATATCTTTACGAATCCCGGGTCCCTGTACCTCCGTTATTCCCTCACCGATGAATATGGTATCGCTACTGGGAGAATTCATTTCCGACCTATTGGTTTGTATGACATAAAACAGATATAAAATAGTTAGGTTGACTAATACATTTCAGTTAAAATTTTTTACTAGCTTGAACCTGTGGGAGCCACACGTTTAGGCGGTTTGTGGGCATTAGAGTGGGCGTGGCATATTTGCGTAACAAACTTGCGCTGCGTACAAGGCTACGGAATCTAAATCTGAAAACCCAATTCTCTATTTTTTATTGTTTCCGAGATATCTGCGTTCATATGTACAAATTATTGAAGTTTGTGAGCGGTTGGTGGGCGTTAAAGTGGGCTTGGCAAACTTTTTTTGGGCCAATCGATAGGTATTGATGAGAACAATTCATTTGAGTTAAAATTTTTATTCAAGCGTTAAACGGGCGGTTTGTGGGCGTCAACAAACAATCTTGGGCAGCGCAGGAAGCCCGAGAATCCGCATGCCAAATCTTAATAGCCTCTTATAGTTTCCGAGATATCAGCGTTCAAACGGACGGACGGACAGACGAACATTACTAGATCGACTCGGCTAGTGATCCTGATCAAGAATATATATACCTTATGGGTTCGAACCAATCAATATAATAGTTACTCTTACAATAACCAAATGCACACTTTACACAAACGATACACATGCAAATTGTTTGCAGTACTGAAAAACGAAATTACTTGTGTCTTTTTTATTTTTAGGTATGCCCGATAGAAATATCGCCACTCAGCCCGTCGTATTAACATAATTTAATGGCCATGCAAGCCTGCACCGAAAACACTGTCGAGCAGTGTTATTTCTCTAACAAGAGTTATTTGGATTCGATACTAAAGCAGATTTTTTTCATGAATTTAGCCATCCGAAATTGCAAATAGAATACCGGCCGAATATCTTTGAAATGGTGATGCGTATACTTCCTTAAAGGCCCAAATTTAATCATATAAAATAAGTTTAGTTAAAATAGTATCTCAACATCTTCTAAAAGAGGTAGTATTTAGGGTGATGAAAGACCAATGCAAGCTTTCAACTAAGTGATTCGGTAGCAGCTCTGAAATGTGTATCATATTGTTGGTAATAAAAACATCAACCAAATTATAGTCAAGGCCACAATATGTTTTTTATATGTATCATTTATTTTTATTACACGTTCTTACGTTATTTCGGTAAATGCAAGACTGCTAACCCACCACATATAAATTAGATAATCTATTTACAAAAGAAATATTAGTTGTCCCAATGAAAATGGCAGAGGACCGGAAATTCATACACAAAAGTTGTATAAATATCTTCAAAATGAGTATATAATAGAAGTATTGGGATAATAACTAATAAGTACAACGGAATTATGTGGAATGCGCCACTTTTTCACTTTGTGTTATCTTTATCAGACTCTGTATATTTCACAGAACGTGGAACCTTCCGCTCCATCAACTAAACTCTTGTCTTTTTACATGCTTATACTGATCTTTAAGTCGCGCTTACTTCTGCTACGATCGTTTACGCGGCTTGTGCGAGGGTCGATCCTGGGGCAGTTTGAACTCAAGGGGGTCATAGTCCTCGTACGCAAGCTTCCGCTCTGCCGCCGACTCAGGTAACTTGTTGATTTTCTGCAAACGTGCATGAACAATCTGCAAATGCCGACCGATATAGTCCTCGGCAGGTGCCAAGCGCTGGGCGTACTGCAAACAGGCAGCGGCCTTGGCCAGCCTCTTGCGTTCCACGAACACGACGCAGAGGTTGTGCAGGCCCTGAGTATTGTGGGGATCGTAGTGAAGTATGCTTCTATAGCACTTCTCAGCCGCGTCCAGATCCTTCATGTGGTTGATATAAATGTCGCCCAACAAGATCAGACCCTTGACATGCGAAGCATGATGTCGAATCAGCTGATTTAAGAATGGAACCGCATCCAGGGGTCGTTTTGTATCTGCCAGTAGCAGAGCCAAATTAAACAGTGCACTACGGAAGTCTGACTTTAGGTGTATGGCCCTCTTGAAGAACTGCTCAGCCTCATCAAAGCTCGACTCGTCCATGGCCAGCATGCCCAGGTTAAAATACACCTTCTCGTTCTGATCATCCTTGGCCAATACTTTGTACAGACGGGAGCGGGACACACGGCGCGCCTCCTCGCCACCCAGCTCCTGCAGGAGTATTGCTGAGTTGAGCAATGCCTGTTCGTGGTCTGGGTACAGTTCGATTGCCTTGTTAAAGTACACCTGTGCCTGCTGGCTCTTGCCCTGCTCCAGGAAAACCACTCCCAGATTATAGTATATATCTGCATTTTCGTTGTCGTACAAAAGAGCCTGTTCGTACACCTCCTGTGCTTGAGCTGTGCGATTCAGCTTCATGAGGATGTCACCGCGGTTGATGTAAGCCTGTAAGCCAACGAAGTCAAGTGATTAAGTTGATAACCATGTAACAAATCAAGGGCTCATACCTGAACATAATCACTCCTCATGCTGATAGCCTGGCGATACAGATGGTCAGCTTCCTCTAGTCGCGTTTGATTCTTCGCTATGAGATTCGCTAGATTGATAAACACGTTCAAGTGATTGGGCGCTATGCGGGCATGGTAGCTGACCCCCGGCTTGGCCTGCGGAAACAGAGACTTGGCCTGAACATAAGCCTGCTCCGCTTCGGCATACCTCTTGAGATTATTAAAGGTGCGACCCACATTGATGTGGGCTCCGATGTCATCGGTCTGTATGCGCACGGCCTGCTGGAAATAGAGCAAGGCCTCTTCAAACTTTCCTTCATTCTCTAAAGCGTGTCCCACGTTGTTGTACAGCTTGGCGTTGCGCTGATTAACGTGCACGCCAGACATGAAAAGGGAATACTCTGTTCGCCAGTCTGAGTTCCGTTGATGCGTTTTTAGCGCGTGCGTGAGGAGCAGGATAGCCATAGTTGCTTGTCCAAAGCGACTCCATCTGAGACTCCCTCGACGCTGAAGCTGCTCGAAGCCGTAGGCCACCAGCAGACAATAGCCCATCGATGGCATGTACAAAATGCGTTCTGCCACCACAAATCCTACAGGAAAAAAAAGATTCGAGGCTGGGAGAAAGGGCAGCACCATCCAGCCGAGACACATAATGAGCGTCCGCGATTGGGCCAGATTTCGTGTGAAGCATGCCTTGACAACCAAGGCTCCTAGACCAAGGAAAGTGAAAATGGTAATCAAGTTCCGTGCATCTGCAAATCCCTGCAACATCGGGACAGTGCCTGAAAAAAAGTTTAATTAAATTAAAAATATGTTTATTTTAATATGTAAGCATGTTACTCACCCATTGTCCAATCGCAGCAGAGCATTGAGGGGCAAAGCAGCAGCCAGCAGTTCAGGTAAATGAGGTAGCCGTAGGTAAGTTGCCTCTCGGGCGTATCCGCTGCAGAGGCTGGATTGTCGAACCGCGTAAAGATGGGCAGCTGGGAGCCCATCACATAGACGCGTCCCACCAGAAGGGCCAACGTAATGCCGGCCAGGAATGTCAGACGTTTCCATAGCGTCGAAGAGGACCATCGTCGGATGCCCGAGGTATTTGTCAGCTTTGGCGACTGCTGTTCAGTATGATCCTCGAACAGGCGCAGTACAAAGTGGCAAAGATGCAGCGGGCGCAGTTGATGCACCACGAACAACTCGTAGACCACGCAGATGCCGGCGATGGTTATGCCCTGCTCCTTGCACAGCATGGAGGCCAACAGGCAACTGCCAAAGCAGGCGAAAAGCGCCAGCCAATTTGTCCGACGAGGGCAGCCCGAGTCGCCGACGGACTTTGCGTAGCTGAGAAAGGCGGCCAGGAAACAAATGGAAGAGAGCAATTCAGCGCGCCCGACGACGCCAGTAACGGCCTCCGTGTGTACTGGGTGCACGGCAAAGAGCAGCGAGGCCACAAAGGCGCATGTGTTGAGCTGGGAGGCTGAGGATGAGGATAGGGCCGAGGTAGCATTACTGCTCGACGAGGCACACTGGCGCAGCAGCAGCCGGCAGACCCGACGCCACAGCAGGCACACCGACAAGTGCAGCAGCAGGTTGACGAGGTGGTAGCCAAACGGCTCCAGCGCATGCAGCAAGTAGTTGAAGCGGAACGTCAGCACGGTGAGCGGGCGATACGACTTGTGGGACTGCTCCTTTCGCATCGGCGTGCCCCAGAAGTCGTTCAGGAAGACGTTGCGCAGTGGCGTGTGGGGTCTCAGGTCCTTGTTGTCCCTAATCGCACTGATGTCGTCAAAGACCAGGCCGCACTGGGTGCTGTTGTAATAGCAGGCGATGCAGGCAACGCAAATGCACAGGAACTCGAGCAGGTTGCGCTGCGAGGAGCTGGTAGCCCGTTCCCGTTCCCTCGGCGAGCTTGAGGGTGGTGCTTGCTGATGGGTTCCGGGGTTGGGGTTCGTTGACATGTTGACTTCGCGTTACTTCGTGAAAGGTTTCATGTATCCATAATGGTTCGTTCAGGCGGCGAAGTGTTGCACGCAGGGTTTTACCCAGCCACGGTAGGCAGGTCCCTAGATGTCCTGGAAGGAGTGGGGAAATGGGAAAAACATTAGTTGGTTAAGTACACAGGCATGTATTAGTTTGTATCGTTTAAAGTATAGGAAGTGCTTTTTTAAGCGGTCCTCCCGAAAGGAAACCCTCCTATGCTACATATATTTATTTTCAAAAGGAAATTCCCCCCCCCCCCCCCCCCCCCCCCCCCCCCCCCCCAACAAACAAACTTGTGCAGTAATCTATATGTAAGGTGTTTGCAACTTTTGTGGATACACACCCAACTCCTCTTACTTTCCGTAGTCCCCCCGTGGCGTTACTCACCGATTTCCCTCGACTCAAATTGGTTTTAATGACAAACTTTCTACCGCTTTTTATGAGCACTATAAGTCCTACAAAGAAGCAAAAACTGATTGCGGAAAAAATCAATTAATGCGCAACAAAGTAACTCCTTCCCGGTTACTGTCCTGGTTACCGACTGCTCACACAAAGGCCCGAAGTTAACAAAGTTGTAACCCGCGGCCCGACAGAGCTCCGGATCCGGACTTGGAATACGTACAAGTACAGAGACGGAGAGCACTTTAGAGAGACGGAGAGCGCGCGCGAGAGATTTGTTTGCATAAACTGTTGTAAATACTGGGGGAACCCGCCGCTCCTGACCGGGACCATTACTAGGCGAGGCATATCGTTGGGCAGATTGGCAGATGGGCGGATGCCACAATGTTGCACTCAATGTCATCGATTTTCCGGGCGGGCAGTCAAAACAAACCACCACCAAGTAAGTGCTCGTAAAGAGCGCAGTCGAAGTAGGAGTAGGAGCCGGAGCACGAGAGGATTGAATCTCAGCTGAGGGCAACTTTGTTGCACGACCGACTTTTCCCGAAGGACGACTGGGCTGGCACGTGCTCCGTTTAGAGCTTTCCCATTTTCCCGCCACGAGCGGCACATGCGCGCTCCCGCATCCTTGCACTTTCACTTGCCAGGACGTCGCTCTTGCTGCTCACTGCTCTCCCGCTCTCCGGGCGCAAATTAATGGTCGTGTGTGTTTTTGTAAAATTACTTTGACCGAGATACGGGCGCCGGAGAAGGACATGGCGAAGGATCTGGTGATGGATGCAGGGCGCTGGAGCTGGAGCCGGAGCCGGAGAGCGGCGTGTCCTCTCCCATTTTGGACAAGGACCGCCATTACAACGGCGGTGGCCTCACACACACGCACACAGTCACAATGGGAGCAAACAAACCCGATTTGCCAACTTTGTTGCAATTTAGCCATAGTTACAATGTTGCGGGGTAAGATGTTCACTAATCTATAAGCCGGGCAGTGCCCATGCTATTCTGTCCATCACGTACTTGTTGAGGTAGTTCCATGACCACAAAATTAAGTTACATTTTTATAAAACAGAGCCAGCAACGACTTGGACTTGGATTGTTGTTGTGTTATCGATACGCCAATAGGTAGCTTCCTCTTCTCCGCCAGCCATTCACAACGAACGCTTATCGATATGCGGCAATAGTTCTATCGTGTGTCTTCCATCTCTGTCGCGTTTTCCGAAAAAAAAAGTGAGGGAAAGGAAAAGAAAACAGAAATTTTCCTAACGAGATTTCCCAAAGAACCATAACAGACAAGGCGTCATTATGTCCACGGAGGACTTCTACTTGCGCTACTACGTCGGCCACAAGGGCAAGTTCGGCCACGAGTTCTTGGAGTTCGAGTTCCGGCCGGACGGCAAGCTGCGGTACGCCAACAATTCCAACTACAAGAACGACACCATGATCCGCAAGGAGGCCTTCGTCCATCAGTCCGTGATGGAGGAGCTGAAGCGGATCATCATCGACTCGGAGATCATGCAGGAGGACGATCTTCCGTGGCCACCACCAGATCGCGTGGGTCGACAGGTGGGTTTTGCGGCTCTCCATAGCAGTGGAGGTAACCTTACTAATCATGCGTCCGTTTTAGGAACTGGAGATCGTCATCGGGGACGAGCACATCTCGTTCACCACTTCCAAAACTGGATCCTTGGTGGACGTCAACCGGTCGAAGGACCCCGAGGGACTGAGGTGCTTCTACTACCTGGTGCAGGATCTCAAGTGCCTGGTCTTCTCACTCATCGGCCTGCACTTCAAGATCAAACCCATATAAGCCATGTTTTCCACCTTAAACATAGCCTATTTATCAAACGCATTGTATTTTGTAATGGAACCTCTACAATACTTGTACTTGTATTAGCTATAACGTCGTACTTTTGTGTACAGTTTACAGTGAATAAAAAATGATTGAAGAATAATCCCCTCTTTGGAGCAGATACATATTTAACAGTCAATCCGAACCGCATGATATATAATCAGAATAAAGTTGTTTGTGTATCCAGCAGCTTATGGAATACATAACGACTACAGAGGAAATCGGATTTCAATGATTTCACAAGGGCAAAGATCCCAGTCATAAACAGAAATTTGAGCTGTACTCCAGAAGGGTCCATAAACATAAATGACTGAGAGCATACGAGATGTTTACATTTGCAAACAGAACGCCCCTTTAAAATTATAGCTTAGGAGGCATTATGAGCCTGTGGAGAGAACTCAGAAGCAACCATAAAAAATCGCTCGGATTCTTATGTAAAGTTCAGTACATATATGGTTCGTCTTTTACATATATACCAGGAAACCGATCAAAACGCTGAGGCGACTTTTCAAGCCTTGAAAACAGCCAGAGTGGATCTCTTATTCCAGTGCTCAGGAGCAGCTTAAGCAAGGCGGACCCCAATCCTAAACAGTGAAAACTTGGTTCGTGCAGCGATCTTCCAGACTTCATAAACAATCCGAAACAAATCACTTATCCTTCACAGATTTCATCATGAGTGGCTGGGAGCTAAACAACTGGGACTCTCATTACCAGGATGAGTTTGAAGACCAGAACCCATATGATTACCAGGATCAATACGAATACCGGGACCAGGACGAAGACCCTTATAGCTACTTCGCCAATAACGACTACCAATATAACTCGTATGGCAATGGAAACAACCGAGGCGGAGGTCGAAACAGATCATCCACATCCCAACCCAAGGCATCGAGCTCCAACTCGCGGGGATCGCGTGCTGCTCGGGGAAATAATCCGTCTACTTCCCAGGGCACTAAACCGCAGACAACCAGTTCCGGTTTCATTGAAATCTCCCATGCATCGAAATCTTCTTCGCAAGACTCAAGCCCATCAAAATCGGACGGCAAAAACATTGTCGTAAACATCGTGAACATTAATCATGAATATTAATTTGAATTGATTTCAATAAAATCACTTATTCAAATGGTGTGAAAAAGTTTAACACCTTATTTTTGCGATATTTTTTATTTGGAGGCCAGATTTTTGGGGGCTTAGCTCTGGTTTTAAGTATGTGCAATAGATTTATTGAACATACAAAATTTCAATTTATTATTTTTTTTCGTAAACAGCTATGAATCATTTCATAGTAATTGTTGTCGCATTGAAGGATTCTTAGTAGATGCATTTAATGTAATACAACATCAATTTAAGTATACGAATGATTAGGATCGTTTGAAAAAAATAATGCCTATGCAAACCAACCACGTTCAAACGCTCTATATACATATGCTAGTGAAAAATTATCAAAGTTTTCTTTTGCTTAAAAAAAAATAACCAAATGCATCCGCTGCAAAAAAACGTTTTTTCTCCAAGATAACAAGGGCTGTGGCTATATAAACGCTCTCAGGAACTGGGATAGTAAGCAGACCAAAAGTTTTTTATTTTGTACTAATTTGTATTAAGTATTGATCAACCAACTTAGTGGTTATAAAACGCATGCCAATAACAAAGAAAAACTAACATGAAACATAACAGAAATGGGAAAATTTAATGATTTTATAACAGAGACATTTTCCGCTTCCACTGGTTGGGAAAATAGTGGATACGTAACATGGAGTTGAAAAGGAGAACTAGAAATAGTATACCCTGGAATTCAGGGGGCTGTCGCTTTATATTCCTTGATGCTCTCCAAACATGGAATCCATACGGCTTTGTGGGATCAGCATTGCTGAGCATGTCGGTGAAGAATTCACTCTTGGTTCTAAGCAAAAGTTTCTTAGGATCGACCTCAGCACGGCGATATTCTCTTTTGTCAACAGGGTCTCGAGAACGCATAAATCTGCGACGCAATGTCCTTTTAAACCCCACCAGTAGTGTTCAACTGCATGTTGAGGTTAACTAAACCGTTGTTCGCTTCCTTAAAATGTGGTATATTTGCATTCTGTACTGGATTCTTAATGAGATGTAGTCCGAAATCAGAGATGGTTAGAAAATCAGCACGAATTCCTTTTCTTTATAACTCAAGGTCAACGCCATCTACTTTACATTAATGATGATTATGATGATGATAACATGCAAATATAACAAGGAAATTGATAAATAAAACTCAGCTTGGATTTGACTAGAATTTAGATTAAATTACATGCATAATATTATAGTATATAAATAACAAAAAAAAAATATTCTTTGTATTATTTCTACACAAACCCAAACCATTACAACCCCACTGCAACCTCACTATCATCCACTTCACACCCTGTTCTCTAATATTTAAAATTGAATGGAAACTGATCCAAGCTAAAAGTCCCCAGGAACACATAGAATAATGTTGATATCTCTTTACAAAAGAAGTTCTAAAATTCGGTTTTTATATACAATATGCATACAACAAATTGTTGAATTTACCAGAGCCTAACTGTACCGTAAATTTAATAAAAGATTTCGTGACATCCCATTTTCTCAAATCTTCTTTTTTTGGTGCATTAAATGCCTTATATGCGCACCGAATACGTGGGTGAGAGTATGTGTAAATTTTCAAGCGAATGTGGACCTCCCCAATGTACATAGTTATATTCATGTATATAGAACCGAGCCGAACTGCTGAAACAGCAAATCCGACTGTAAGGATCGACAGTCTTCATCCATCAGCAGCTTTCAGTAGCTTGACGAAGCTGAAAGGGTACAGACGCGGTTTCTAAAATAAAAACTTTATCTGGTTCGTAAAATCTACTTTCAGTTACTTCAGTATAAGCAATAATATTTCGTCCTAGAAATCAAGATGAGCGGTCGACAACTGGACAACTGGAATGGTGGCCAGGGCCACTGTTACCAATACCAGCAGACAACCTATTCCAATCAAGTGGCTAAGCCAAGCGCGGCGACTTCTAGGCAGATCCAAGCCAACAATCGCCGGGCTGCTATGGAAGTCGGGCACATCACTCGGGCATTGTCCAATAATGCTCCACCCAACAGTGTCACCTACAACTACGTCAATATCAACCATAGATATGCCAAGAAGTAACATCTTTTTGAAGAGCAACTTGATGGTTTTCATTTTCCTTAATTCGTTTCTGGTACCAAGTTGCAAATAAAATAAACAAAGAGAAACGAAGCTACACAAAATTGTTTGTCCTATGGTTCTGGGAATATGCTCACTCTACTATAATAGCATCTACATATATAGAGGTTACTCTATATAAACTGGGAGTAAGGCAATTAATACACAAAATTACCATACGATTACTAAGAAACCAAATATTTACTTTATATCCTGTATATATATTTGATAAATGCATCTTAATGTCTAGCGTGATTGAATAACATACATACTCAAGGTAAAATATTTTAGTCCTTTACATTTGTACAATTCTTATGTATCTAAAACAGTGTATAAAAATCGGTAAATGTCTCACAAACTGGCCAATTCTCTAAACGATTAAGTAAAAGCAATAACTAAGCCTAAGACGATAAATCGGATCTTATTAAAACTGGTATAAATAACGCAATAGCTAACCGTTTCCGGACTCGCAATCGGTTTGACTTATATATGCTACTAATTTCAGTCTTTGGGGTTAGTACTTTGTGGTCTAAAGTACAAACTATGGGCCTGCAATCGATCCAACACTATAGAAAGCTCTTGTAGAGCCGAATGCGTAGATCTCAGAGTCATAACTGTGGCTGCTGGTGCAGCGCCAATGTGGCGGCGATATTGTTACTGGGTCGCTCCAAATAGGTTCCATTTCCTGGCATGGGCATCGACATTGGCATCTCCAAATGTTGGTGGTGGTGGTTCAGCTGTGCCTGCTGAAGATGCTGCTGCTGTTGCTGCTGCGGGAGTTGCTGCTGGTGGGCGAGTTGTGCCTTCAAGAGACTGGGAGATGCCTGCATGGGTGTATTGCTGGCCACCCCGGCGCTACTGCCTCCAGGACTGGGACCGCCCTCCTTTAGCGGAACACCGATGGTGAGTCGCACATGAAGACCAGACTCCTTGATGAGATTCACCACATCGCCGTGCGACATGCCGGCTATCTCGATCCGGTTCACTGCCACTATGCGATCGCCCACTTTAAGCTCTCCACAGCGATCCGCCGGGCTGCCCGGTATAAGTTTTCCTGAAATGGCAGGTAGGTTAGAAAATATGTAAGAAGAATTGAATAATTGACATACCTATTGTCGAACCGTAATAGTGGTTCGATGATGATATAATAACAAATCCAAAGCCCTCGTTTTCATGCCGGCTGACAATCACGTCATATGGATAACGACGCAATTGCGTGCTGACTGGAGCCTGCTGGAGCAGTTGAGTACGGCGCCGACGAAGGATCATGGTCACCTGCCCGCGAAGCGCGGATTCCCCCACTAAAGAGACCACTTTGTGGTGCGAAGAGTTCAACTGAATGAATTAAAAAGGAGGATTAGTTATGCTTGGACTGACTGGGGGGCCAGGGTTCACTTACCACGTTGATGCCATCTATGCTGAGAATCTCATCGCCGGTGGAAATGCGCTGGTCCTGATCGGCGGCACCACCCGGGACTATGTGACCCACAGTAACCTGGGAACCCTCCTCGGTGCCGCCAACGATGCGAAATCCAAAGCCCAGAGCCTGGCGCTCCAGGGTAACCTCGGTCAATTCGCACTGGTCCGCATCCTCGGAGGCGTCAAGCAGAGCTCCATTGCGCCAGCTGGGCGAGTGCTGCATCTGCTGCTGTTGTTGCTGCTGGTGGTGGGGAGGATCTAGGTTGGCGAAGCCCACGCGCCTTCGATCGCTGAGCAGCTCGTTGACGCGTCGCTGGATCCGCTCGTTTTGGAGATGCGCTGTCTGCAGCGGCGAGTACTGACCGGTGGTTGCCGACATGGCTGCCTGCTGGGCCTGGACAAAATACCCTGGGCGGTAGCGCTGCGCCTGGCAGTCATAGCAGTAGCAGGACTCGTGGTGAGCCAGTGGTAACGGCAGTGGCTGCATACTGGGCGGCAACCCGTAGATGCCGCCATTTGCGTCTCCCTGGAGTGTCACTTCCGCTAGACGCTCGCTCAGGCGGCTAATCTTGGGATATGGATCCATGTAGGGTATGTCGTCCAGCTCCTGCAGACTGCTGTTCGACTTGCCCTGGGTCTGCAGCTGAAGCGGTTGCCTGGCCTCTCTTTCCGTCGCTGCCGCATCGCCACCAACACCGTCAATCTCATTGCTGGGCGTCTGAACCCGTGCCCGCCGCGTGTCCACCAAGGGGGTCTTTGGGCGCATGGGCAGCACCTCCTTCACTTGAGTGCTGTACAAATCTGCTGTAGGCGTCTTACTGCGGAAGAGGCCACTGCCAACAAAGTTCTTCCGCAACTTGGCCACATTGCCCACCTGGTTGAGTTGGGCGAGCGTATTATTGGTTGGCTGGTCAGGCGGCGTTCGCTGAATCTTCACCGCTGTGGGCGTCGTCTGGCTGCACTCCTTCAGCAGCTCCACCACATAGAAGTGCGGCTTGTTGCGCACATTCAAGCCGTTGATTTCCAGCAAGACATCTCCCTCCATCAACTGGGTGCAGCAGTTGCGGTCGAGGATCTTCTTTACTATCTGACCACAGGCGGAATCGGCAATGGTGAAGCCGAAACCCATCGAGCCCTTCATGATTGAGAAAGTGTAGAGCTCAGGTTTCTTCATCAGAATGAAGCCACTGCTGGCACCACTCGCTTTTTTGGCTCCTTCACCGGACAAGTCCAAGAAATTGTAGTTGCCGTCCATGTTGAGGCGTCGCTGCTTCTCCGACTCCCGTCCATCCACCGCCATGGTGGTCACCACCTCGTTGTTGGGGTCATTTGGGTCAAAGGGCAGCGGGTATCCACGACATACTTCCAGGGATGCCCTCTCGCCTGGCAAAATCGACTGAAATATGTTGACCATGTCGTGATGCGTGTAGCCCAACACACAGGTGTCGTTTACATAGACCAGGACATCACCCGTTTGCAGCTGACCATCCAGCCAGGCGGGCCCATTGGGCACCACAGTCTTGATCTGCAGAAACTCCTCTACATCCCCGCCAGCGCTTCCATCGCTTCCCACAATGGTGAAACCCAACCCGCGTGATGACTTCAGCAGCGTGGTGTTGACACGCTGACCCTGCAGCTCTGCAGGATTACGGGTGAACTTGTAGGGCAGCTTCATGGGGGCCTCCTCCTCCTGCTGTTCCTGCTCCTCAGCCGCCTCTGTGGGCAGTGTCTCTGGCAGCACAGTGGGTGTCTTGGAGCGCTGTTCCTGACGTTGCTGTTGCTCTTGCAACTGCTGTTGTTGTTGGCTTTGCTCGGCCGCCCGTCGCTTGGCCTCCAGCACAGGGTTCTCGTACTGTGTCCGCCGGTTTACATGGTCGATAAAGTACATCCCGTACATGGAATCCTCTATCTTTTCCCATCCATATGGCAGCTCATCTTCGCAGCAATCCTCAAGCGACTTCTTCTGGTACTTAGAAAGCCGCGGATCCAGCCAGTGGGAGGTTCCAGTGTTATGACTGCAAGGGAGTGGATCTAAGATTAGTCATGATCATCGATTTTAATGTATGTTTAAGACGGATTTTCACACTTTAGGGATTGTAGTTATTTCCAGGAAAAGAAGGTTGTGTTATACTCACTCGATGAAGTAGAGTTCACCGCGTTCGGTATAGGCAGTCTCCCATTTGGGTGGAAGCGGTCCCAATCCGTCGCCCGGGTCATCGTTGTTCTCAAGGTGTTGGTGCTGGACATCTCCCACTCCGCACTCGCTGCCCAGACTGCTGTCCCCTGTCTCGCCATTATAGTAGGTGTTTTGCAGCAGGTTCTCTGTAAAATATATGAGAAACTTGATTAGTTACTTATCCATCAGTGCATCTATGCAATGCATTTGCTGCAGAAATCAATCACCAAACCCAAATCGTTCAATGAACCCAACTGTGCAGGTGGGATTTTGGCCAAAACGAGTCGCCGTGCTGGTGGAGTTGATGCTCAGCCAGGCGCAAATAGTTTGGTGTGGTCTTTTGAAATCGAACCGCACACAAAAGCGAACCCCAATCCCTAGTCCGCATCTCCTGCCATTTGGCCATTCCCCGCCAGCCAGCTCTATTGGGGATCCGGTGAAGCGTAAAGCGTTTTCGATTGGGGCAAGCCAGAATGATAATTATTATTAGCAGTTGGCTAAGCCTTCTGGTTAGACTGTGACCTACTTTTCAGGACCACGGCGATAATGGGACGAGATGGCCACTAAGCACTCACAGTCCCCCACTCAAGTTGAATGAGTAATGGGGAAATTTTAATTATGGCCGAGCGAAAGAGTGGCCTATGCTTTTGACCAAGGCCGACGTGATTTCGCTTGACAAGCCGTTAAAAGATGATCGTATGATAAGCTCTGCGTATGAGTCAGGTTTCGTCGAAAATCGCTTCAGAACTAACCATGTAAAAACTGAATATGTTTTTACGTAAATCCAGTTTTTGGTAAGGCCTATTTCCCTCTAACTGTTCTTATAATACAAAAATATTAAAATAACAGAAAGCTAAGTATATCTTAGTTATAACATTCTGAAATAGTAATCTTCTAAAACTTTTATCAATTATTTGTTACTATGACTAGACCTAGACTCGCTTATGACAGGCCTAAGCCTATGCTAAATTATGCTTCGATGGTCATTAAAAAATGGATGTAAAGCCGGCTTTGCTGTAGACCACTAGTCGTTAACCCCTTTTGAGGTGCATGCCCCAACCCAGATATACATATGTTTGTATATATATACATCCAGCTATAAAGCCATGCGAATAGGGCTAATCGAATGTCGGGACTGTCGGAGATCGAAAAACCCACCTGAGCATCATTCAAAACATATTGCGAATCATTTGCATAGGAAGATGAATATTTATGCCAGACACTTCCAATTGGAACACGGAAATGGGGGAGCGAAAGGGAGGGCAGGTGACACATCTTTAAACGGTAAAAGCGCCATCGTCTCGTGTTTGCATTGGGGCAAAGGGAGTGCGATAGAGATGGACAGAAGCTCGTTTGAATAAGTACAGAGAAAAAATAAAATAATAAAAATCCAGGTTAAATAAATGATTATAATTAAAAAATAAATTATTAGCATGAAAAGAATTTGCAACTAGAATATTTTAAGAATATATCAATTTAGGATTTAATTCAATGATATTGAACAGTTTAATTTAGACCAGAAACGTACACATAACATTGATATTTATATTCTTCGTATCTTTTTAGTAACGTAAAACCCTCAGAAGATACTTATTGGGGTATTATCATGAAATGTCTATATTGATTGAAATTATTATGTTTCGTTATTTACTTATTTTAAGTAAATTTGATGAACAGAACAAATAGATACCGCCTGCATTTGGTATCATATTTGTAAAATCAATATCATTTGTACTAGGCTAGGCTTTTTTAAGCTAATAAATATTATAATGGCTGTGCATTAAAATTTATAATCAAAATGAAAAGAACGATTAAAACTAATCTAATTTTTCTCCGTGTGCAGTCCACATGCTTATGCTAGTGGAGTCTGTAGAATCCATAGAGTGTTGAAGAACAGGGTTCTGAGAGAGGGTGGACGTGGCGAAGAGAGTTTTTCCAGCGCGGAAGTTGTTGCGGCACAGTTTGCCCTAACCTCCCACCACCCACTCTGCTCTCCTTTGCCGCTTCGTTCGCAACTTCACTTGCCTGCATTGTGTAAATATTTGTAGAATGCGAGAGCGAGAGGGCGTATTTGATCAACAGATGTAGCACAGAAATAATGCTCACAGCTGTATGTGGAATGAACCAGGGCTGCGAGCACAAACAAGAATCTGAACTAAATGCTGTTTACCTTTCACCTATCCCCATACCATTTTTTTTAGCACCCAATGTGGCTTTAATTTCCGCTGCTCTTCGTTTATCTCCAGCTCTTGGACAAATATAGTAAAACAAATATGCGGCAAACGTTGCTCCAAATCTGCTGGACATGTTTTCTTATCTGCACCTTCTCGATAAGATATGCAAATGTTTTTCTCTCTAATAGATAATACAGGATCGCGAAAAAATATGATGCCAAAATTGTTAAGAGAAAAGAATTTTAAATATCTTCTTAGCGGAAATGCTTAAGTCTCACGTATCTGTCTAAAATTTAAACTTAGTTTGGTCGAGAATCTCTAGAAAAAAAGCCGAAAAAAACCTTAAAATATTTCCTTCCTTTAAAATAGCCCCTGCTCAATCAATAAAAATTGCTCACTCGCCCAAAAAGATCGCTAATCTTGAAAGTCTGTACACAAAGTGACTCATCTGCTGGGAATGTTGGCCCGAATGGATCTTGACATTAAAAGGAAAGAGACGAAAACGAGAAGCAAGGCTTTATATGAGTATCCATTACTCATAATAACAGGGATTGCCGTAGTCAGAGCAGATGATGATGGTAATGATTGACAACCGATTATTTCCCGAGATTGTGGCTAATTGCACACGAGATTCAAAGAGAAATTCGGGGAATCATTTAGCCAAGATCATATCTGGACAGATCAATCTGAACCCTGATCGAGAGTGCATAAATGCTTCGGTAAAAGTCTAAAAATAATTAAAACAAAACATAAAAAAAGAGCCGGGGAACATGTGGTGCAATTGAAGCAGCCACAAACAATGCCCGAATGTGCAGTGCACAAGTTACGTAAAGTCGAACCGAAATACCCGCCAGTTCATTGACTTTGACCCAAATGGAAAACAAAAGTCAAACGAAAAGCTACGCACGCGTCTTACGAGGGTCGGGTGGCGTGGCGGGTCATGAGCAGAGTACCAGGGGGCGTGACGGTAACGGTGTCGAGCTCCCTAAGTACCCCCAGTACTAAAAAAGTAGTATAACTACCTTTACCTAATTGCCAATTTTACCCACTTTGATTTCCTCTACATATCTTTGTACGATTACTCAGATCCGTAAAAGTGTTTCCAAATTAACACCGTTTGTGCACCATTACAACATGTGAATTGCAGCACGTCAATAAACAGCTATACAAGTTTGTTTAATCGAAATAATAGATTTTTGAATCCGTAATTAAATCTATTAGCTATGGCTAAATTAAACATTTTTTAACCAATCTATTACAACTGTGCATCCACTTTGAATTTGTTTCATGTACATTCGAATTTTCCCTTGTAAGTTGTTATTCGGATCGTGGTTATATGCACGATCTTGTGAACAGTTGACAATACCAGAATTCAAGGAAATTTGTTTTTGAATTTAAATAAGAGAGAAAGTGAGGTCACTTCACTATAACTTTCTGTATGTCTTTTTAACTATTTACTTCATCACGTTTATTTTGAAATCGGTCAACAAAGTAATGGGTATCTGATAGTAAAGTGCGTTTTAGCGTTTTGGTACCGCTTTTCAATGGACCAAAAGAAGGTTTTTCACAAATGTCTTCCTGAATTATTATTGTCATTTTCCATTTCCCAAAATAGCTCTAAATTTTTAAATTTGTCCATATATAATGGGTATCACTTAGTCGATTGTGGCTTTCCTTCTTATTCTAAATTGCGATTGCTCTCCTGAGTTTATTTCCTGGTTCTCTTATTATTCTCGACTAGAAAGAACTTAAAAACGCTAAAGTGAAAGCCCCATGTCGCTCCAACTTTAATTTGTATAATTCCGGAGTAACGTCAACATAAATTAGCCAGTAATGGGATGCTTGTTCCGCCGCTTTCTGTCCCGTCTGGACCGCTAGTTTTGGATGGCCTGGCCAGTGCAATTTCCCGAGTTACGCAATAAGCACTCCAGATGACTCCACGTCGAGGTTCAATTAGCGGAGAATATTTTGCATTGAATACTCCCCGGCAATTACAACGCCCGCATTTGGAATGCAATGCCTCCTGGCAGAGGAACTGCGTCCAAAGACCATTCCAAGCAATTGATGTCATCGGGCCGTCGATCCTCCCCACACAAGAGTCAATGTCTTTGTTCTCACCAGGGGAAAAAAAAAGGTCGGCCCTGTGCGGTCTGTGTCATTTGTGACGACGACTCCTTCACGGACTCCCTGCTCCACCTAATGATAGCATCTAATTGGCTTTGCTGCTTCGTTAACTTGGCTTACACATGGCACGCCATAAACTAGAGTTACGAGCTACCCTTCTGCTGTCGCAATCAAGAAATTAATAATCGCAGCATGTGATGCAGGGGACAGTGGAGCCTCAACTTCAACTTCAACTTCAACTTGAACGCCGACGCCACCGAAGGTTCTGCTAATTGCCACTGACGTGAGGCGTAAATGATAAGCAAGATACAATGTGCGGTGTGGAAAGGTGAGCGGATTCTCCAGCTGGGTGAGTTCGACTAGTCCACGACAAGTTCGTTGCCACCACTTGAGCTGGGGCCATTGAAACTCCTGGGATTCCTGGGTCAGACCCTGGGATAATACCACCCCTTTTGCATTCATCTAATAAAATCACACCTGCTTCACTAATTTAGTTGCTCAACTTTACTCAGACGAACTCGGGCTGCTTAGCAGTCCACCCAAAAAAAAGAGTAAACCACTTAACAATGGGACAGAATGGAAAGAGGGAATTAAGCCAAGCGGCAAACGCTTAACAGATGATTCAGATGCATACTAACCACCACAACTTGCCCAACTTCCGAAAGCGATTTCCCATCTACACCTAGATGGTGTTGTCCAAAATATATACCGAAATAAGCACGAAAATGTGTGGGTTGTTGTTTAAATGGATGATGATGTGAAACTTAAAGAGTGTTTATAAACACCAACACGTTAATATTGGACTGGAATTTGTGCTCTTATAGGGTTATGAAATTCTTAGGTATCACATATCGAATTTAACCGCAGGTTAGCCAAATTCAAACACCCATTATTAAAGCACAAATATGGAAATGCCGTAGCCAATAATTTGGTTGAACGTTTTAATTTAATAGCCCCAATCACACCTACAAGTTTAATGTCGATTGGTTATAATATCACATTCCCACTTGATCTAGACTGGCAATTAGACGACAAAATCGAGGTTACCTATTTCCCCCCGGCGTCCCACTCGTCGGCTCTGAAATAAACCAGCTTTCTGGGTTTCATTCATGAATGTCGTCTTACGATAATTCATTCGAGAGACGAAAGACACGAAACAATGCAGCCCACTTGGGTTAGTTAGATGGAAAGACTGGATCAACTGGGTTCATGGGGCTTCAAAGTCTTAGCAGCTGTGAGAAAGTGATGACAGGTGTGGATTAAATGAAACGGGAGTAGAGTAGCTAGTAGTGCCTGCTGGCCAACCGAGTGGGGTGAAACCGAGTGTAATATTGAAAGTCCTCTAAGAACTGGCTAAGAACGAAGACCCACAAGAGGGTTAACAAGAAAGTGGTGTGGAAACATTTGTAGCATTTCTTTTACGGCACGTGGCTGCCCCAAAAGTTCTACCCGCTGCTTTTTGGGAACATTGTGTGTACTTTTTCTTTAACCACCCGCCGAAAGCAGACTAATTTAATGGCTCTTTACAAGTGCATTTCAAGTTGAAATTGAAACCGAAAACGTAATTGAAACTGAAACCAAAGTGGGAGTGTGTGTTTTATTTTTGAACGAATCACTCTCTTGGCCATATGGGGGCGGAAATGAGTCACTTGAGACGAACGCCCTAAATTAGGTTTAAGAGCCGGCCCAGTGCAAATTAATTTTAATATTTTATGAGGCAAAACGAAAATGGAAATTCGATTTGGAGCAGAGGTTTGGGGAATTACATACAACCACAGCAATCTACATAATTGATAGCATCAAGCGACAGTAAATTTGTATTAACATGTTTACATATTTAATTGTCATATAAACAGAATTTAGCTGTTCTCAAGATTATCTGGAATCTAAATATGAAATAGTTCTTATTTGGGCAATACTTCTATAATTTCTTCAAATTATATTCCTATAAATGTAGTTAATATTTCAGAAATGTGATATCACTACTTATCAACACCATATGGTAATATCATATAGATGATTTACGAACAATCGGAAAATGAATGGAAAATGTATATAACTTTGTTGTTTTATAATATAAACACACTTATAACTAGAGATACATATGTTATGTTTAAAGATATTAAAAATCAAAGAAAAAAGAATAAATGTATCTGCCATGGGAGATATTGGTCTTTTTATACAATAATCTCGGAAAATCTACCATAAATATATGTTTTTACGGTCTTTAACGATATGGTTTCTCACCCTTGCTGCCCTTCAGAATGCTGCTGGGTGGACCTCCTCGTCCGGTGGCTGGGCCTCCGTTGACTCCATTGCTGGCGATGCCGATGCCGTTGCTCGGCAATCCGGAGATGAACTGATTATGCACCGACATCTGGCTGTTCAGCGAGGAGGTGCCACTCAACGAGGCGACATCCTCGCGAGAGGCGGAACTCCCGATTGCCGAGGCGGGTGCGTTGGATTTCTTGAGTGCCGGCGGCGGTGGCGGGCGCAAATGATGGCCACCTGATGGTGGCGCTAAGCCGGCAGACTTCTCCCCGTTCCCGTTGCCAATCCCAATCCCAATCCCCATCCCGCTCCCGTTACCAACCACATCTGAGCCAGCGGACAATGTCTGGGAAACTGCCGCAATTTCGACGGCATCGGCATTATCGTCCACGTTGTCGCGGCTGCAATTGAATTTTCTGCTGCTTCCGTTGGCAAGGCTAGAATTTAGATTCGAGTTTCCGTTAAATGTTGCAAAACTGGTCGGAGCGGCAACAGGATGTGGATGTGGATGTGGATGGGAGTGCTGGTGTTGGTGGGAAGCATTCAGAGGCGCCAACTGTTGCGGCTGCTGCTGTTGATAGAAGTGATTGCCGAAGTGCTGTTGCTGCTGTTGATGTTGCTGCTGCTGCTGTTGCTGTTGCTGCTGGAGCGTTAGGTAATCGGTGGGCGACTTGGCGGTGACCACGGCCCTGGCTGCCACACCTGCTCCTCCGCCGGCTGTCGCCGTTGTCGTGGCCGTGATTATTGGCATTTTAAGCCGGTTCGTATCTTTAGCTTCTATCACGCTCCCTCACACAATTGAAATATTGTTCATACAATTTAACGACAACTAGCGTTTTTTCCTTCCATTGCATTCGAGTATCGTTATTTAACACTTTTTTTTTTTGTTTTTTGTTGTTTTGGTTTCGCTTTGTTTCGCTTGTTTGCGGGAATGTTTAGATAAACTTTGAACGCTTCTTCATTTTGCCGTTTTATTAATTCATTTGTCATTGAGCTTCCATTCCGGTTGGGAGAAGCTGCAAAACAGAACAATCAACAGAGAAACCATTAATTAGCAATATGCAAAGTAATATAAACAATTACCGTTTATATAAACAATGGAATAGTTATAACCACAGTAATAAACTAAGAAAGACGCTATTGTTGGCTTTGCAACATGGTAATTTATTTTGGAAAAAAATAGCTGGACTTTGAGCGGGAAATATTATTTAAAATGTGCCAGGTAAATAATATTTTTAGCAAGTTAAAGAGAGTTGTTTTTTAAGTTTTCATACCTTATCAGTTTTATAAAGTTTTTTATAAATTGAAAACCATTAATTAGCAATATGCAAAATAATACGCATGAACAATTACCATGTATATAAACAATAAAATAGTTATAACTACTATAATAAACTTATAAACAACGCTATTGTTAAATTTTCGACGTGCTAATTTATTTTGCAAAAAATTATCTTGACTTTGATTAGAAAATTTAATATTTAAAAGCCATCTAAT
Source organism: Drosophila suzukii (assembly GCF_043229965.1). Lineage (NCBI taxonomy): Eukaryota > Metazoa > Arthropoda > Insecta > Diptera > Drosophilidae > Drosophila > Drosophila suzukii. The sequence goes on along the minus strand of NC_092081.1, from coordinate 8,406,187 downwards.
ATGTTTTTATAACTTAAATATTATACAACATCAAAAATTTTCCTAAGAAAGATAACCAGATGATGCTAACGATTTGTGTATCTCTTGATAAAACTAAGGTTTATTATTTCTTTTTTATACACAAAAACCAAGCTCAAAATGTTGGAAAAATAAAAATATATTTAAAATGGTAGCGTAAAACTAAATATTTAGCGTTATGTGGTTTAATTTTTAAAGAAAGCAATTATACAATAGCACCATTTTAAGGCTTTTTTTATAGATACAAATCTTAGGATTTTAGTATCCATTAAAACTAAAACTCCCGAGAACCACAATCTATTAAAGATCTAAGACACTCCTCTGTTTCGGCCTTCAACTATCTTCGCAATTTAAACTGCGTCGCCTAAGATGCTTTAAAATCATCGTCAGATACTTTGAATATCTAACATTGTTTGGACCCCCATTTCGACCTCCTCCTCCTCCAAGCCAAGTCCCGCAATCCCAAAGCCAACTATCCAGTTGGACAGCTCCAGGCCAGACAAGCTCATTGTTCGGCGGACATTGTTCCAGACTGCAGTTCCAAGTGGTGCCAATCAACAGATTGTTCAGTTAGGCTAGTCACTCGCCAATCCCGAATACCCCCCCTCCCATTGTTGACACTGCAATTTTACAGAGGTTTGCTTCGACTTTCCCATGACAGACGTATAATTATAATTATATTTCTGTGCATTCCATGGCAAAGTTTTTCTTAAATTTTCGCCAGTTAAAGCCATTTTTTGCGGTCTTCAAGTGGGTTATAAAAACAAAAAAACCGCTTCGTTTATTTGGATTTATATATAATAAACTTTCTTTGTTTAATTTGTTGTAGTTAAACTTTTGAGTGAACTGGTTTAAATACTGTATTCGTTTTAGTAGGAGATTGAACCAATTTTCCCAACTCTCGCTCGTTTTAAATATGTATTTATAAATATTTAATCGAAGTGATGGTTTCCCCGAGAGAAATATGAAAATGTTGACTCACGACACACAATTATGAGCGAGGGGATGGGAAAAGAATAAGAAAATTAACTGTGCGAAAAAAGGGGCATCAAACACGGCAGCAACATAAAATTCCTCAAGCGAAAAATTTACTCCAATGAGAAAAAAAGCCAGAAGACGATCGACGATGGAGGAGTCGATGGAGGGCAGAAGGAGCGCGGGTGAGACACCAAAAGAGCTGCGGGCACCGCCGACCAAGAATTCCAGAACGACAAACAAAACAACAGCGGCGAGAAACGAGTTTTTCAGAGCATGCCACCAGATCGCCAGAAAACCGAAAACTAAAAACCGAAAGGCAACCCCCACAACTACACAAAGGGAAAATAATGGTATCCAATAAAAATAAGTGGCTCTAAAAGTTATAGCCCATATTATTTTGAACAATTTTGTAATTTCATAAGGATTAGTGATCATATTCTACCCAAATATAAAGTTAGAGACTGTCAAATAGTATAGGTCTATCCGTTAAATTAATATCAAATAAGTCATACAATGCAATAGTATTGTATTAAGAAATTCATAAAATTTATTTTAGGAAAGGTATGAGAAAAGACTATTCTTCATAGGACACTATCTACCAAGGTGTAGACATAGCATTACAATAGGGTATGATGCAGGTAAGGTGAATAAGATTCACAATTAAGAAAGTTCTTTAAAAAAAAGTAAAAGTAAGCGAACGAACAAACCAGGAAAATTTTTTTTAAGGGTTTGCATTTACAGAAATTATTTCTCAAAAGCACATTTCCTTTTAGGAACTAAAGGACCTACTCTAGCTAAATAGTTTTGGTCTCATATGCCAGCTTTTATCCTGATTTTATTAAAAATAAGTATTTTTAATATTTTAGTTTATAAATAAGGATAGTACCAGATTTCGAGATCATTTCTTTCTCTGTACGAACACGTAACAGGAACGATCTGCTTCTGCTGGTACCGATGGTGGTGGTTCCACTTGCCACAAAGAGACCTAAAACCGAGACCTTTTGCGGACCGCAAATGTGCCCAGCCACCTGTCGTTTGGTGGACAGCGAAAACTGCTCGGAGCATTAGAGAAAAGCCGCGGAAGGAGCGGATAGGAAAGTAAGTTAAGGTAAGGTAGGAAAGGAAAGAGGAGCGGGCCACTTTCGAAGACCAGGCGGCGCACGACCAGCAAAATAGCGAGAGGCAGTCAACAAGGGGAGCGGCGAGTGCAAACCAAGTGAAAACCGTATAGTTAGGCCCACAATTTCACTCCGTGGGGAAAATTCATCATCAGCGTTTATGACCGTCTGAGGTTTTCTGCGAAGTGAGTTAGGTGCAGTTGGATGGAGATGCAAAACCGTTTAATGGCACTTTTTCAAGAAGTGCTTTACACTTGTTTAATATATTTTCCATTATATTTTAGGAACATTAAAAAGGGGTTTTAAAACATATTTTAAATCTTTAGATCATAGAATTACGACTCAAAAAAATATTGACCCTTGAGTATGTTTCCAAAATCATGTACCCTATGCCAAAAATAAGAAATACTAATTATTTAAGGTGTTACAAACCCTATTAAGCTAAAGAAAATATTTCAAAATTTACTCAAAAGCAAAGTCTAAATTCACTAAATTCATTCAAACAACGGATTTTTAGGAAAGTTTTAAAAAAAAAAACGAAATCTTCAGATATTTTTTGAGAACACCAGTTAGGGACTTTATCCATGTAGAATTATACTTGAAATCATTTTTTTAACACCTAATATCTAGTGATACTTTACTGGTTACACATGTATTTCATAATATCATAATTCATTCTAATTAATTACAACACATTTTTAACCACTCAGATTCGCGGTAAAGAGGAGGCTTAAGAAATGATTTCATACATAATCCGACGTCCAATTATTACTATTATTTATGATCCATATGACACAAATTCATTTTTAACTTCATGATAAACAAAGACTTTTTCATAAATATTGGAATAACAAATCAGAACCATTTGAGCAGTTCAAAAATAATATTTTAATTAAAATAAACATTCAGTTATTTTGAATTAAAAACTTTAAGCCAATTTATAACCAATCGTGCTGGTCAGCTTTCAACAGTCGAGTGGCATAAACATTGGCAAATATTTATCTTTTCAAGCACGCCTCGCTAATTGCCATCGATCAGAGATAAACTTTCTATCGAGTGGTGGTCAATGCCATGGGCAAATATTGGAAAAATGTCAATGAGGATAATGATGATAAAAACAATTTTCAGTCACTTTCAAAATTCGCACCTTGTATTTGTTGCCGTTTGGTTGGTTTGTTTATTTATCTGGCTCAAAAACGGGCCTAAACTGATGATCGTGATGGTCGTCGAACACTTTCCATTTTCATTTCGATTTTTACGTGTTTTGAGTTAAGGTTTTTCTTCGAAAACGCGTATTTCAAACACACACATACACTTGTCAGCACAGAGATGCGGTGGCACTTGTTAACTGTGATATTATGGCCAAGTTTTAACTTGTTATGGGCCAAAAACCTCCTGGAAAACCCGTTGGAATCGCCGAGAGACGTTACACACCTGCGATGCCGAATATAAAAAAACGGGTTGCCAACTAATGGCTCGTCTCGTTTTCCACCGAACGTTGCATTAAATTGCAATTCGATTTTCCCGCAACGCGAACCGAACACCACGGAATATCGAAAACAAATGAAAACTGAGGTGGCGCGCTGAGTTGAGTTGGAAAACCTGTTGCTGCTGGCTCACACACACAGAGGCAACTGCACACCGACAGCAACATTTAAATGCACTCTTCGTTGTCCTTCAAAGGGCAGAGGATTAAAGTGAAATTTCACTAGTTCGTTGTAGATAAACCTCTTATTTTAAAATTGTCACAAATAAACTTAGAAATGAATTGGAGGTAAACTAAAAACACGAAACGAAAAACAAAACAGAAAACAAAATAACGCGACGCTCAACACGGTTGCATGCCAGGCAGTTATCGACTGTCGCCTATCGGTTAAATTCCCCACGGTTGTGTGACCATGCACCCGATAACCGATATTTGGCGCCTTCTTTTATTTGATATCGAAATTTTCAAATTCAGTAAAAAACAGTAAGCCCTTAGATTTCTTTCAGTTGTAGTACGTGTAACGCTCGGTAAAAATTAAAAGTAAATTAAAAATTATCAGTGAAAACCATTTGGAAGTACCACCTAAATTAAATAGCTATTAAAACTTATAACCGCCATGGAAGTTGGTGGTAAGAAATGTATAGAATGGACCCTGTTTTCTGGTCTTAAGGAACCCACCTTCCATAGTTACCCTAAACAACGAACTTGAGGCTCAGATTTCGGAGGCATTTTGCATCTTTGACACGCATGGCGATAAGTATATTGATACCCGGAATGTGGGCAACGTCCTCAGGTTTTTGGGCTGCGTGCCCACTGAGAAGGAGGTTGAAGAAGTAGTCAAGGCCACGGAGTCCACGGATTACCCAGGGGAGACTCATATCCTCAAGTTTATAGCCCACGTCTCCCAACTGCTCATGGACCGCCAGTTAGATATAATTATAAGGTCATAAAAAGGAAACTTGTAGTTTATTTTCTATATTCCTCAGAATGGAACCAGCTTCGTCTGAAAAACTTCTGGAGGCCTTTGAGATCCTAGATCCAGAGAACAAAAAGTATCTTACCAAGGAGTACTTTGGGAAACTGATGGCGGAGGAGGGCGAACCCTTTACCCAAGAGGAACTGGATGCTATGTGGCCGGTGGCCATTGATCCTATCACTGGAAATATTCCCTTTACCTTCTACATCAATCAACTCAGGGTGAGGCACACTATTTACAAGTTATACTTTTAATTGTGAATTTAAATCCCCAGCACAAACCAAAAATCTTTGAAATCGCCGAGGTTATCAAAGAGGAATTGGCCCAAGCCGAAAAGGAGAAGGGAAAAAAACCCCAACAAACTATGTTTTAGCTGCGGACCAAAAAATATTTCGTTTATATGTACAAAATCCTGCGTAATGAGAAATGCTTTAAATAAATTTATAATTTAGGAAATAATTTTTTGGCGCGTACTTTTTTGAAATTTTATCTCCCGTTTCCACAGTTCCGCATTTTGAACTAGATGGTCACACCCAAATCCAGTGGTGGAACTATCGGTATTTTTTAACTATTTGAAAATGACAGAACGATAGTGAATTTTTAAATTAAATAAAGTCCTATTTTATGTGTAAAGCTTGGTTTGAAAAGTCTTATTAGATTTAAAGCGATTGGTAAAAATGAATTGAAAGGTCCAATTTTCCGATTTATATTTTTTATATATGATTTATGGTTCTTATTAAACATCGTTGTTATCGATGGGCCATCGGCGCTTTTCCAGCCCTAGACCCACCACCAGAAAAACACGTCATCTTTTCACAGCCATTCGGAAAAGAACACGTCAGCAGAAAGGAAAACCAGTTGGTCACTATTGCAAAGGTGGATAAGAAAATTGCGTGAGACGGAGCCAGAAAACCCCGAGCCGGAGGCGATGAAGAGGTCCAAACCCGCAGAGCGTCCGAGAAGCGCAGTCGAAGCCCATGAGACGACCTAAGATCAACACAAGTTAAAGCACGGAAAGCGATGCAAATCTAAGTGGAAAAGCGCTTTTCACAATTGACCCAGCACACGCAGCAGTTTTTGATTTAGCCCCAATCAGTTAGCCATGGCCCCCACAGCGAATACAGTGCTTATAGCCGTGCCGCGGACATCAATCACATCGAATAATCTGCCCAAACTGCGCCCCGCCCCCTTGACAGCGGCGCTGCTAAAGGCGGCTGCGACCACGCCCTCCGCCTCGCCGACGCCCTCGAGCTCGGGATACGCATCCTCAACCAACATGGAGGACGACAGCCTGGCTGCCTCGCCGCCCAAGGCCAAGAAGCGTCGCCTAGACCATCTGACCTGGGAGGAGAAAGTGCAGAGAAAGTGAGTTCATTGATCCCTTATCAAAGTGTTAGCCTTACTAAGTCCATTCAACCCACAGGAAGCTAAAGAACCGAGTGGCCGCCCAGACATCGCGCGACCGCAAGAAGGCGCGCATGGAGGAGATGGACTACGAAATAAAGGAACTCACTGACAAGACAGAAATACTACAGAATAAATGCGACAGCCTACAGGCCATCAACGAGTCGCTGCTGGCCAAGAACCACAAGCTCGACTCGGAGCTGGAGCTCCTGCGCCAGGAACTCGCCGAACTGAGACAGCAACAGCAGCACAACACCAGAAGCATCAGCCAATCCATCGCCATCGCAGGCGCTGAGGGCTGTGCGTCCACACACCTTGGATCTGCAGCATCCAAAGCTGACCCTCTGCCGCAGGGTATACAACAGGTGGACACACAGTCGTCAGCGCGTCCGCTGGCGGAGCAGCTGAAGAGCAGCAAGAGCCTGGCCTCACTCTGGAAGGTTGTGGCCCTCTGCCTTCTCTACAAGACCTGCTTGGCGACGACGAAGAGTTCGACGTCAAGCGCCTCGAAGAGTTGGCCGAAAGTCTGCTCGCAGATATCACAACAGACCTGGAAACAGGCGCTGGAGCGAGCAGCCCAGCTGCTGCCGAAGATTCAGGCAACGCAGAGCGACTGCTTGGACCAGTGGTGGGGACCGCAGCAGAGCGCCTGGAATCCGACGGGCATAGAGGTGATGGCCTGAAGGAGGAACAGCAACCGGAGGAGCCCCAGCAAACGGTCAGCATAAATGTGCAGATGTTGGAGATGAATGGAAACCCACAGCAGGCGACAGGTGCGCCAGCCTCAACGATAGCCACAATCAAAGCGACAGCGGCCGCCCCTCAACTACAAGCCACTCCGGACACAGTGTACGGCACCTACGATGCCAAGACGAATTCGATCACCATCGTGATGGACGGCGATGCGGTGCCGGTGAATGAGGCCGTTGAGGAGATCTACTGTGATGGCGTCACCGCTGGCGACGACGCGACGGACGTGATCATGAAGTGTCCGCCGCCAGCGACGTCTCCGTCACAGGTCTACCTCAACGTGTTGAACGCCACCGACGATTCGGACGACGAGAGCAGCTTCGATCCCATCGAGCGGTTCCTCCGTCCGCGCGTCAAGGCGATCTCCCCGCTGGCCAAATCACCCGCATTGTCCCTCCACTCGGCCACCTCGGATCATGGCTACGAGTCCATACTGGGCTCACCCATGTCCTCGGCCTTGACGTTGCCCACGGACGAGGAGGATTTCTCGTGGGAGAGTAACTTCGACGAGCTGTTCCCCAGTTTGATTTAAGTTTTCCCAGCCGAAAACTTAGTTCTGTCTCTCTTGTATTGTTAAGTTTGGCCGGCCGCCGTTTGTTTAAGTGTCTTAGTTGATAGGCTGTAAATACAATCTTAATCGAAGGCTTTATATATGATATTGTAATTGAGGCGCTAAGTTTAGCTGTAGGTTTCCATTTATGTTTAACAATCTCTAACCACATAGGCTTACGTTTACTTGTATTGTGCTCAAAGAATTTGCGAAAACATTCGAGAAAAAAAAAATAATATATTCAAAATATAAACCAAACCAAACCACAACTACTATTTGTTTTTGTTTACTCCGTTCATTCTAGAAAAAATCTTTACTTTGTACAATGCGTTTGAAAAAATTGTTAATCACGCCATTTTTCTACATCACGCCATATTTTCTGACGCCATTTCCTCGTAGATGGTGGGTCTTTAAATGTAATACAATGAGTCATTTCCCTCTAATTACGCACTATATTTTGAGACTGCGCATTGTTGCATTTGTATGACTAAAAATAAAATATAAAAATGAAATTAAAACAACACATGTTCTCCGAAGTAAGAAATTGCTCTTTTTAAGTTCAGTATTGGGTATGCTAACATATATTTACTTACTACAACATTTAAAAAATCAAAGAACTTAGTTAGAAAGAAAGGAACTATTACTGAATTGCTAACAAAATGATACCTATAATATGGTAAAACAAAAACAGTAATTAAAAAACTATTTTCGACCTTTCTTAAATGAAATTTGTATTACATATTTTTAAACCAATTAACCTCTTTTTTTTATTATTTGCTAGAACAATAATGTTAACTCATTAAAATAACTATATTTTCAAACAAAAGCAAGTACAAATATCGAGCCACCCTAATGAGATTAGAATTCGAGTTCACTTATGAACTAGTTCCGAAAAAGTTGTTTATAGAATTGAACCAGATTTCGGAGCGGTGGTCTACCTGCATAGTTTGCAACAAATCAAAACAATCTTTTAAGCAAATAGAGACTAGGAAGAACAAACTATGACGGAGCCAGCCGAAGAGACCCCCGATGCGGTTATGGAATCCCCCGTGTCACTGCCAGTCGCCTCTCAGTCCCTGGACTCCGCCGCCATAGAAGAGTTCGACGAGGACAAACCGCTGAAAGCAAAGAAGAAAACTAAGAACCCAAAGGGTCGCCACTCGGAATCCGACCTGGGCTCCGAGCTTAAGAAGCTTGCTCAGCGGCGGATCAACGTTGCTGGAGCTCCGAAAATGCCACTCAACGGCTACGTTCGCTTCATGAACGATCGGCGCGAGCAACTGCGTCGGGAGCAGCCGCAGCGCACTGCCCTGGAGCACACAAGGATCATCGGCGAGGAGTGGCACCAGCTGCCCGAGGAGCGCAAGGTGCCCTACATGGAGGCAGCCGCCAAGGATAAGGCCATGTAAGAGCCTACTCATAGTCACAACTTTCAGAAATTTAACTCATTTGTCTGAATTTCCCTAGATATCAGGAGCAGCTCCAACTGTTTCTCAAGGAACACCCCGAAATTGTGGCCAGAGAACTGGCCAAGGCCAAGAAGGCCACCAAGCTGGAGAGTTCGCCCAAAGAGAAGACTCCGAAGGGTGAGTCCACCATGGGAAAAGCGAAAAAGACCAAGGCAAAGCCGTTAAAGCGGCAGAGCGAGGATCCGGATGACGTGCCCCTGGCCAAGGTGAAACGTACCCAGTCACCGCCGCCTCCAACACCTCAAGCGCCTCCGGCTCCTGTTCAGCCCGCTCCCAGCAGCGTGGCACCAGCGCCACGACCTCTGCAGCCCGGTGAGATTCCCATCTACACCAACGAGTTCATCGAACACAATCGCAGCACGGAGAACGAGCTGAGGACACTGCGCAAGGCCAAGACCGATCTGGAGCAGCAGAATGCGGTACTGGAACAGCATGTGGACAACACAAAGGCAGGTTATGCCAAGGTAATGGGCGAGGTGAACGAGCTTATGGAGGAAAATCGACGCCTTGAGACCTACGTGCGGGGCTTGCGCCAGAAACTGGTGGCAGCTCTCGGTGGAGTCTCTCTGCCTCCTCTGGAGCCCAGTGGTCCTAGTGTGGGCAACATTGACAAGTATATCCGACACTTGGCCGGACTTGCTAATCAGCCGAACAACGTCACATTAATCAAGACACGAGAAGCTCTGCGCAAGGTGGACACCGGTTGCCTGCTGAAGCCCTAAAATAATCCCCTTTAAGGATTAGACAGTATTTATAGACACTCTAGCTTAAAGATAACCCGTATTTGTAATATAACTTAAGATAATAAACCCAAGGAAATCATATATTTGCACGTTATGTTAAACTTTTTTGGTCAGTTACGCATTCGGAAACCCATAATCCATGGTAAAATAAATTATAATATATCTAAGAGCGCTCATATCTGTACATGTATTTGCTAATCAGTGTTTCTGAAGATTATAAACCCAAGGAAATGAAGTGTGTGTTCGTTTTGCTTCATCCTTTTGGTTAGTCATCAGTGGGTGCATCGTTGTCAAGGTTGGAGAGGTTCCCGAAGCTGCGATAAGCGGGAAGGCGAGGAGTACGGGGCATGTTACGGATCCCAGCCTTCAGCCCGCCATCGCTATCAAACGAGTTCTCCAACCGAGGGCTCTTGCCGCGACGGTACCAGCAGTTGCGCAGAATATAGTAGACCCCCATCAGCATAGGAATCAACATTAAGGGGTGGCAAGCTACGCCCAGCACAAATAGAAACGTGGACATCATCAGGTTGATCGCTGCCTCTGTAGGTTTGGATCGTTCAGATGAAGAGGATCAACATGGCCGAGAGCCTTTCACTTACGTTCAATACTCCAAACGGTGGCCACTGTTGTGTATATTGCATTTGATATGGTTTCCAGCATACCATACACTAAGTTTAGCAACATTTTGAAAATTGATTTTCTTGAATATCCGAGATGTATTGCTTTGTGGAATGGAACTGGACAATGAAATCGGTTGGATGAAACCGAATCTTACGACTAAGCCTTAGGTTGCTGTGATACACTAAATCAAATGAAACCAAAAAGTATAAGTAATCAAAATCATATGTACTTGCTTCTCGCAGCGAAAGGTTATTTTATTATTAAACAAAATAGTCGACTTTTCACTTCTCGTAAATAAACCAAAGCGTGTTTCTTAGTTCTTTTCGATTTTTTGTTTCTTAGGAACAGCAGAACTTAACAGAAATAAATTAAAACTTAAAAGAAAATCGTTTTCCGTTTGATGTTTGTTTGTTTCAAAAATTATAAGTTCTAAGTAATAGCATACATTTAAGGTTTTATAACAAAAATAATTTAATGAGATAATAAATCAAGGGCGCAGACTTCAAAAATATTCCATTGAATCAGGGGGCTTGGGTCATGCAGGGCAGTCGCCACCGCCCCAAGATCAAGGCCATCACTATGGTTGGTCCAACTCTCTCACAGCGTTTGGTAAAAAATGAAAAACATTGTACAAAGAATATTGGATAGTTCCTTGGCTTTCTTCTTCATCAATTAAAAATACGAATTGCCATTTTCATTTTGTTATTATTTTTAGAAATTTGTGTTGTTCTTATTGTTTTCAAATGTGTTTCGAGTAATCGAATCATCTGGTTAAAGTAATCATTTACTTTTCGTGTTAGAGGGGGAGATACTGAATGTGTTGTGTGTTTTGTGTGGTGGCGGGGCAGCCGATTCAAAACAGTGGGTTGAAATGAGCCGAGAATTTTCAATCGGAGTGAGTCATTAAGGCCTTTAAGAAAGAATTTCAATTGGAATGCCAAATTCTATGGGGAATCTGGTTGGGTTGGAGATTTTGAAACGATTTTGAAAATGTTCAGCAATTTTGAGCTGCATTCATCAGTGCTGCCTGCGCTTCTGTTGCGGTGTTTAGATTTTAAAGGAAACTGCTTATTCATATTACGGACATTCAGATATTGTATGCAAACTTTATGGAACCGGCTCCGGTTTTCGGGCTGCTCATCGTTTGCTGTGGCGACGGTTGTTTGCGTTTGTTTTCCCTAATTCATATAAAGTATAATAATCTCAAACTTGTCGTCGCATATGCAGGTGCGAGGACGACGACGACGATGACGACGTCAAGGACTGCTGTTGCTGCTGCTGCTGCTGTTGGCGTCAGGCATCCGACCCGTTGGGGTTCATGCCCACCGGCGACACCACCATCATGTTGCCCGTCTTGGGCGTGTACACGCTAGCATTGGGATCCAGCGTTGAGCCGCCATTTCCGTTGGCCGCAGCAGCGTTGGCAGCGGCAACAGCATTGGCAGCGGCAACCTGAAAGGCAGCAGACACGCTGACCGGCACCATTTGCTGCTGGGAGCCAGGACCACCGCCACCCTGCTGCTGATGCTGCTGGTGTTGCTGCTGATGCTGTTGATGCTGCTGGTGTTGCTGCTGTTGATGCTGTTGATGCTGCTGATGTTGCTGGTGCTGTTGGTGTTGCTGCTGGTGTTGCTGCTGCTGGTGTTGCTGGTGCTGCTGATGTTGCTGATGCTGCTGATGCTGTTGGTGCTGTTGCTGCTGCTGCTGGTGCTGCTGATGCTGCTGGTACTCCTGCGCAGCGCTCAAACTGAGCATGGGCGAGGACGGTCCGGGACCCGACTGTTGCAGCGGCGGCGTGTCGTTCATGCGCAGAATGCTGCTCGCCGGTCCATGTGGGCCTGTGTTCATGCACAAATTGTCTGGCATCACGGCCAGAAGTTGGGCAATCTTTGCCTTGAGATCAATGACCTCATCCTCCTTGGAGCGACGATGGTCTAAAAGGAGAGAATAATGAAATGAATGAGGTCTCAACCCAACGAATTCAATACTCACTGTCAGATATTTCAATCTGGCGCTTGGCAGCGCCTAGAGCCGAGAACAAGTCCAGCTTGACTCTCGTCTCCGCGGATAGATTCTTCTCCAGCGTTGCGTTCTTTTCTTGGACGACAGCGAGGGCGTTCAATAGCATCTCTGGGTCAGGCTGTGAAGATTCGCGATTCCGTAGTTTTGCCTCCAGCATGCGGTACTAAAGATATGAAATACATTTCTTGAGCTTAGCGAACTTTTATATAAAGCTATGTAATATTATTTAACTAACTCCTTAATAATTTGCCAAACAAACTAATAGTCTGACTGCTTACCTCTTGTTCCACTTTTCGTCCGTGCTCGACGGCTAGTTGCTTGGCCTCCTCCGTCTGCTTAAGGTCGCCCCGCAGTCGTTTCTGCTCCTCATCCATTTGCTGGCGCCGCTGCTTGCACTGGGAGCTGCACTCTGGACGAGACGCCTTGTCCTCGGCCACCTTGCGAGCCTTCTTTTCGTTGGCCAGCTGAGAGTCCAGGGATTGTTTCTGGCGGCGCTCCTCGTTGAGTCGCCTCTCCACCGTCTGCAGATTGAGCATATCGGCATGTCGAGCGTTGTTCAGCTCCTGGATTCGCTTCTCCAGCTCGTCGCACTCCTTCTGCTTCGCCTGCAGCGTTGACTTGCTGGTGAGATTGGCGTCTAGTTTTTGGCGCAGTTCGTTTTCGATTTGCTTCATATGGCTGATTTCAGTGCGATATTTCTTCACATCGGCCTCCAGTTTGAGACAGGTTTCGCAGATCTTGGAGACCACCTTGCTGGCCAAGTTGGCGATGGCATTGCTCGAGGTGGAGCTCGCCGACGATGATACTGAGCTGGCGTCGTTATTGTTATTGTTGGCCGTGTTCTCCTTGTCCTTCTCCTTTTGTTGCTGAGCCAGCTGCTGCTGATGGCTGTGATTGTCCTTTGCTGCATTATCCTTCTTGCCGCGATTGCGTCGACCTGCAAATGGAGATAAGGATTAGTCATAATGCACTTTATAACCCGTCGGTTCCTTTCTTACCCTTGGGTGCCTTTTCAGCAGGTGGTGCTGGCTCCACACTGGCCGCTTCCTCGACCTCAACGTGATTGGCAGTTCCGTTGGGAACAGCGTTGCCCGCCTTTTTGTCTGAAAATGGAAAACGTAGAAGGTCTTTATTAAATGGATATCAAAACAATTAACCCTATGCTATTTTTATAGCTATAACCGAAATATTTATTGAAAACTGCAGAAGCAGAGTGACTTTATTTATGCTTTAAACAATCAGAGATGTATTTCACCGAGCTACCAAAGATAAGGGAAATGGTGAAGCATTAAGAGTTCCTCTCAAGGGAAACACTTTCTAATTGAACACTTAGTTACGTTAATAAATAGAATCGATAAGATTAATAGCTATCTGGTTGCGCTTTTAAAGGCAATCAAATCTAGGTGCTAGCCACTCACCGTGCTTCTCCTTTCCTCCCTGCTGCTGCTGCTGTTGTTGTTGTGGATAGTTGGTGCTACTATCCCAGTCTGACTTCTCCTTATCCTTATCCTTATCCTTACTATTACTTGATGTGGCTGTTACTGTTGTGGTTGCTGTGGCAGCGCCACTATCGACTTGGTGATAGTTGTTGCTGCTATTTTTACCCCCGTGTCGCGCTCCATTGTTGTGCTCACTATCAGCAGCGTCACCCTTGTTGCGATGCTTATCCTTGTCCATGCTGCGACGATGGTTCCTTGAACCACCAGCGTGACCATTGGAGGTTGCTGAAAGGGGATATATTAATAGATCGTTAAGTGCATGTTTATATTTATATTTATACACGTTGATGTACAACATAATTGTGTGTTTATTGATTCGTGAGGGAATGGGGTCGGTCTGGGGACGGACGTTATTAGTTGTTCGCGCCCTCCTGCTGACAATCGAAATTAGATTTGCATTGCAGCAGGAACATAATGATATGAAGGTAAGGGCTGACAACTCTGCCGACTGTGGTTGCTGTGGGTTAGATATCGCGCGAGGAAGCCTCGCTGGCGGTTACTATATAGATATATATATATTGATGGATTCGTGGGTTACATGCGCATACAGAAACATACAAATGTGTCTGGTACAAATAAATGGGTTCGTTCTTTGTTGCTGTTGTGAGGGGCAGCAGAAAGCAGCAGAATGCATTATTACCACCACAACAACCGTCAGCATCGGCACCGTCGGAAGTCGAGGAGGAAGAACGGGCAGAAGAAGTAGCCGGGGATTCGCCGGCCCCCAACTGATGTGGCTGCTGCTGCTGCTGCTGCGTCGTCAAGCTTGCAGCCAAAGCAGAGAGAGCTGAGACGGGAGTGGAAGAAGTGGTTGCTGCACCTGTTGTAGCCGTGGATCCAGCAGACGCCGACGACTGCTTGCCTGCCGCCGCCGTCGCCGACGACGACGAGGATGAGCCAGAGGATGTGGACGCCGCCGCTGCAGTAGCCGCAGATCCCGTTGCCGATGACGCTGCAGAGTACGAGGATGCGGCCGCGTTTGTACCGTCGCTCGTACTGTTGTCCTTGCCGCCGCCTCCGCCGCCGCTGCTACTGTTGCTGTTGTGGCTGCTGCCGCTGTTGCCACTATTGTTGTTATGATGGTGGTGATGGTGATGATTGCTATTGCTCGAGCTGTTGCTGCTGCTGGCGCCGGCGCCGCCGCTGTGATGATGCTCATGATGGTTTTGTGCTTGCGTGGCAGTGGCCAAAATGCCATTTGCCGCGTTTGCTCCGGATGATGCGACCAGAGCCGGCGTGGTGGCCGATCCGTTGGCCACCACCACGGTGCTGGATGTGGCTGTCGCCCCCGCAGCCGCCTCCTCGGCTGCCTCCTCAGCGGGCAGAGCCTGCTGCAGGAGCTGCATGTAGAACTCATTGTCCTTGGCCACTTCGCGCTGCTTCCGCTGGCGCATTCGGTAGCCCACGTAGCTTTTGAAGCCAAATCCGAGCGTGACAACCGGATAGCCAATGCTAAAAGCAGAGGAGGAGATGATTACAAGAAGGTTCTTCTACAGCCCTACGCATTAGTTATCTCACCAATGCGCTGCGAACGGCCGGCAGAGATCTAGATGCGGCATATGGCGACTGTCCTTCCATCGTATGCCCACCTCTAGGTAGACAAATAACATCCAGAGTATTATGGTCGGCAAACAGATCCCCTTATCTGCAAGTAAATGGGTAAGCAAGTAAGGAGATGTTCGGAGAACCGACACTGGCGGGGAATGACTCACCTGTGTGCCAGACGTACTGCACCCAAACGTATGTGCTGGCCGCGAAGAGCAGCCAGTGAACGGGTATGAAGAATAAACAGACCAGATCTGACGTTATCGCTATGCACACGAACAGTACGGAGAATGCCTGCAAATGGAATTGGCCCCTATAGAGTTTCACTCAGTCCGGCGATGAAGCCATCTCCATTCCACTTACCAGTCCCTTATACTTGAAGGAATCGTGCACGGAGCGAAGGAGCAGCCAGAATGGCCACAAGTACTCGAAGCGGAACATGAACATGAAGTCGGCAACCATTACGATGGCCCAAAGGATCAGAAACTTCATGTACAAAACTGTTGTGCTGCAATGGATAGGGAGAAAAAGGGTTAGAAAGTGTGGATTGATAGATTTGATTTGTCATGAATATTATTCGGTTTCTCATTATGCTACATAGGTACTCTACAACCTTGAAAATGTTTAATCATCCCCTTAATCTTTACTTCTTATTTAGAATTCTGGTAACTCAAATATAAGCATATGGTATACATAATGCTTGAAAGGCATAAAGTAAGCTGGGTGGTAAGATTTTTTCATAAACAAAATTTCCCTGGCTTTATAAGGTCGACGAGCCAATCAAATTGGCAACTAATTAAAGTCAAGACTGCCAGTATCGAAGCAATATAAATTAGATTAACGTTATTTTTCGCGATAACTTCGTAATACTGCAAATCTGTATTACAATATTTTAAGTTTCTTAAGTTGTTTCTTAATTGTCTACGACAACAATCAAATTATTTAAAAACCCAACATGATTCGTCTTAAATTGTCATCCGTATGCTTTTTAATCAAGTGTTGTGTCCCATTAAGCAATCAAAACTTGAACATATAGGGGTCAGCTTTGACAACATGTTTTCAGACCTCAGATAGGAATCAGCATCCATCAATCAGGCAGTAAAAAATGTTTAATGAGATGAGCACAGTCAAAGATTTAGAAATCCGACGAAACAAAACAGAAGCGCTAAGAGGCGGGTAAAATGCCAAAAACGAGTAGCGTCCAAATAGATTCAGGCATAACATCATAAAACAACAGCACTAAGGCGCAATCAAAAAGTAAACAAACGTATAAATAATAAAAAGCGTGAGCAGAGGAGCACCAGTTCCTCCTCATGAGCAGCACACTCTCGGAATTTCGGTGGTTGTTCTCTTGCGACTCGAGAAATGTGATAATCAAATCATCAAGTTGACTTGGGGGGCAGTTCGCATGCCAACAAATCGAAAAGTATCTTTATTACCTCAATTAAGAAGTTGCCTTATCGTAAGATACACAATAATTTAATTGATGGGCTGTGACCAAATTCAATTGGTCTTGGAATTAATAAAGATTTTCGAGAGCTATTGGTAGTACGAAAAGATTTAAAGTTTTATTTCATTGGAAATAAACAATCCCAATAGTTTGGTATATGTGAAATCGAACAATTTATTTTAACACATTTCAGTACTATGGATATAATCATAATCTGAGCAACTTTTTGTGATTGTATTGTTCTTTCATACTTTGAAAAAGAAGAGAATCGAGTTCTACTAAGTATTACTCATTAAAAGTCTTCTGTTTATCAAACTAATTAAAACAAATTGAGATATAAAGTTTGCAGATAAGAAAAACTTAAGAGCACATAGTTCATTTTAAATGCTATCGCAAAATACTTAAATGACGGTAAAAATAAACATTTTAATAACATTGTTGCTTTGGAAATGACTACATTATATTCTTTTTGGAATATGGCTTCTTACAGTATGCAAAGTTTCCAAGCTGTTGCACCCTTACAAAACCCTTTAAGAGTAGATACAGTTTGGGAAAGAACTATCATGTTTTAAGTCGAATCTTAATGGATTTTTATATTGTTATTAGGCAATTATTGACTCACCTGCCGTACATTCCCTCTGTGATTTTGTTGCGCTTAATCGGCCGCCGAAGTTTGCCGCAATCCGCGTTGCGTCGCTTCATCTTGGATGCGCGGCGTGTGTCCTCCGCTCGAAATGCTCGATCTCTCCCTGCTTCCCCTAGATTAGTTGGCTCCTCTCCCTGGCTTCCTGGCTATATGTATATATCCTATGTCCTATATCAACCTATCGACTGCTGCGAACGGATTGAGTCCTCGCTCCAATACACTTCACTCTTCACTTGATAATCAGATGCTGCTGGGGCTCCTGGTATTTCCGGAGGCGATGTCGGCGTGGTTTTGCTTGCTGGTGACTCTGCTGCCGGCGCGACGGCATCTCATTTACATCTGATGCGTTTGGAAAATGTTTTTCGCCTCCTGCTGAGCCGGCTTTTCTTGGCTTTTCACACTGCAAACAGATGACACAAGAAAAAGAAAAAAAGCAGGGGATGAGTATGAGAGATGCGAAACAACGAGAGCAAAGACCAGAGAAAACGTGAGAATATGTGCGACCGATACGATCTGATACGATCCGATCCTCTTGGCATTGAATTCTCTGCCGAAATTAAACAAATGTCACTACTCCTATTTAAAATCATCAAGCATCTTATATCGTATAATAAGTAAAAGCAAATATGTTATTTTTAGGCCTGCTATTCTGTTGAATGCACTTTCGCTTTGTTACAAGTGCGGGCGTTTGAAATTCAGAGAGGCGGTTTAGCACTTGAAAGATATCCAAATTTCAACGCCCCAACTATTGCCAAAACAATTGAAAACAATGGCTAAGAAGCCAAACAAATTGACTCATTGGGTTGTTAAGTAATCAATTTCGAAAATATTATGAGTAATTGTCATTTGTCAAATTGTACAAACTGTCACACTCGAGAGAAGGAGAACCATTTCTATTTTGACTGATTTAATGGAAGATAGGTTTTTCAATTTCAAGTGGTTTAAAATTATGTTAATTTTAAAAATTTGGTGAAATATATGTGTTTTTAAATGCTGGTACTCTTAGTAAAGAACTTTTATATTTATGTTATTGAATGGAATATCACCTTCCGATGCAATATTATTTCAGATAAGATTTAGATTTTTCTGATAAAATTCCATGGCAATGCTAAATAAACCCAGATATGCAATCGAAACCGTATATCTATAGAAGTAGTCTCCCAATACTAAAATTGCTTATACATGAAGATATGCATGAGCTTCTGGGAGATTGAAAAAGCGTTAAAAGCACACCTGTGGGCCAGAGAAAATAAGATTATATGGAGGTGTGTGTACTCAGATACGTGCCAATAAGGCGTTCTACGAATTGCTGGAGATTGATGGAATTCGGTTATTTCGGATGACATTAAAGACTCTGCAGTACTTTAATTTAGGGAAATATTCAAGGGATGAAATGTACTCCAAAGAAAACTTGTATTTTCGAAATGCAAACTTAGTGTTGGAAATTACATGTTTATTTTCTTATTTTCATCAGCAAGTGATATAGGGATTACTTATTGAAATCTTAGTTCCAAGAAATGGATCTTTTTTTTTATTTTTTTCCAATCAAACAGGACACATTGTCGCTTAATTACCAGCTTTTGTGTAACTTTAAAACATCACTATTTCAAAAGAAATAACTTTTTCGGTGGTAAAACGATTTCACAGGCCTAGCCGATGGAAAAGCACTAAAATAAATGGGGAAAGGACTTGAAAAATACAAGTGCAGACGGAGAACACGCACACTCACTGGCGAACACAAACAAATCAATGCAACGACGGGTATTTTGAGTGTGGGAGTTGAGTTTTGGTGTACGTACGGCAATCCGGGAAGGGTAATGCGATGTGCCCACTGCTTTTCAACATGTGGATGTGGATGCTGCCCGGTAAATTCGGTGGAACATGAAATACACTCTCTGTTGCGCCAATACAAGGTTTGATGGATATGGATATAGCTACGGCTATGGCTACAGAGCTCTATGGCTTGGATATGGGATATGGATATGGAACGGACGTGCCAATGCGACTGCGCCAACTCAATCGGAAGCGGAACTATGCAGATTTCAAGGAAGCAGAGCAGAATCACTGGCCTGGCTCTGGCTGGCATCCTTGTGTGTATGTATACGGGTGAAAAGGTTTATAAATAGCATCCAAAAGTGGAGCGCATCCATCGCATGGCCACATGGCAGCAAAAGCAACAGAAACCGAGATGGAGCAAGAGGAAGAGGAAGCTCCCATTGCCGATGACGTCTGGTGCTGTTGCTCGAATGTCCTGTTTCTGTTCCTGTTCCCGTTCCTATTTCGGTTTCTCGTCCTGTGACGGACCACAAATGGACACCTGAATGCTCAATGGGCTTCCCTTTCTCACCACTGTTTTCCGGGTTGTGTTCGTATCCGCCATTTTGGAATCCCCGTCTGCATCGGCAGTCGAATATACATAATTGCCCAAAGGGTTGTCTCAGATTGGGCCTAATTTCATCGTGCCTATTTGACACTATACAATTTCTAAAATTATCTCTGATAAAGTGCTTGCCATAATACAATAGGTTGTTTAAGTCTCTTTATTATTGTATTTATGGTTTACCTTACCTACAAAAATCAAAAGGGTTAGATTCTTTTAAAGAGCTTTATTTAATATCCCAAGGTTTGCAAAAATCTAGAACCCATTAGTCGCAATAAAATTAGTTAACCTAACTTTACCCTAACTAGTAAAAAATTAAAAAGTTTAATGATTTAACAAAGTACACTTGAAATGTAGTAATGAAGTCATCAATAAATTTCTACCAACAATTTCTTTAATTCTTTGTTGTATGTGTTGCTACTATACTATATAGTATGAAAATTCCCGATTCTTCAGTTTGGTTGAAGTCAGCGTCTGGCCTTACATAAACAAGAGCTTCTGTGACTAACCTTTTTAAAAATGAAAAAAGCTACATTTGACTGTTGATAAATGTTTATTAAGAAGTAGCGCCTGAGGCTCCTTACAAAAAAAGTGGAATCATCTTTATTACCGCTTGCGCGAAACTAAGACAGATAACTAAAATTTTTCAGTTATAACTATCATTTTTTAACATGATTAGGATAAATGTAAAAATTGTGTGGTTCTTTTAAAATATACTACATACTATACAATTTTAAACCAAAAACAAACAGACTTTATCGCGGATGACACAGAAATCTTTTCCGAAGAACTTCAAGTGTAATTTCGTCTAATGAGATTGTTGTGTCACCCCTTAGAGTTGTGTATGTTTCTCAAAAACAATGTTTCTTTTCCAAAATAATATCTAAAACAATGTTTATGGATCCCAAAATCTTCGTACTTAGAGGACCCTTGGAAGATAAGAACCCAGTCCACAGCAAGATAAGAAAAATGCTCGTTCCTACAGTTACCATATAATTAGGTTCTTTACTTGAGATGATCTGATGAAATGATCGAGATTGTAACATTAAAATGACCCACAGTTTTCAACGGCTCATAAAGTGCACTGATTTCGCTCTCGCCTGTTTTGTTTCTCTCCCCATCGCTCTTTCTGGCTCTCCCTCTCTCTTTTGTTTCACACTTTCCCAATTGCATTTCGTTGGCCAAAACGAGATCGCACTGACACACTCCCACGCACAGTGCACACACACACACATATAGCGCTCATCGCATTTAGAAAAGCCACAAAAACAAAAACGAAAAGCGAATCAAGAAAAACAACAACGTCAGGGCGACAAGATTCGACGCGCAACAAAAGGCTAAAGAACTTTGATAAAATGCGGTAATTCGGTTTCTTTTCTGCTTTTTGCATAACTTGGGCGAATTTGGCGATAGCAGCGGCTCCAATAATGTTGGGCCTTGGTTTTTTTATGGTTGGGTTGGGGGTCTTATCAGGTGTAAGTAGCAACTAGATAATAAATAAAGCAAATAAATAGCGAAATCCATTCATGCCGGTTGGCTTGATCACCTTCGTTTTTTTTCTTCCGAAAATAGCTAGAATAAAACAAAACATCTGTGTGCGTGTGTGTGTGTGGGTATGCATGTTTGTGCAGGCAGAGAGCAGCAAAAACAAAAACAACAAAAGTGACGGAAGGGAAAGGGGGAAAATGCGAAAAGTGGCTTTTCGATGAGCTTTTTAAACAGCATCCACATTTTAGCCCAGGAAGCATCCTTTTTGGCTCTCTCTCTCTTTCCTCTGCTTCTTCGCCAGGAAGCATCCTTTTTGCTCTCTCTCGCTTCTCTGCCAGCGCCGACTGCGGTTACGTATGCACGAGTGTGTGTGTGGTTTGTTGGCGGCTGGCACACGTACAGGGACACCTATGTATACACCTATATGTTTCTTTTTTTTTCACACTGCTCACCTACACGAACACTACGATATACACAGCCAAAAAGCACTGCAAAATTGCACACGTTTTGTTCAGTATTTTGGGCTCGCTTTTGGCATTTTCATTCGCACACCGTGCGCTTCTGATTATTTCACTCGTTTTTTCACTGGGTTTGCTGCTCAACTTATTTACTTTCGAGCAGATTTCTGATACAATTTGCACATTTCTAACAAATGCGCTGTGTCCGTGAGCATGTGTATGTGTCTCGGCCTGCGTGCCTGCTATGTGGCTGTGTGTGTGTGTGGTACGGATGGATTCTTTAGCACCCGAAAATTTTTCTCTTTTTTTCCACTTTGACAACTCCTGGGATGCTTACACTCAATTAACACTGCATTTTCTATTCGCGTAACCGTAACCCGTTCCGTTGTGCACAAATATTCCGGTGATCGATTAACTCGCGTTTTGTATATTTTAACTCGAAGTTGGAGATGGGTCGATGTTTGTGAGAGACCACCGATACCGATGCTGACCGTAATTTGGTTATATCGATGTTTTCCCTGAAACTATCAAATAGCAAATTGTGACTTTTATCGAGTACATTTTTTTTTAAATTTATTAAAGCAACTTGATTACTTTAACAGATCCTTTGGTATCCTATTTTTTAATAACTTGTGTAGTCTTGAATATCTTCCCTGGGAATCAAAAGGCAATATTTGTAGATTTTCTCGCAATATTATTTACATAATGGTGGATAGCCCTTGTAGAAAATGTGCATGTTAGCCAATGTTTCCGTGTAAAATGTGTAAGAAATGTAAAATTAGATTATAAAATTAGAAATATATTTCAAACAAAAAAGGACAAAACTAAGTGAGAAACAACACACAACCTCAAGGAATTAATTATTTTGTAACTAACTATAGAATGAAGAATATTGAACTTTTGAAATCATGTCGCTGAGATGGCAACATGAAAAAATCCTTTGATTCAAAGAGATCTTAAAAAAACACTTTAAACTTAATATTATTTAATTATTTTCGTGGCTATGCCGGATTTTGAGTATAGTGCACAAGATTTTTATTCGATAATCGACTGTTAGCCATGTCCTAAAATAAACCAAGCAAAAGGAAAACATCGTTTGGTGTCGAAATTCGGTTTCCGATGGCACGAGCGGGTTTCCAAACCGTAGTTATCTACCGATCCGTCTCAAATTAATATACATATTTATATATCTATTTTTTATCATTTGAACCTAATAGAAAAAAACCGTAATAAAAAAACTTAAAAAATAACACATTGACCCCGACGTGATTTGAACACGCAACCTTCCGATCTGGAGTCGGACGCGCTACCGTTGCGCCACGGAGTCAGATGTGGGGAGGGGTGTGAAATATCCGTTATAAACAAAAGATCACAGGATCAGGACTTCAGTAAAACCCGAATTATAACGGTACTGAACCTTTCAACAGCATCGGTGGTTCAGTGGTAGAATGCTCGCCTGCCACGCGGGCGGCCCGGGTTCGATTCCCGGCCGATGCAACTAATTTTTTTACTTGTAACGATTTTTTTTATTAATTGAAAAGAAATTCCAAGGGACTCGTTTCCGAACATTTTTTTTATAGTCGAATTTTAATATAATAAATTATACAATTATTAATAAATATACGATTAATTAATAATCCTAATTTCGAGGGAAACGGCAAACTTCGTATACTTTAAAATGATCAAATGAGTTAATGCATCGTGACAAATGGACGAAATATATAAAATCATACACTTTGATAACTGTCGACTAAGTGTTTATTTAAACATTACTAGAGAACTAAGTGTGATAAGTTACCAAAAAATAAATGAAGATCATTAGAGCTTAGTCTAGTAGAACCTCAAGCAGAATGGATCGCAGCTTTTCAACAGCATCGGTGGTTCAGTGGTAGAATGCTCGCCTGCCACGCGGGCGGCCCGGGTTCGATTCCCGGCCGATGCATCTAACTTTTTTTACACTGCGAGCATCGTGTTATACCTCGATTTATATAAAGAGATGTCCAGTCTGAACCATTTTTAAGCCCAAGGAAAAGTTTTGATGTTGCTCAGGTGAACATTGTTATATCTCCCTTGGTTTCAAGGACTGTAGTAGATTGCAAATATTAACTTCTAGTTTTACGCATTCATAGAATGCCAGTTGATGTCAGTCAAAAGCACTACAGAAATCTCTTCTACCAAAGATGGTTGCTATACATTCATAATGCTCTTACGCATTTATTAAATATGACTACAAACACCACAATACAAATTCAAAGCGATAATAAAACCATTAATAGAGCGATCTCTTAAAATCAAAGACAATTGGATTATTAGAAGAATTTGAGTGAAAGAGATCTTTGGCACTTCCCAATGTTTAAACATTCGTAGTACTTGTTATGCAACTTTACATTGCTTAAAGGGAAGATTGTTTTCCTAGGCATCGTTGAGTCGCTACGATCGTCGATCATACACTAAGATCATTGTAGTTTTTTTTTTAAATAAGAGAACGGAAAAAGGCTGGTAGGTTAACGCAATGTAAGAAGATCATGGGCCCTGGCAATGTCTAAAAGAATGGTTCTCCGAATTTCAAAAGCATCGGTGGTTCAGTGGTAGAATGCTCGCCTGCCACGCGGGCGGCCCGGGTTCGATTCCCGGCCGATGCAATATACTTTTTTTTAAGGGCCTTACACTATCTTTTTAGAAATAATCTTAATTAAGTAAATTCGGATCCACTGGCCCATTGTGCACTGTACATCGGGGGTACAGTGGAACATTGGTCGAACAGTTCCACGTAGACTCCGTGGCGCAACGGTAGCGCGTCCGACTCCAGATCGGAAGGTTGCGTGTTCAAATCACGTCGGGGTCAACAGGTTTATTTTTTATTTGGTTTATTTTCCGAAATTAATTTAAAAATATTTTGGATCATAACAAATAAAATATAAATTTAATTTCATTGCTGTAGGATAATAGATCCTTCTGCAAAGCATAAGTGCAACGTACCGTTAAAATACACATGCGAGTGATATTTTTCAATTTTTATTTTATAGTATTTGATAATATAGGTATATTTGAATTGTACATTATTATGCGTGTACCTAGAATCTGCGCATTAGAAACAATTTGAGTTTTAAATATACTCTTAAAACTAAATACATAACAAAATAATAAACATTTCAAGTTTTGCGATTGCTGATTTGTTTATGATTGGGCTTCTTCTTCCACACAAGCTCCCCTGTCAATTTCCTGTCCATACAATCCGTATCCTTTGCTAATTATTTGCTATATCTGTGTGTGTATCTGTTGCTCCACGTAGTCCTTGGTAGTTGTGGTTCCTATTGTACGATAAGTTAAATTACGCGAAGTGAACTGAATCTGATTTTAAAAGCGACCGCCCCACTTTAGTCAACAAATGCTGCGTAATCTCAGGTTAAAAATGGTAAAATTTTTGCATGTATGGAGTTACACTTAAGTTACTTGGTAAGGAAAATCATAAATTACAGTTTCTCTTGAATTTGCTCAAAGATGCGTTTGTTTCCTTGTTGATCTGTCTGTCGCCTATGCATCGGCTTCGCTTGCGACATCGGCGGAAGCAGCTTGTGTTTTGGGTTCCTCCGCAGATGGAGCCTCCGTTTGGAGTACAGCAGCCGGCGCTGGAACCGATTCCTCTTTGGGCGCAGCCTCTGTGTGAATGACTTGCGGCTCCGGACGGGGCGGAGAAGCTTCCCTCGAGGGCTGAGCTTGGGCCTGGGTAACCGCTGGCGGTGGCAGCTCGTCATACAGGGGCGTGCAGGCGGCTGAAGCATCCGTTTGGGATTTCTGAACAGAGGAATCGCTAGACACGTCAGCTGGCTTGGCAAAGTTTTGGTTCTCAGCAGGAACCTTATCCTGTGGCGGACTGTTCGCGGACTGAGAAGCATTTTCACTAGGCTTCTGGGCCTCCATTCTCGCCTCGTAGTCCTGAAGCTCCTGATCCCAGTCCTCCTCGGTGTCCACCCTAGTGTTCGTAGGGGGCGCTCCCGGGTTGGCGTTAGCTAATGCAGCTCCAACATTTTTTGGCCGGGACTCAGGCTCCGGAGTCGGTTTGCTGCCATCGTCCGTGGAGCTTATTGAATGACGATTGCTGTCGTCTCGTGAGCCGCGTCTGTTTCCAAAGCCTGGACGTTCCCGATCTTCGCGCGGTCCTCCGCGACCGCCTCTTGGATTGTTACCGCGACGATCGTCCACCATTTCGCCGCCGCGATCGCCACGGAATCGATTACCGCCAGGCCCACCTGGACCACCACGCCGCTTAAAGTTGTTTCCGCCCTCGTCTTCATCGTCGCTCCAACGTCCGCGTCCGCCAGGGCCACCGCCGCCCATGCCACGGCCTCCGCCACCGCCTTGGCCACCACGTCCGCGTTGGTTGTCATTGAAGGGATTCCGAGGATTAAAGAAACCTGTAAGTAGTAACAGAGCATTATTATGCCGAACCAGACTATCATCTGAAAGGGAGAAAATTATACACGATGTGTAATAAAAATGTACTTCTTGATACCGTACTTGTTTTTCTAATACTCATAATACTCAATACATAATACTTAAGACCAGGCAGATGCAATTAAGAACATGCAATTTCGTTAAATACTAATTAGGTTGACATATTTTATATAACAATTTTTTAAGTTAAAACTTTTAACATTTTCTTATGTGTAACTTGGTTTCCTCATTTTTTTAAGATTTGCATTTTTTATTCGTCTTTTGCAGTTTTTTTAGTTGAACCAAAGGGTTTTTCAAATAATAACGGAAAACTAAGCTAACTAAATTTAATTCAATAGAAGTTTAATTCAATATTCAACATTTTTGTACACTTGTTAACAAATTAATTTGGTTCAAAATAATCAAGAGAAATGCCTGCCACGTCTTCTCATTCTTGAATTAAAGTTCCTTCTCAATCCTCGTTTCTCACCTGGTCCCTGCTGTCGTCCACCTGGGCCGCCGTTGGGTCCCCCACCTCCTGGTCCACCACCACCTCCTCCTCCTTGGTTCCGCATGAACATGGGACCACCGCCGTTGCCACCATTACCAGGTGGACCGCCCATGCGCTGGTTAAAGGAGGCCGGTGGTGGGATGCGCATCTGCATCAGGCTGGTGGGCTGGTTGAATCGATTGTGATTCATGTTGGGCGGGAAAAAGTCGCCTCCAGGGCCGCCGTTGTGGTTTCCACGTGGTCCCATTCCCCGAGGTCCACCCGGTGGTCCACCGCGATTGTCAAAATCTGCAAGACAATGGTAGTTTTGTTACCAGAACAGTTCAATCCTTCCTTTCAATCCTTTACTTACCCATAAAGTCCGGCCTTGGCATTCCGTGATCAATAGGATTTAAGTTGAGTCGCGCTCGTGCCTCGTTGAAGGCAGCATTTGGTCCAGGTCCAGGTGCAGGGCCAGGGCCAGGTCCTGGACCACCTCCGCCGCCACCATTTTCGGCGCGCCAACGGTCTGCCGCTTCGACGACATCATCTCGTCCGCCCCAACGCGAGCTTCCCGGGCCTCGAGAGCGATCCCTCTCCCGGTCTCGCTCTCTGTCCCGTTGTTGGAACATCTCGTTAGACAAGGTCGCTGGTGACAGCTCAACATTGTTGGGCGACGGATTAAAGTTAACTTGCGGCTGCGGCGGCGGAGGTGGGGCATCCTCCAAATCCATCTCAATGTCCATTTGATCATCGCTCACGCTGCCACTATTGGCCGACGACTGCCCTACGCTGGGCATGGGCGGTGGCACAGCTCCAGGTGGTGGGAACGGAGCTCCGGGTGGCATGCCCATAGGATGCGGGGGTCCCCCGATGCCTGCAGAATAATGGAAATAAGTTTCAAGATCAGTTGTAAGATATTTATAGCTACCTGGAAAAACAGGCGGCATCATGGCCGGTGGCATCATCATCGGAGGAGGCATATTGGTCGTTGGCATCATCATTGGTGGTGGCATATTTGTTGGCGGCATCATCATGGGCGGCGGCATATTGATGCCCATGGGTGGGGCCATCGGGAATTGTCCCCTAACCATGCCCAATAGTCCCGGAGGAGGTGGTGCTCCAGGACCAGGTGGTGGGCCCACCGGGCCAACTGGCCCAACCGGCGGTGGTTGAGTCGTATCGATGCCAAAGATCAGACCTGGTGGTGGAACACCAACCCCCGGCGCACCAGCTGCCTCTGCAGCAGATGCACCCTTATTGTCCTTGCCGGCATTCTTCGCTTGGTTGATCTTCTGCTTCATTTGGATGGGCATGGTGTCCTCGTCAAACATGCCACCCTCCTCCAGGGCGTCAAAGTCCGTGTCCGGACTAAGTTTGGACCAAGGAATGTAGGTAACACCCAGCTCTAGATCCCAGAAGTCTTTCCACTCCTTGCTTTTCACACCCTTGCCGGCGGCCCACGAGATGGTGATGGCGCGTCCCTGCAGTTTGTGGTTTTTCAGCGCTTGCATGGCCTTGTGGGCGTCCTGGCGCCGATTCATTACAATGAAGGCGCATCCGCGCGGCACAATCTGGTCGATGCTCACTATGTCGCCATACTCGCCGAAGGTGTCAGACAGCTCCTCCTGGTAAACAAGCTTGGACAGGTGGCCCACCCACAGTGTAGTGCTGCACACTGAAAGTCAAAAATAATTGAACACAACATTAGGATTTAATATATAAACGTGTTAGAAGCTCGTTTGCCTTGTTGAGGTGTGCGTGCCAATTATAATCTTGGTGTAATACAAATACATATCTTGACACACTAATTAGATTGTAACTGACGGCATCTGTTTGGCAATTCGATCAGTTTAATTTAAAAGCCAATAGCTGGTAATTACGATGGAATATATTTGTGCGTGCCTAAAAACTCCACTCTTACAACATTTAATTTCGTAAAATCCCAATTATTCTATAAGTTCAGTTATAAGTAAAACTTTAATTGAAAGCGTTTTTTTTTTTAAAAGCTTATTCAAAAATTTAATTTTTTTCAAAACTTAAACAATGTACACTGTTTAATTCCGATGACCCTTGTCACCAGTTAAAATGTCAACCTGATTGGTAATTGTTTTTTTTTTTGTAGTCCTATCTAAAATGGCCTATATTGCCGTTTTTCCGAATATCTATATGTAACCTTGTCTTAACATTTTTCTACTCTGTAAAAATCGGAAAACTGTGGGTTCCGTTGATATAATGAGAAAGTAATATTTATCTAGATATTGTAGATTATTTAATGTTAATGTAAATAATCTTGCTAACTTTTTTACAATTAACCATACTTTGTTCTTAAAGAAGTATAATTATCTCTCACAAAACTTTGTGTACTAAAGCACAAAAAAACCATACGACAAATAACCAATTTTGCGAGCTGAATTTTTCGAATAAAAATGTGACTTTTTTTATATAACGATTTTGGTTTTTAACGACTTTTTGTTAGGTTGAATACTAGGCCTTAGATTGAAGATAGTATAATGCTTATATAATTTATCTGTCGTTTTTCAGGTTAAATAATAATTATATTTTCATAATAATTGATCTGTTCTATTTCATTAATGAATTTTTCTTTTTCTAATTTCAGCCTATTTTTTCTCTTTTAAATTGACAGTATTCAATTAATGGTTTTCTAATTAAAAACTTGAATTTTGCGGCAAAAAACCTTTAACTTAGATCTGTATAATAAATACTCCTTATGTTTAAGTATGTAAATCGGGAATAGTCCCAAATAGATTGCTCGAAAACGCATATTTTTAGAGTGAGGGGAGTTAAAAAAATGTTCCCGATACTAAGATCAAGAACCACTAAAGCAAAACACACACACACGTCAACAGAGACAAGGAGCTGCAGAGAAAAAAGGACTTTCAAATTAGTAAAAAAAAATTAAAAAATAAAACATCGATAAAAACGGATCTTAAAGAGCTTAGTTTTCATAGCCTTTTGAGACCCACTTTTCGATTGGTGCTTCATAGTTACCACTGAGGTGCTCCTTTTTGATGTCCGGCAATCCCTTCTTGCGTCGCTCTCGCTCGTGCTCGCGATCCCTCTCCTTGTCCCGGTTGTTCCGGTCCATGCGCTCCCGGTCCCGCGATCCTCGACGACGGCTGGAACGAGGTGATCGGCTGCGCGATCGAGAGCGAGAGCTGCGTCGCCGTCGGTCGTTGCCGGCTCCACCTCCTCCGGCACCTCCAGCTCCACGTCCACGGGGAGATCTCGAGCGGGTGCGACTACTCCTGCGGTTACGCTTGTAGCGATCGCGGTCTGGCGTCGGACTGCGTGAATCGGCTCCATCCAGATTGATCACCTATCGGAGACGGGAGTGTTGGCAAGAAATTTGAGAGAAGTGATACGTGATAAAAACGTTAACATTTTGGTAAGCATAAAAATTGATTGGGTCCGGGATGGCTGGTGGTGGAAATATGGAAAGGAAAAAGGGTTTGGGATTGGTGAATGGATTAGTGGCTGGCCACATGGGGAAAAAACGATATTATAGACTGAATAAACTGCATTCTTTGGCGTGTGTTGACGTGTGGTTCTGTTTCGCTTTAGACTTTGGTGATTCTTATAGTTCTTTCGGACTAGTTGGCATTTTGCGTTTTCGAGCAACATTTTGATTTACATATTAGGAACTTACCAAACGTTGTTATAGCATCGGGTACCGGGTTGTTCCGCCGGACGTGGCATTTAAAACCTTACCTTTGGCTTCTCTTTAATATGTTTTTTTTACAATTTAAATTTTCATTGACTTATTTAAATATTGGCAATCGTTAGGGACATTCATATTGACTCAAGGAACTGGTTAAGGGATTGCGCAAAGGCGGCATCTTTTTCACAAAGTAATAAAGTTAATTAAGGCAATCACTATAAATGGATTGCGTGTTTTATAGTATATGATGATAGATATTAAGTAAATAGTTTAAAACCACCCCGGTTCAACTTAGTTGGACTCGAACACGCCGATACTCTATCGGTTATAACAACATTTTGGGCACATTAACCGGTTTAACTTCACGTCAGCACAAGGCAAATGGCATCTACCGATTACAATCTAATATGTTTATGCTTTTAACCAGCAATGGCAACATGGCCTCGGTGAAAAGCATACACACAAGTCCCCAGGAATTAAGATAGATAGGAATAGTTGAAAGTTATACCTCAATGGTCTGTTGCTCCGATACAAACTCGACATCCTTGTTGAGGTCCATGCTGTCGTTCATGTTGATGTTCATGCCCATGCCCATGCCCATTCCCATTCCCATGCCCGGCGGCATACCAGCATTTCCCTGAAAGTATATTGTTATGACAATAGGGATAACCAAGATTATTAAGAGAAATGTACCTTCATTACGTTCTGGAAATGCTGCTGCAATGCTTCGTCCGGATAGCGATGCTTCTGGTTCTCCTCCTGCTGCTTGAACTTGTGGAAGTTCTGAATCGTCTGCAGTTGCCGCAGCACATTGGGATCATTCAGCAGCTGCTTGATGTTGTTGTCCTGCAAGAGTCGGTCAAGGATATTTAATTAAATCGGTTCAACCAAGAGTAGCTAGCAATAAACGGAAACTAAAGCGACTAAAACTAAACCGAATACATCTAAATGAAGGGTTAAATGGAGCTCGCCATACGTCTAACAGCTTGGATGAGGTCGGCGGTGAGTCGTCGCCCATGCAGTGGTGGTCATCGGCCATCATCATCTGCATGCCATCATCCTCGTCCTCGATGATCTCCCGCACCTGGTAGTCAAGGTCGTGCGAGCTCTTGACGTACTCCCGCTTATGATGATGCGACTTGCTGGACTTGGACGAGCACGATGCCCCCGACTGGCGCTTGGAGTAGTGCTGCTCCGAGTAATGGCGCTTCGAGCTGCTGCTGCCACCGCTAAACTTCTCGTGGCCCAGCTAGCGATTGGTGAGGTGCGAATAGTGTGGTTAGTGGGCAAGACATGAGAGACAGAGAAATGTAAATGCAGCAGAATGGAAGATGGTGGGTTAGTTAGCCATAGTCCAATACCAAATAATCCTAAAAGCCTGCACCAGGAGCTTAACTCACCGACAAGTCGGGCATGGCCCCGCCCATCTTATCCTCGCCCACGGAGCTGTTCATGCTGAGCTCCATGGCGGAGCTGTTGAGTCCGTTCGGTCCACTGGATATGTCCGCCAGGGTGAGGGCTCCGCTGCTGCTGGGACCGGGACCATTTCCGCCACCCTGTCCACCACCAACGCCCACCGGCGGCATCTGGTGATAGATCGGATGGTTGGGGTCCGCCAGGTCGAAGATCGGCTGGATCACCTCCGACTTGAAGACGTTGTTCTTCTGCCACAGGTTCAGCACACGAATGATGCGGCTCTTGTCCTCCGGAGCGCAGCGAAACAAGTTGGCAAAGGTCTCCGTGAGATTGCGCTGGAAGCGCGGTGCGAACAGATCTTTGTCCATGCCGTACTGATGCCGCGACTGGCGCACTATCGAGTCGATCACGTACAGGCCGGGCACCTTGTACTCCGGCTTGCACTTCAGGATGAACTTCTCTACGCTCTGGACGACGTGCTTGTACAGCTTGATGGCCCGCATCGCCGACTTGGTGATGGCGGCCATCTTGGCCTTGGAAATGGGCGGCCGGCTGTCATAGAGTCCGGAGAGCTGCAAAACGAAAGGAGTTAGTACAGGGTACACATATAAAGTTTCTACGGGTTTGCTGGGACATCTGGGGTTATCGTTATCGGGTGCTCGCGAGAAAGCAACCCTGGTCGGTGAAAATTTCGGGGCTCTTCCTGCGCCCCCGGGAGAATCTCTAGTGTTCTCCTGCCCACCGTGTCCTAATCCCAATCCTGACTTTTAGCAGGGATTGTATAACCACGCCGGCTCTAGAACTCACCTCATTGCAAAATGCTCTATAGCTTACCTCATTGTTAAAGGCAACCACTGTTTCCATGTTCGATTGTTCGGTTCACTCACGGCGCGCACACACAATCTTTAGTTTTGCATACTTTGGTTGGTCCACACTATAGTTTGACACTAGTCAAGCGCTATTTTGTTGACTTTTCTGCGATTTCCACGGCTTTTAAAAAAACTTTTTACAAAGCGTGAAAAAAATGGCTGCCCTATTGCCTCGAGCGTTGCCACACCTGTAAAGTTGACAATTTTCATAGCATTTTCAGAAACTGTGCTGTTAGGCGCATGTTAAGAGCAGTGTGACCCTTAGCGGAATGTAACATTTCGGTATTTTTTCGTCCTTGAACATTAAGTGATTTAACATCCTTGAAACCAACATATTTGTTAAAAGTATTTCAGTTGCACTTTTTATATGTATATCATAACTCTTTTAATGGTCAGTTATCCGATAACTGGTAAAATAAGTATACTAGTAAAGCTTTTAGTCTATAATCTATGAAAAGAAGACATTTATTGTTTTTAATTATAGATATAATATTATTTCACTTTTGAAATGCACATCGATAAAATAAGTATCTGTACATACATATTTAAATAGATAGAACGGTCCGTTTGGTGACCGTTATTAACATTTCAAAACGTAGTAGCCTTCAAATATACCAGACATATATATTAGATTTTTGGTATATTTTAGAGATGACGGGTAGATATTTTCCTGCTGTGTGTTCATGGTCACACTGAGAGACAGCGGATTTATATTCCTGGATTTTCCATCAAAATATCAAAATAAACAATTTGGAAAAGATATTTGAGTTAAACTTTGTTAGTAACTACAAGTATTAAATCATGTCGGCCGATGTGCGCGATATTCTGGACATGGAGCGTGCCAACACGCCCGAAGTGACTAGGGATTCCTTTCTGGCCACCAAGAAGCGCAACTTCGAGCGGTAAACAAATAAATTCACATGGTTGTGGTTTAAGAAATATTAAATGTATTTTATTTTAGGACCAAGACGGCATCCCGTCGCCCGGAGGGAATGCACCGAGAGGTGTTCGCCTTGCTCTACACAGACAAAAAGGATGCACCTCCACTCCTGCCCACGGACACGGCCTTGGGAATTGGAGCCGGTTACAAGCAGACAAAAGCCCGTCTGGGAATGAAGAAGGTGCGCAAGTGGGAGTGGGCTCCATTCTCGAATCCGGCTCGCAACGATTCAGCCGTCTTCCATCACTGGAAACGGGTCACCGACAATTCCACCGACTACCCCTTCGCCAAATTCAACAAACAGCTGGAGGTGCCCTCGTACACGATGACGGAGTACAATGCCCACCTTAGAAACAACATCAACAACTGGAGCAAGGCGCAAACAGATCACCTCTTCGACCTGGCCAGGCGGTAAGCCACATATCTCTTATTCATTAGCACAAATCTCATCGTCTATGGTTTTCAGATTCGATCTTCGTTTCATTGTGATGGCGGATCGCTGGAACCGCCAGCAGCATGGCGCCAAGACCGTGGAGGAGCTCAAGGAGCGCTACTATGAGGTGGTGGCCCTGCTCGCCAAGGCCAAGAATCAGACTAGTGAGAAGAAAGTATTCGTTTATGACGCCGAGCACGAGAGGCGGCGCAAGGAGCAGCTCGAGAAGCTGTTCAAACGCACCACCCAGCAGGTGGAGGAGGAGCAAATGCTCATCAACGAGATGAAGAAGATTGAGGCCCGTAAGAAGGAGCGCGAGCGCAAGACGCAGGACCTGCAAAAGCTCATCTCGCAAGCAGATCAGCAAAACGAGCACGCATCAAATACGCCCAGCACTCGCAAATACGAAAAGAAACTGCACAAGAAGAAGGTTCATACCCAGCCGCGGCCCTCCAAGGTGGACTCGGTGGTGAACGCCATAGAGATCGGTAGCAGCGGCATCAAGTTCGCCGACCTGCGCGGTTCCGGGGTCTCTCTGCGCTCGCAGAAGATGAAGCTACCGGCGAACATTGGTCAGCGCAAGGTGAAGGCCCTCGAGCAGGCCATCCAGGAGTTCAAAGTTGGTGAGTACTGAGCGCTGTGACATTCACCCACTGTCGCTAATTGGCTTGTTCTTTGTAGATCCCGCTCCGCCGCCCACGGAGGAGATATGCACCTCCTTCAATGAACTGCGTTCCGATATGGTATTGCTCTGCGAGCTCCGCACGGCCCTGTCCACCTGCGTCTACGAGATGGAAAGCCTCAAACACCAGTATGAGGCCGCCTGTCCGGGGAAGGTAAGTCGCTAGACTTTATAGACCGCAATGCATCTTAACAAAGGTGGCTAATTGGTTTTCCTTTAATCAATGCAGACGCTGAACATCCCGCCCTCACTGGTGCCCATCAAGACCGAAGCCCTGGACAATAGCACAAATTAATTAAGTTAACGCGGCCCGTTTCCACTCAGATTCTCCAGACGCCGTGGTGTGTGCGGCGTGCTAATCATTTGTAACCCGTTTTCCACTGTCCATATTTGTGCATTTGCGCTACTCCCAGTCCGCATGGGGAAATAAATGGATAAACAAGAAAATTGTTTTGCGGCACACTCAATGTGAAAATCAAATAGCCCACGGCCAACGTTGGCCAAGCAGATGCCATGTCGAGTGTGAGAACTTTTTCCCCAGTGGTTGATTTATTTTCCAGCTACATAGCCATGCTCCTCGCTTAGTGGCCTCTTATTTGGGTTAGGTCGGCCAGCAGAAGCGCGGTATGCGATCTTTGGCGAGCCGAAAAAGAGAATCGAGCCATGTTCAATTCGACGTTGTGCCTGCCCACACAATTCGGATATAGATGCAGAGGCGGAGGCGGCAGTCGTCTGTCCATTCATCGGACCAGTATTTGTGAATGAACCGACTGCGAAGGCAAACAAATACACAACACCCCAGACGAAACGAAAACGAGAAACGGAGAGGAAAACGCATATGAAATCATTCTGTTGGCGGCTCGACCTGCCTTACCTGAGCGTAGGCCGCTCAGTCGAGTTTCAGACGTCGTCGGGTTCAGTTCGTGGCAGTTGATTGCGCTGGAAAACACAAAACAAAACCAAAGGTTCTGTAGCTGCCCCATGCAACTCGAAAACCAAGTACGTCTCGGCTCTGTGAAAATGCAAATTTGACCAAATACTCGAGTGGTTCAGTGCACAGTGCTAGTGCTACCTGGTCGTCGTCGTCGTCGTCATCGTCATCATCATCCCTCCCTACCTAGCCCTTCGAAACTCTGGGAATCCTGGCGGGGGGCAACACAAACAACGCATCCGTTTCCGGTTCTTTCTGTTTTCTGTTGATTGTATTAGCCATACCTGCTGCTGCTGCTGCAGTCGCTGTCGTTTTTCATGAATGAAATTTTAATTTCGTGTGTGCGCGAGTGTGCCTGTGCCTGTGCCTGTCCCAGTGAGTTGTTGTGAGTGCCGCAAGTCCAGTTTGAGCCCAAAAACTCGAACTCCAGCGGTGTCAACTGTCGGCCCACCGATCGCATTGTCGCCGGTGCACCGTGAAGATCTTTATCGCATTTTAAATATACAAACGTTCTGGAGCAGGCAGGCAGGTAGAGAACGTAGAGAACGGAAACCAAACATCGGGGCCGGCCAGGTTAATGCGGTTTATTGTTCTATGAACGCTGCTGGAGCCATCGCTCTGTTTAAGTTTCGCACGCTGATAAAGAGGACCTCCAGGCCCAGCCCAGCCCTCAGAATGTGGCCAAAGCTCAGGTGAGTCGAGACTCTCGTTTTTGGGTTAATTTAATGGCAAATAGTCATTATGGTTGCTTAATGCGATAGAAATCAGACTGATCGCCATTTCAAACACACACTCTCTAGAAAATTAGCACCTTTTAATCTAATAATAGCTGCGGACTCGAAGGCAACCCAAACGTAGACTTAACTCAGCCGCGGGCTCGCATTAAAATTCAAAAGATATAATGATTTCAATCAGCTAAAAGTCATTTAACGCCGCCCAGCGCATGGCACTTCCGTTGTGTGTTCGTCTCGAATTTCGTATAATTTCACGGGCTAATGTTTTCCCAATTCACCTGGCTTTGCCCACGCACCTTTCGAGGGCTCTATAGAGAGAAGAGACAGGCAGACAATCGAGGAAACCCACACGCCGAGGGTTCCACTGTTTTCCCCGCTCGGTTTACGCGCAATTAGCGCTTTGTTGCTGCCTTCTCCAACCTCTTCTAATTTCATATAACTCATCATTTTCACAGCGGGCAGCTCTGGAACTTCGGGTTCAACTTACGGCGACAATGGGGAATACGAAAAAGAAAAATAACTTTTTATTTACATTTCATTTTCGAACGCCCACAATAACAATGAAAGCAGAGGGGGTAAAAAAAAGAAAGAGATTGCTCATAATTAATGTTTATATAATTTTTTACTGCTTTACATGCGGCTCATTAGCCGCCTGGCTGTTGGATTTCGGATGCTATAGGCACTGGGTTTCTGTTCTTCACGGCAAGTTCGTTGCCTAAGTCTTTTGTTTCGCCAACCGTGGGCGACCGCTTGATGCGGGACAAAATATATATATA
Source organism: Drosophila suzukii (assembly GCF_043229965.1). Taxonomy (NCBI): domain Eukaryota; kingdom Metazoa; phylum Arthropoda; class Insecta; order Diptera; family Drosophilidae; genus Drosophila; species Drosophila suzukii. The sequence continues at coordinate 8,369,199 of NC_092081.1, read as the reverse complement.
CATATATATATAGCCAAGAAAAAGAGATAAAATAAGAGACATTTGTGCTACTTACTTGCCGCAGTTGCTCCACAACCAGTTGCCAAATTTGGCAATGGGAGCGCAACAACAGCTGAATGCTGCCCACTTACTTTTTGTGCTCAAAGTGTGTCGCTGTCATCTGACAATGATCCAATGAGCTAATGTTTCTTTGGATCGCAAGAAAAACAAAAAGATGAAGATGATGCTTCGCTGACTAAGAATGTTATGCTGTTAGGACCCTTCTCTATAGGCAGGGCAGTTCCACTATTTTCTGGCAGTGCATGGCATAACTTATACAGCCCCCCATTCACTTAGCATACTCCTCCGCAGCATCCGAGCAATTTCTTGCCATACAACTTCGGTCTGCGTCTGGCATTTGCATTCGTGTGTGGGCAGCTTTTGGTGTGGGCTAGACCAAGATCTCGAGCTTGGTGGTATCTATCTGCCAAGTGATGTCGCATAATATGTTTAATTTAGTTTATTTTCCAAACCCATTTTCCTGCCCTGTCGGCTTTCTTCGCCGTTCCATATTTTCCTACCAATTTTTCATTGATTTTTGTTATCGAGCCAGCAGCGTTTTCCATTTTTTATTGGCTTTCTGTGTCTGTTTTGGCTCGACTTGTCTCGGCTTTCGAAATGTCGCAATTAACAGTCGATTTTGCATTATGCACATGCGTTGGCGGTCTCCGCTTCTCTCGACTGGATTTCCCAGATTTGCGTGGGCTGTGAACTTGGTTTTTAGGTTTATTGTTTGCTCGGATGTGGAGGTCTTCGGGGAGGATAAGTAGGGATACGACAGAACACCAGGGTTTTTGGTGGGATATATCTCTGGGCGGGGCTACCGATCATGAAATAATAGGAAATGTTAAATGTTTTATAAAAACAATTACTTACTCTTTGGATTAACATTTTATTAAATGTGTTTTATATGTAGAAACCTATCTTGATCTTGAAATTTCTGATCCTGAAATTCCTTTTTTAAAGATCAAGATTCGGCAGAACACCAGGTTTTTTGGTGGCATATATCTCGGGGCGGGGATACCGAAAATGATTCAATAATAATAATACATATACCTAAATGTTTCATAAAACCAATTTCTGAACCATTGGATTGGAATTTAATTAAATGGGCTTTTTTATATGAAACCATCTTGATCTTGATCTTCAAAATAGCAATGTTATGGAACATTTCGGTAAATAAATAACCAATTTTATTGGAGAAATAAAAATGGTATGATAATGGTTTCTTGTTTTACCCAATATTGGCATCATATACCCATTTGGAATATATATTTAAGCCTAATGATTTCTTCCTGTCCTGTCCGCTATTATGATGTTTTCGTTTATTATATAGTATGGCGATCGTTGCACGTTAAGAATATTAAAATACCCTTATAAGCATTAAATAAATGACCCAAAGGCAAGTGAAATGGGCTGCAGGAGCGAACCGAGCAGAACCCAAACAATGTCCATAAATTTCGAGCTCAAATTGCTTTTAGTTGTTCGCAGCGGCTGCCGTCGGCCATATTCATATGCAAATGGCATACAAAAAAGTAAAAAATAAGAAAAAGAAGTCAGGCACACTCGGATTTTAAAACAGTTTTCGGGCCCAAACGAAGGCAACAAAAAATCCAATTTAATTTAAATTAAACACAGGCTGGTCCAAGTTCATTCATGTTCATGTTCGGCGGAGGCTGAGCGGGCCATAAAGTGCAAGATTTGGTAAAGAAAAATGCAAACGGACAAAACCCGGCTTAAATGGCTTAAAATCCGAATGGTCGAATGGTTTGTTTACCTTGCCCCAGGGAAAATCGCTTCGAAGCGGATCGGATTAGCCAACTGTTCTTCCCTCGGATATGCACCTTTTTTTAAAAATTTTATTTTACCCAATTTTGTTTTGTTTTACATATTGCCCTCATCAGATTTAGCCAACAAAAGAGTCAACTTGCAAGCATTGCTGTCAGTTATGGGTTACTTTGTCTGCGATTTGGTTAATTGTTCGAGTGTTGGTACTTGGCCAAGCAGCTGCCCACGTGTGTGTTCAATTAAAAAGTAATTTGCCCAGCACAGGCAACTTGGCAAACAAAGCAAAAGCAGTAAAAACAACAGCAACATCTGAACAAAAAAGCAGAAAAAAAACGGCCAAAACCAGAGACGACAGAGTGCCACCCACACGTTTCCGTTGACTTGTCGTCGGCCCACTCTTAAAAATAATACTCACTAATTTTATTTCTCGGATTTGTTGCTTTTGTGTCGTCTGTCGTTTACAACCGAAACAAGTTTGTCAGACCTGTGATTTGCAGTTCGCTTTGACAATATTACCAGCCATTTGAAAATACCAGCGAACCCACATAAAAACAGATGTTGTTAAAAGAAAAGATATACTTTACATGTAAGTTAAGGCATTTGGAGTCAAATCCAACTATAAATTAGCTGAAATCAATCATATTATTTAATGGGATCCCTTAAAAGTTACAGCTTATTTATTTTTAAAAAGAGCTCATACTTAACATTTCATATCTGGTATATTAAACTTTAGTTACTTTTATAAGTATGAATTACGGAAATCTTAAAAAATTAAACACTATACTAATATTCTGATATCATTTTAGATCTTTAGTAAATCAGGGTTCTGAAATATTTAGGCTTTATATCTTCCCTAAGCCATTAATAATTCATTTTTATAAAGACCATAGGTTTCAGTTGAATATTAAAAACATATATGATTATTTATCACTTGTTTGCAATTTACAAGCCTCAACAAAAAGTAATAAAAACAACACTAAAGTTAAATGTTTATCATAGCAAAAGTGTAGTTTTCAGAGTGGTTTTAAGATTTAATAATTGGCAATATTAGATTAAAACCTGACAGTTTTTGCCACCGTTTCAGATGACTGTCAAATGAATAAAAATAAAGTAAAACTCGTACATATTTTGACTCATAATTGTAAAAGGAAATATAATATTTGAAATCCTTTTCTGAATGTCAGCATCCGCTTCCGTCTTACAAAATATAAAGACGATTAAAAGAGTCCAGTCATTCTCGCATTCGTTTCTGGCTCCTTGAGAAAGGGATTCGGAACCAAGGGACCAGTATATCATCACAATTAAATCCCTTTAGCAGGCTTCCCCACACAATCCTGTGTTTTCTGTTTCCGGTGCCCTTTGTCTACTCGTTTATTCCCTTTTTCGGCATGCTAAATACCCAGGCAGACCACAATGCTTGATGTTGGTGTGGCTACTTCAGTTTCGAAAGCAGCTGTTTTGGTTTTCCAATTTTTTTCTTCGTTTTTTATGTGCCTCACGTCTGTGGTTGCCACTTTTGCGTGACATTTCGACCTTTGGCTGGCTTTGGCAGCAACTTTTACTATTTCCAGCTAGGCATAAATTTCATTTGCCACACACAAACACACAGTATGTGCCGCATTTCGATGCGCTTTCAACACTCGAACAATGCCCCAGCAGGTTGATATCCAATATGCCCCAAACCAAACCGAAAAATATAATAAAATAAAATAGCAAATTGCTAATTTCGCCTTTGGCCTATGCAACATGTTGCTGTCATTATGATTAGCTACATGTTGCCTAATTTGTTGCTGCAGCTGTTTTTTCTTTTTCTGCGGTTAAAGCTACTTAAAAATAAAAGAAAAATATTTTACGAATAAATAATTAGGCAACACAACAGCAGCTGACGCCAAAATTGCACTGCACAAATAGCTGCACCGGAAAAAATTCAGTTTACTAAATAAATCTGGTTATTTTATATATAATAATCAAATTAAAAAGCTCCAAAGAATGAAATTTCTGAATATTGAACCTGATAATTATGATAACCCTGCCCATAATATCAATTATCTGTCGTTTTACTAATCTATTAAACTCAAAGAGCAACTACCATTCGTTTTCCCCCTATCTACAATTACTTGCTATCTTTTACCAGCTTTTTTTCTCATTTATTGCCAAAGAAGGCGAGCTAACGAAAAACGCGTTTTTAATTGTTCGGTGGCTTATCGCATGTTTTGGCCATTTTGGGAGCTCAAAAATGTTTAGCAAACGGTTAGAAGAATAAAGACAAGAAACAAAATAATAATTTGTGCCAGTTAAGCCTCAAGTTATGTGCAAAATAAATAAGAATCGGTTGTTTTTTACGATTTGTTGTTAGCGAATGATTGAAATTTCCAATCAGTTTTGAAGTTTGTGGCAAGTTTTCAGAGTCAGCTGCAATATATACACACTCACACCCATTTTGCGGCGTCATTATCATATCGTTGTATCTCCCGATCTTCATGCAGCATCATCAGGCAGCACAGTCGTTCCGTTCCGTTCCAAAGAAAACGTTGCAATGCCGTTACCAACGCCATCCACTTCCAACCATATACCATATATGATATACCATCGCCTAAGATGTGTGCATGTAGGTATACCAGAGGGTTTATTTCCGTTGACGTGCCTTAATTTCAGCCAGTTTGGGTCTGGCTCTTTGGCTCTTGCCGCATTTCAGTTGTTCCTGGTGTTTGGCTCTCTGTTTTTGCCCAGATGATGATAATGGCTACGCCGATGACGATGGCGCTATGAACCGAGCGCCTACACAGATTTAGAGATCTCAGAAGAAGGGGTTTCTTAGCTAAGATACATAAATAAAATCTAGGTACAATAAATATCTCCCAAGAAATTATATATAGAGATCTAAAATGATCGCCACTACAATATATAAGGATAGCTTTTCAGGTTATATCAGTTTAATTTATTTACTAAAAGTAAGAGGATCGTTAGGCTTGATCAGAAGTGTGTTCTTATAATTGGTTCCACAAGCAACCTTGCTAATTTTTTACGATATATATATACTTAATATACAAACTTAAAAAACTAATTTTTTTTAATTTAAAGTAATTAATAAAAGTATAAAGGACTTGTTAAGGATGATATCCTGAAGAAGGAAGTCCTTAAAAATACATTTCTTTTCTCTGCCAACTATATTGATCACTAAAAAAAACATTTTTATGAAAAATGTAATACAGTCAAGATATATCTACATATATTGTATGTAGACTTAGAATTTTAGTTTTTATAAAAACACCATTAAGAAAACGTTAGAAATATTATAATATAAATAAAGCGTAATACTTATTATAGGGCATTTGAAATTCGCCAAGAGCTCGTCTTGGCCACTTAAATGTGTGGGAGCAGGCAGCTCTTGAATAATCAACCCAAACTGGCGTCTCCAGTCTGCACACATAAAGGTGACGGGATGGCGACGACTGCTTTTGGTTTTTTTTCGGATCCAAAGATTCAGAGGAGCCCAACTGGTTGTGGTGGCTTGATTAGCGAGTCCGTGCTAAGTCCAAAGCCAAACAGTTGCCGAAGAGGCAGCTAGTTGGCCAATGGACATGGGATGTGTTTTGATTGAGTGCTCCTGCTGAGTCACCGGCGACAGGTCAGCGAAGATATCTGGGTTCTCGTATCTGGGATCTGGGATCTCCGCTCCTGGAAGGTGGGAAGTGGGAAGTGTGAGGCGGGGCATTTTATGCATAATTAGCCACACTGAGGACGGGGAGGAAACCAAAAAATCGGACAGGGGTAGAGCGGAAATTAAAGGCACTCAAACGTTTCGAATCGTTGACCAGTTAGCGTGACAGAGGTGGAGTTAAGCTGAGCTGCATTTTAAAATATTTTTATTGTTGAGGATGTGGCCGGTGTGTACGCAATGGTCAACAAAACACTTGACTCGATGTTTGTTGCACAGAAAGAAATATTTATTAATTTAAAACTATTCGAATTGAATATTTCAGTGTGACTTAAAAAATATTGATTTAGATATAAATTATGATCGGAATGTTATTAATCGGAATTACAACTTAATTTAGCTTTTCAGTCGGACCATTCCGCATTCTTTTCGCTTTTGTATGGGGGCAAACGGGAAAATTCATGGGATTGGTGCTGAATTTTCTTGTGAGTGGTAAGCATGGTACTCACCACCTATGTTGTGAACGCCACGCTTACCGACATTTCTTACGCGATTCCCGCGTTTTGAATTACTTATCAATAAACCAACGTTCAAATAAGATTTATCAAATATCATTTGATATGTTTGTTCCATTAGAAAACTCGTTTAATAAAAGTAATCAATTATCCAATTACCATGGGTATTATGAGCAATTCGATGACAATTATCCTGCCCTTTTTTTCCTGTGTGATGTAACCAGCAAAACTCTGATTTATTTTGACCACGTACATATGCAAAACCCATTCTAATGGAACCGGCGAGCCAGTGTTTCCTCTCCCCATGTTTGGCCATTGTACTTTAGTTGGCAGTTACGCTCTGATTTTTGAGCCTCCACCTGTTATTGTTTGCCTTTGGCTCTGGCTTTGCACGCTTCCCTGATGCTGATGCCCTGCGGTGCGTTGGCAATTGTTGTCATTGCCCAGAAACAGAAACAGAAACGGAAATGCCGCCTTTTGTTGAGCGGAAATGCAAAATGATATTGTTCGCCGGGCGGGCAGTGGCAAGAACCCAAGTTGATATGATTGACTTTGAATGGGTCTCGAGTTGCAATGGATGCAGCTACAACTATCATTTACCATAGGCCTCACTGACAGACGCAGATGTCATTGGAAAGTACCATTAAGATCCCAACGCCCAAACAGAATGGCAGGTCGCCCACTTGGAAGCCCTCTGTCTCCGATTCGCACTCCCTGTGTGGGCACTTAACAAATGCAGATCCAAACAAGCAATTATGCAAAGCATTCACGTATGTCTGTATATATATCTCTAAAGTTAGATGCTCAGTTAGTACATAGGAATAGGTGTTCAGCCGGTGAGGAAACCGCGAGGTGACCGCAGAGGAGACAGGCTCCGCAGGTTGCACACCACGCGGAGATTGGGCAGGTTCTGGGGATTGCGGCAGAAGCGATCCCAGCCCTTCCAGTACTTGAAGCCCTCGCGTTCCTGGATCATCCTGGCACAGGCGATGTCGTCGCCTATATCGTCATTGGAGAAGTCTGGAAATAAACAGAATTATAAATATAAAATAAGTGCTGACGTACAATTAAGATAACTTCTAATTTAGTTATTAAACATAAATATGTATATATTTTGATTAATAAGGAAGTTTTTAAATTTGTACCCGATCTTTTCTTTACCTTTTTTAGATATAAGTATTAACTACTTTTTGATTTTAACTTAGAAACTAGAAAATTAAATAACACATGATTGAAAAAATTTAAATATTTTGGGGAGAACTTTAAATGTCTCCGCCTTAACTAGTTTAATAAAATCTCAACTTTGAACACCCACGCTATTGGATATAACTAAGAAATCTAATAAAGTTAATGGAGCTTAATGTAGACTATATAATGAATATTGCCTTTAAACTTATTAAGTGTTGCATATATTTTTTCTATTGTCCATTGTTGTTTTGAAAATAGCCTTGAAATTAAGTTTAAGTAAATAACCGCATTTTAGATGTCGAAAATATATTTTAAACTTAGGATGTCGAAAATGTGTAAATTTCAAACTTAGGAGTATAATGAATTTATTCTGAAAAACGAATATCATTTTTAATGCACCTCCCAGTATTTTAAAAAAGAAAAAATATATCTATCTCACCTTCACATTTCATATTGCACTGTCCTCCCTTTCGTCCTTCGGAGCAATAATCCCTGCTGTTGATCTGGAACAGACCATAGTTCTTGCTTTCATTCTCCTTCTTCGTTATCTTCCTGGTGTCCAGGTAACTCTCGTGCTCCACCAGGCAGATCCCTGTCCATAATATCTTTAGTAATAAAGTTCTTAAACTCATATGCAAATCACTCACAGTTGGATATAAAAGTTTTATCAAAGTTGTAGTTCTCCACTAGTACACGAGTTAGTTCGCATCGTTGATATTTCTTGGATTCCACTTGGATTGATCCCAGCAGCAGTAGGATCAGCACTGGTATAAGCCACAAACAAAGAGTTTTCATTTTTGGCTGATCTAAAAGTAGAGGCCCATCATTTAGACTATAAGGTGCATGGCAAAGTACGATCCTCATTATTTATGGACTTACTTAACCATTCACCTGAACAGTTCAAAAAACTCAGCTTTGCGCATAATTTTTTTTTCTTCTATATGCACTTTCCCATTTACCAGCTTTAACACCTGATTTCAGCTTGATAAATACATATAAACTACGTTAGATCGTGCATTTAACGATCTTTGAAAGTGTTAAAATACTTCTGCACCCTTTTTGGGGAAGATTCTTTCGCAGCTTTTTAGCTTTTCACGGCTTTGCATGGCATTTCTTCTTTTGAACACCAAACAAGAAACTCTGATTTCTGGTTAATTATAAACCCACTAACAAATTACCATTATTTATGCCTTTGCTTACCCCCACGCGATTCAATGGCCTTGTGTTATTCTTGTTTTTGCATCTTTGTTTTTTATTATCAGTGTTTATATCAGTCATCCTATCTAAAGATATGTCTATCATGTCTGTCTACCTAAGTTATATGCAAGTACACCCACAATACAATACTTATTGTAAAGGCATTATCTGTTTTAATTTTTAATAGAATACCGGTTTACAACCATAACTTAACATTTTATTTTATAGTTCTTATAGTTCTAGCACTACAATGAAACCTTTAAACAATATATTCAAGTTGTATATTACGCCTAGTTGATTACGTGTAGTTCAAGCCATAAAAGTGGGGGACTTAACGACTTTCATTTTAAGTAAGCATATCATTTGAATGTAAATAATAAAAGGCAAAGGCATGATGTATCCTCCAACAAATACACTTTTCAAGGTCACCGCAAACCAAAAAGCAAATTCATGTTTTTGTGCTCGTTCTTAACGTTCTTAAATTGAGTATACGCACTGTACACGTTTCACTTTTTCTTCAAGATTCGCATGCAAGCGAATGTAATAATGAGATTGGGATTACTTCCTCTGGCAGAACACTTTTACTTGAGCAAACTGTTTGTTCACTTTGTTTACCTAATTAACGCAGAACAACAGCGATCTTGGCAACAGGAAACGAGTTTGTTGGGGGAAGTATGCGTATCTTCTACCTGTATCTGTATCTTCTACCCCGTTTCGTGAGTTTCGTTTTTGCGATGGCGTGCTTTCAAATACATATGATTTGTACAACCGATCGGATTCGGATCCGATGAGAAGCTAGCCCGCCGGTGCGACGCTGCTGACCCGAGTTTAAGTACTGAACGCCCAAGCATTTCTCAGATACAATTGCGACTCAGTTTGCTTTTGAGTAGAGGTAATTCTCTCCCAAAACGCCGATCGCCGAGCACAGCCCATATGAATTTGCTCGGCAGTATGATAAAGCTGATAAGGTGCGCGGTTGTCACGGTTGACTTGCTACCTGAACTCTCTGACAAATCTGATGATTTAGGGTGATTCGGAGAGGCGGGATGAGAATCGCCGGGTTTCGGGTGGGTCTGTAATTCTCAGAACTTTTTTCGTAATATTTGCAAAAGGTATTACTGTAGTAATCAATTGAATAAGAAAGAGTTCAATGATCCAATCTTATGATCTTTATCTATTCTAAGGTATTTCACGGAACTTTATTTAGCATAAGTTAATGGTTTATGATTACCAACTATATTTAGATTTTCATAAGAATTTTAACGATTCACCTCGGGCTTATTAAGGTTATCAAAGTGGGCGAAATTATTTCCCAAGACTTGGTATAATAAGTAAGAGACAATCTATACAAAAGTGCTTTATAAAGTCATTATTTTTATAATTGCTTTCTTTATTAGCAACATTTAAAAATAGAAAATTCACTTCCTAAATAAAGTGTAAGCTTTACTCTTTGATGCTGGTTTGATGAACGATGTTTCCAAGAAACATATAAAATGAATATTCTGTATAATAACTTTTTAATTGTCAAAGATGAGTGATTAGCTTTCGGGGAAAAACACAAGCTTTGCGATAGCATGTGCAACAGATAACGTGAAAATACTGAAAATATTTTAATCATGCGAAAAATAAACACACATTTTTTCAGACATAGTGACTTAGGCTTTATGTGATGATTTAGTAGCTATGCATAGAGTTAGTTAAGGCTAAGATCGAGTAGAAAAGCAGTCCTAGCAGCGCGAAACATCGGGCAGCGTGCGCCCACGACATTTGCTCATCCATCCGGGCCAGGCCTGAAATCCGTGGCGGTTGAAGATCTGCATGGCACAGCGTGAGTCATCCGAGATCTCGTCATTGAGGAACTCTAAAATGGAAGGGGGTTCCAAATTCATATTTTTTACGTGGGCGTTTTGCGGAATGTGAACTCACCTTCGCATTTGATGTTGCATATGCCTCCACGACGACCTTTGCGACACCAGTTTTTGCTGTTGATCTGTGAAATTTTTGGGATTAGCATAGACTGGCCCAAGTAGATAGGGATATATGGCTAACGCACCTGAAAAAGTCCATAGCTGACGCTCTGGTTGGGCAGTTGCATGGATTTTGACGTACTGCGTCCACTCTCCGCCTCCACTAGACAAACCCCTTAATATAAAAAAAGGGATTGTATTTATGGTTTTTTTTACAAAATTTTAAGTTATTTTCTTATCTAAATATAAATACATTTGGTATTCACGATAGTAGTAGATAGTAGTAGAGTAGGTCATTATACACTTTATTGCCTGTAAAACTTTATTAAGGTTCTACTGCAACACAATATAGCATGCGTTATATTATTGTTATTATTATTAGCTTTGTTTTTTATATTATTTAATGTCCACTAAAATATAAATCCGACATCCTAAAATGCTTCTTTAATTAAAAACTATACAAATTTGAAAATGATATTGCTTATTGGGATTTTACTGCACTACGATACAGGGAGCCGTTCAGAAAATAGCTTCGTATGCTATTATTCACATTTCCTATAAAATTTTAATCCGAAATCATTAAAATTTAAACTTTTTTTGATATATTGGTTTAAAAAACACTTTTTAAACGTTTAAAAATTGTTACACAAATGTTTTCACAAACTTTATATTTTTAGAGTTCCAATATATTCGATATATTTAACTATACTTACAATTGGATAGATAACTGCGGGGAAAGTCGTGACGCAACAGCTCCTTGGCCAACTGACAACGTGTCAGCAGCTTGGACTCCGTCTCCCATTGCGAAAGCAGGAGAAGATTAAGAACCAGGACGAGGGCTCCACCTTTGGGCAAGTGACTGGCCATTTCGTTACAGGGGTATAGTTGGATTGGGACCACTGCTAATCCTTTGGTTGGGAGAGATTCTAGAGCGCTTCCCTCCGCGGCAACTGCGAGTACTGGGCACTTTGCTGCGGAATTATTTCTACGGCACTGGATGCGTAGCGCCCGAAATCTGGGTTTTTAAAGCCTCGCACGCAGTTATTGTTTTCTTCTGGAAGTGGGAGGCGGCACTCGGGAGCGGTCTGATGATATGGGAAAAATGTACGGGTTACTCGCCTACAGGGGTGACTCATATATTAAGCAAATGTCTTTAAGATACATTTGTTCCTAAAAATCTCTAGGAAATATATGATATGAGATCGTAAAAAGTATATATTCTTTTTTTATACTATCTAAGATAAACAAGATACCAAGACAAATCTCTCAGTGCATTCAATAAATCGCTTTGATTGCGTTAAGCTCTAAATTGGCAAATTGTCTTGCAGAGATAACAATGGGAATCTTTAGACCGAAACGCATCCACATCCACTGGATGCTGGACACAGATGCACTGCGTGGGTGTTTGTGTGTCAGAGTGTCAGTGACAACTGCGGCTTGACCTAAAAACGCACGATCTGTGGATGTGCGAGGGATGTGGGGGAGTGCCAGAGCAAGTGCATCCCTCCCAGATTCCAAGTGTTTTCGCTTTTCAATGCTTGTCCGACTAATTTCCATGAAAATTTTTCCATTTACAGCCCAATTCTCATGCTCTCGCTGCTGTGCGCCCTGGCAGCGGCCAGTGACCTCAAGGATCTGCTAGAGGACAGCACCACCACGACCAGCACGAGCACCTCATCCTCGCCACTTCCTTCCTCCTCTCCCACCACGCCCACCGCCTATGTGGTATCCGCAGCAGCAGTTCCCGCCCCTGTTCCCAGGGAAAGGGGAAAGCCCAAGTCCTCATCCGGAAAGTATGTCAACAAGAGCGCTCCAAGGAAACGCAAGGCGGAGCAGGTGTCCTCGTTGCCGCTGCCCGTGGACGACGGCCTCATGGAGTGGAAGTGCCCCAATATCACGGGCACCCGGAACGCGGAACTCGAGTGCGGATGCGATCTGCCACACACACTCCGGTGCAACATTGACCTGCACGGGATGTTGGTAAGGCCTTTTTAAAAGAAATATATATTATATATTATTATATTAAAAAAAAAAACTTTTCCTGTTTTTAAGAACGAATGTTCTCCGTTCAAGAACAATGTTCTCAATTCAAAAACAATTTTCTCAATTCAAGAACAATGTTCTTGGACACTTCTTTCTGTATAGGTATTTTATAAAAAAAATCAAACATATTTAAATATGTAACTTTGACCCCGACGTGATTTGAACACGCAACCTTCCGATCTGGAGTCGGACGCGCTACCATTGCGCCACGGAGTCCTTTTAAATGTATATTTCTTCTTTGAACTAATCAATTACTAAAGTTTATAAGTCAAAAACGTTTTAGAAAAATTTATAAGATAGGTGCAATCAGCTATGAGATACCCACTTTCTTACCACGTTAGTCTTATAAATAATACAAAAACAATAGCTTGATTATTATGTCATGAAAATATGTCATCTAATAGAAAGTATTGCGTTCAATACTTAACAGTCAGCCAGATCTAGTTTATTGGTAGATCGTTGGCCCATTCCAAGCAAAAATTATTTGTGGGAATACATTTTTAAATATATATATATCCCTTTACCTTTAAGACCTTTAAGGTTAGGTTAGGATACAAAAAAAGAGTTTAAACTTCCCACATTTGACCCCGACGTGATTTGAACACGCAACCTTCCGATCTGGAGTCGGACGCGCTACCATTGCGCCACGGAGTCCTGTTAATATTGCACTTCATATTTGTGATCATCAAATAGAAATCACTTAATCTATTTAACAAACATATTTTAAATAATGATATGATAGGTACAGGCTCCACTATTAGTTATTAAATTCAAAACAAAAATGTATGCGTCCGGCCTAGCTAAATGAAGTTATTATCTAACCTTATCCAAATATATATATATATCTTTATAGCTAACTTATCTCTATCTTTGATTTGGATTTTACAGCTCCTGGCGGACAGACTTCGTACCTCTCCCTACTCGATCTCCTTGCTGGACTGTTCCTTGCGCAACGTGACCTTCCTGAGCGACGCCAAGATCTTTGATGGCGTTTCGCTACATGGTCTGGTAATTTCCTCGGGCGAGATCAAGCGGGTCCACAAGTCCGCCTTCCTGGGAATCCGCGGACCTCTGCAGGCACTTGGTCTGCCCGGAAACGCCCTGATGAGTGTGCCCTGGAACGCTTTGTCCACGCTGGGAGCCCTGGAGCGCCTTGACTTGGCCAACAACAAAATCAAGGCTTTGGGCACCGCCGATTTTGTGGGTTTGACCAGCCTGGTCTATCTGGAGCTGAGCAACAATCAGATCTCAAGCATTTCCCAGCGCACATTCGGAAATCTTAGGAAGCTGGAGGTGCTGAAGCTGGGCGGGAATCGGTTGGGTGACTATGCCCAGAGCTTGAGATCACTGAGCCAGTGCTTCAGTCTACGCCAATTGGATCTGCAGGCCAACAACCTGAATGGACCGTTGAGTGAGCAAACTCTGCCCGGCATGAAGAATCTCGAAAGCTTGAATCTTAATCGGAATCTAATCAAGAGCATCCAAAACAAGGCTCTGGCCAACTTCTCGAGGCTGGTGAGCCTCTCCTTGCGCCACAACCAAATCGATGTCCTGCAGGATCACGCCTTCTTCGGCTTGGGAGCTTTGGACAGCCTAGATCTAAGCTACAACGGCATCGTGGCCATCTCCAGTGCCTCGCTGCAGCATTTGTCCCGTCTGACCGTACTGGATCTCACCCACAACTTCCTGCGAGCACTGACCTCCGACTTGATAGCACCGCTACCATCTCTCAGGGAATTACGGCTGGCGGGGAATGATATCTCTATTGTGGCCCGGAATGCGATGGACGGAGCTCGGGAACTGGAGAGTCTGCAGATGCAGGAGAATCCGCTGTCCTGCGACTGCAGCATCCGGCCATTCGCCGAGTGGTTGCAGGAGTCCCAGCTCCATTCCAGCCTCAGTGCCTCCTGTGTGACTCCGCCAAGGCTGGAGGGAGCTCCGCTTCTCCAGGTTCCCGTGGAGACACTTAGCTGCGACATGGACAACGTGGAGAAGGATAACAACAACATCATGCAGCACCTGGAGACGCTGGCCAAACCCAATCAGACGTCTCCCATCAAGGATCTTTCCGAGGAGGTGAGGGTTGCTCTTTCTAAAGCTAAATATCTTAAATATCTAAATTGAAATGAGAAAAAATTTAGTTATTTAGTTATTTATCCATTTATTTATAAATGTTACAATAATTCGGTATTTATTAAAGCAGTTATACCCATTTATAGATCTTTATTAAGGTTCCATTCAGAATTCCCGAAGTTTTTCTTATCACAAGTTCAAGGTTTTTTTTTATTCGCGACTTTTTTGTAGCCTAGTATAGTTTTGCACTTTGGACAAGCACTATCTAAAGCATCATAAAGCTTAAAAAATTTCAAAGCTGATTCCCCGACTAAAGCAATGACCAAGTAATATATGCTATTTACTCAGCAATTTGTGCCATTTACTACTGCTTTTCAAAAACCATTATAAACTATTATAAAATAATAAAAATACAAAATGTAAAACAAAATTCTCTACCCACAGATTATTCTACATGAGCTGCATTTCTCGGCAGACTATGGCCTGATCCTCACCTGGCTTCTGAATCTTAGCAAGAAAGACTATATGTGTGATGCCATTTTTGTCTACAAGGAGGAGCACATCAACGAAATTCTTATAGACAATTCACCGGTAATTAGCGGAAATAAACTTAACATAAAGTACATATATCTGATTCTTTAATATTATCGTTTATAGATCCATTGCGAGAGTAAAGTGGTCAATGGTCAGAACACAGTAAGTGTCATAGTGCCGGATAGTTCATCCCTGGAAATAGGAGAGAGGTGAGATTCCCTTAGTTAAATTACCTGATTAATTAACTAATGCTAACCATTTCACCATCAGCTATCGCTTTTGTCTGGTGATGATCCAAGAGAAGAAACCCGAGGCGGAACTGAACATCGGTTGCTCCAACATCACCCAGCTGGAGAGGAGCAGTCCGGGCTCCGTTCCCGTGTCCCGTCAATACCAGCGACGTCCCTACTACACGGCCAATGAGCTTAAACCGGAGGCAGCTCACGAAGCTGGTGAGGATTACCAGCTGAATCAACGTCGCTTCAATTCGGTGGTCGGAAGCCAACCGCAACAGACTCAGCAATCGACTCTGCTGCACAGCTACACGGTGATTGATTCGCTGAACAAGAGTTTCTTGCCGGGATTGGGCCTTGGAGTGCTGGTCACCTCCGTGCTGGTCCTGATCTGGGGAGCCACAAGGATTCGGCAGACGGGTGGCAGTGGTAATGGCAATGGTAGCAGGAATAAC
This sequence comes from Drosophila suzukii, assembly GCF_043229965.1. Taxonomy (NCBI): domain Eukaryota; kingdom Metazoa; phylum Arthropoda; class Insecta; order Diptera; family Drosophilidae; genus Drosophila; species Drosophila suzukii. The sequence goes on along the minus strand of NC_092081.1, from coordinate 8,353,509 downwards.
GATAGTATTGGCAGCAACAGCAGCAGCATGCACAACAATAATAATAACAGCAGGCCGGGCACTCCAACCGCCACCACTTGCTATGCCGCCTCGGATCACATAGCCCGCCTGGCGGATGCGGAGAATGGGACGCGCTACCTCAAGCTGCAGGCCACGACGAGCCTGTGAGGCAGCAGAAGCAACCAGCAGCAGCAGCAGGATGTTGCACCTGCCCACTCAATAAACCATGTGATAGTACGGTTCCGACTGTACCGACTTGAGTAGTTTGTAAGCGATATACATACGTAGCCCTAAGGTCCACTGCACTAATCCAAATAGTTGGCCCACACTAACCCACTCGTGCCATAAGCTAATCGATACGTATCCCGAAACTCCCATATATCAAAAGGAAATGTACAGCTGAGGTCAAAAGAATGGCAATAAAATCTAGTCTTCGAAATTGTTTAGGATCAGAAGACCGAATATTAAGTATCCTGATAGATCGTATCCATTTCTACACTTTATAAAATAAATCAAAATACCTTTCAATTGTTAAAGCTAAACTATAAACTAATCGTTTCCATTTATTCTTTTGACCTCCGCTGTAACAAATTTCTCAATCGGAGACCCCTCCGGTCTCCTCAAGAACTAGTGTTAACTTAGTTTACGCCTCCTTTTGGTTAGGAATGGAGCTTGTAAGTCATGACCCCTTAGAATTAAGGCTTTAATAATTTATTAACAAATTCAAAGCACACAATAGAAAAGAAAAACATAACATCAAGTAAATAAAAGTGAAAAGAGAAATAAAAGCCAATTTCAATCGAATCGGAGTTCCTAAGGTCAGTTGGGCAATTTTTGGGGGGTCTATTTTTGGGCAGGTTACGGCCGAAAGGCCGCATAATGCTAAGTGGGCTATTAACCCCATAACCATGACGTCGCATTTGGCACGAACATATGCGATGTGGAGAGCCGTAAACCGAATTAGTTAATTTCTATTCAAATGAGCTCATAGCTCATCCCCTTGTTCCCGGGGGAGAGTGTTTAACCATACCTGGGTACTCTACTTTGCCCCTTATCATTCAGGGGTTTATTTATCGTCACACATATAGGGAATTTTTAATGCTTATCCAGAAATCAAAGTTGACAAACACTGGAAACGGACTCTGAATGCCCCCATCCTTTGGACACCTCCCACTTGTTTCCACTGGGTTTCTGTTGTGGCCATCCGCTGATATGGCGACGGTCCCTCGGCAGAGCCTTTGCTGTTCCGAGTTTCAGGCTAACTGGCCAGTTATGGGTCAGTTGTTCTTGTTCCGTGCCAGTCGTCGGGCGACAACAATGACCACTAGACGCCGCCAACGTGACAGCATTTATCGATTTTTGGCTACCCCTGTGGAGCGCTAGGAGCAGTCTAGGAAAAGTAACAGCCTCGCAGACCCTTTGGGTCTGATTAACGGCCTTCACATGAGCATGCTGGGATTCGTCTATCTGGTTCTCATCCTGGGTTGGATTTTAATCGTCTTGTTCCTCAAGTGCAAAAAGTCCTTGGCCGCTCCCTTTCGCTTTGGCGAAAACTACACCGATGCCATCGCCGATCCAGGTAGGGTATATCATTTAAAAGAAGAAATAAAAATATATTTATTTATTTATATATAAATATATCTAACATTTAAATAATCTCACATCACAACTCTTAGTCTATAAATATTATCCTGACATCCATTAGGTGATAACCAAAGTAGTACTTCATATCGTCCTTATCAGCTAGCTAAAATTAGAATCACATTAATAACTCAAATGATTGTTATATTATCAGAACGACGTCCCTCAGTCCATGTGATCCAGCTGCAGCAGGATGATGTGGAGCGCGAAGATCATTATATGAACAACTTTCACCGAAACACGGAGAATCTGCAGCGGTACTCCCATCGCTCGCAACGCTCCACCTTGGAGGAGCGTACAATCGAAAGGACATATCCCACAGATGCGGTGATAAATCCTGCTTTTATGCACGATGAGGACTATGTGATCAATGGTGAGTTGAGGTTTCCTTATTTATTTTTTAGCAAGTACTAATAATTTGTATCTAAAGCCCCGCCACCATCCTACGAGGAGGTGATGCGCCAGCCACAGGTGTATCCTCAGGTGCGCCACAACAACCACAAGATCAGCGATGCTGACATCTAGCCCATATTTCCCCCGATTATAAAATTGTATATACGCATGTATACTTCGTCTTGGTCATCTGTGATTTAATTATTTTGGTTTGTTCTTTTATTTCACTTGCACCCAAAAAACATAATCAATTCGATTGATTCAACTTAGGTGGCCTGCGCCCTCTTGCACAGCGAATAATAGTTTTACATAAAAAATGTACAAAATGATTTTACATAGGTATGGTTATGATTAATGATTACAAACAAACAGTCAGTCCACGTGTGCAGTTGTTACAGATTGTAATTGTAAATAAACTAAGAGTGAAAAATATTAAATAAAATGTGTAAAAAAAAAATAAAACATTTTCCTTTGCATTCTTTTGGCTAAATTAAGTCGCTAAATTCGATATATATATCGTACATACAGACACCCAAGCTTGTACATATTGATACATAAATGTGTTCCCACGTGGCCCAGTGTATTCACAGTTCTAATTACTTCAGTTGCGTTTCATGCCGTTGGCAATCTACGGGAGCACCTTGTGCACGCTGTGCATTTGTATGAAGGCCTCCAGTTGCGTGGGTATCAGACCCTTGAAGTTCAGCCGATTGGTGGCGATGGTGCGGGCAGCCAGGCACTTGAGGCTGGTGTGGGCATTCTGATGGGCGTGCAGCCGATTGGCCAAGAGAGCTGCAAAGTGAAAATTTTGTTTTAATAGGTTTAAGTGGAATCATATTTAATAACTTACGTAGCTTGCAGGCCATGGCCGCTGTCTGTCCCGCCGCATTAACCGCGTCCAAGTGGGCTCCTGCCTCCACAAACAGTTGCAGGATGCGCGCCATCTCCGCCTGCCGATCCTGGGCGGTATTTATCTTGGTCACTAGGATGTGCAGCGGGGTGTTTCTAGCTGCATCTACGGCTACCACGGAGGCGCCGCAGTGCACCAGGACCAAAGCAGTTGCATAGCAAGGGAATCTTTGGTGGAAACAAAAGGTTTAGTCTTGGAATTAAACATCCATCAAGCTTAGTCCTACCGGCACATTTCATTGGTATAGAACTCATCCACTGGCATCACTCCGTTGACTGCGATGTGCAGCAATGTCTGTCCGTCCTGCAGACGAGTGTCGTTCTGTATGAACTTGCGCACCACCAGGAACAGCTGCTGGATGTGCTCCTCGTCAATGTGCTGGTCATTTTTGCGTCGCGCTAAATGGGTAACGATCTTGATCAGATACAGCGCCGTAATGCAGTTCTGATTGTTCTGATCCTGCCACAGTCTGGGGCAAGTGTTCGGCTTGGCTTCCTTGATTTTAAACTTATTGTTCTCGATCTCCTGCTGGCACTTGGCCAAAACGGGCAGAACGTGGTCCAACGTAAGGTTGTGGGTCTCTACCCGCAAAATCTGAGCGAATAGCTGGGCAAAACGTAAGAGATCGCGATCCACCGAAACCTGGCAAAGATTAAACAAAGAATGATCATAAAGTCTACCTACACACTATTATATCAAGGTTAAACTCACATTATTACGCATTCGTAGATCTATGGCGTAGTTCCAAAGCACCTGGCACTGGTAGAATCTGCCTTGATCCGCCATCACAGCTCCGCGATAGATGATTGCCTGAGGCAACTCCGGATTGTTGCGACCCAGTATGCGCTCCCTTATGGCCAGCGATTCCATGTGGATGGAGTGGTGATTCAGTTTAATGGCATACAGTTCAGGCAGGTTTTCAGTCTCGAACCAATTGTCGTAGGCGGGCACCGTGGGCTGAACTTTCTTGCGGATCACACCGCGTGGATTGCTATAACGCAGCTGCATGGCTCTCAGCAGATAGCTGTAAGCCTTATTCACATCGTATTTGGTTTTGTCATTCGCATAGGTGGCTCCCATTAGCTCCAATGCTGTGATCTGCTCCTCTAAGCTCATCAGTCCTGGCCGCTGGATAAATGCCTCGAGAACATCTTCGTTTAGTCGTTCAGCTGCCTGCAGGGCGGGTGTGATTCCTAGTTCATTCTTTTTAAGAGTGGCTCCATGGTCCAGCAGAGTCACCACCACATCCAGGTGCCCGCTCTCCGCCGCATAGTGCAAGGCAGTGGCTCCACACAGGGCCTGATCATTGGCCCTAGATCCGTTCTGAAGCAGAGTGTTTACCACCAAGTGGTGACCCTTGTAAGCGGCAATCATAAGCGTGTTGTTGTTGAACAAATTTGTGGCATTTACGTCGGCTCCATTGTGAATAAGGAATTCGACGATGTCCAAGCGACCTGTGGGGGTAGCTCTTATTAATAACATAGATCAATATATAAGGTTTGTATTTGGGAAGAGAATCCCCCTCGATCGATTCTCACCCTCATAGCAGGCAGCTCTCAGCGGCGACGACTGCGCCTTGGTGTTGTGATTGATGGCCGCTCCTGCTTGGACGAGCATCTTGACAATCGGCAGATGCCCCATTCCGGCAGCCACCCACAGGGCAGTGGCGCCGTAGACCACCATTCCATCAAAGATGACATTGCACTCCCGCTCCAAGTCCACATCGTAGTGCGACAGCAGGGTCTTGACGAATTTCACATTTCCCGACATCGCGGCCATGGTTAACGGGGTCAGCGATTGTCCATCTGGCTGATCGAAATTCTGGGGGATAGAGTACATAAAATATAACGTTAGACACGGGGGGCCGTAGAGAACTTATGATGTGCGTGCGCAGCCGTTTCACAGTCAAGGTTGGACGAAAATAGTGCGTCGCAAGTGATAAATGTAACGTATAAGATCTGTGGGAAAACGTGCATGCTTTCTTTGTTCTTTGTGCTTTAGCTTTACATGGGCGAAAATCGGGCAAAACAGCAAAACATCCAGGCCAAAGTACATTAACTTGGCGCAACTGCGTTGTGCCACGGAAATAGCAATAGCAGCATCTGGATCTGGGTCAAGAAACTGCTGGCCAGGAACACTCACCGCCGGATACGTGATGTAGCTGGTCACGGGCAGCGTGTCGTTAGCTCCTCGCCAGAATCCGGCTCCTGGCCAGGCGGACTCATACCAGCGCTTGCGAGTGCTGCAATTAGTTTGGGGAAAATTGGATTGATTTGAAGGCTTTTCTTGCTGAGGCAGGGAATAAGTCCATCTAAGTATTACCGATACAGCTCCGCGTGCATGGCCTGGAATCTGAATTTTAACTGGCAGCTGCCTGGACAGTGGAGGCCCGAGCACCGAGCAAAAACTCGATAAAACTTCGCCAGGCTCACGATTCCATTCTCAACCCTAAGTTTGCATACGCTGTCAGTTATTTTGGGGGTTGAATCGTTTTGAAGGGAAAAGAAACGCATCGAGAGGGAGCGATAGATCCTGCGCAGGAGCAAACAGCTGTTCGCGGAGAGAGGTCCTTGAGGGTTTGTTTACCGCCCGCAGCTGTTCGCCTGCATTCCTGTGAGCCATTTCTCAATAAGAGAACGAGACAAACAAGAGGGGGTGTGGAACCAAAGTCAACCACATTTCTACACAGCAAACAATTATTGATATTTTGATATATCAATAAATATATCTCATTTCAAAAAAATCAAATCTATTAATAGAGAGCGGAATGATTGCAATAAAAAAGTTTAAGCTAGGATAGATCTTAAAGCAGCTTAACTAAGATGTATAATCTCTTTAAATTATAATCCAAAAATACTTTATTTTTTATAAGGGACTCAAATTGCAATATTGCAATATTTTGGATCAGCATCAGCAGTTGAGTCATATTCGAAACCAATGTTTGGTACATAAATCGTATACCTATATGCCAAATGCGATAAGAAACTGCCTTTTCATAAGAAATGTTCCATATAAATAGAAGAACTACTAAAAAATTAGATCTTGGGGTCAACCAAAAATGAAATTTTTTTTCTGATTCTTTATCTTCAATCAATATTCAACTCTATAAATATAATGCAATGAAGTAGCATTATTTATGAGACCTATGTATGTTTTTCCAAACACTTCGATTAGATTACGGCGCAGCAGCAAAGGTGTCGAAAACATTTTGTCAATAAACAAATTAATAAAAACGCACGTTTGGGATTTCAGGAAACTGCAAAGCACTCGGGTTCTGGCATTAGGCCAATTCCGTGTCCAGATAGCCATGCCACCCCTGAGTAATTGGTTAAAGATGGACCCAGTGTCATCCGTTTGATATACAATTGATTGTGAAAGTGACTTTAGGCGCCTTAAATAGGGTTTTCATTTCAATTGTTCAGTCATTAATTGTCTGCGATTTTGCTTGTCTTTTTGGCAGACATTAAAGTTATAGAAACAAAACAAGCACAGGTTCTACTACTATATTCCCACTAAGAAAATTTCATATTAAGTTATGATGAAAGTACGAGTATAACCAAAGTATTACAATATTTGAATGAAAAATTTAGGTATATCAAAAGAAAGTGATCAGATATGACGTTTTTTTCTTCTTGGTCAAACAAAGAATTAAGTTACATTTTTCTATTTAAAAAATTTTCGAGCATCCATTATTGATTTTTTAATTTATAATTTAATTTTTTATGAAGTATTATTTTCTTGATTTAAAAAAATAAGTGAGGAAACAATTTTATTATTGTGAAAAATAAAATAAATTAATATTATATTTCCCGGTTAGCTGGTGTTCCCTGTACAACGGGAAGAACACTATTTCTCTCCCGCTCTCTCCCTCGTTCTCTCTCATAAACAATGACAAACCAAGTAAATACCTAAAGCAAAAAACCAGCAATGGAGCGTATAGACCCGCTCTATTCGACAGCAGAATTGGTTTTTACATATAAACCGAATAATACGTATACATGCGGCGGCGATTTTCATTAATGACGCAGTAGTAAATTAAGACAATTACGCAAAAAGGCATTCCATTAACAAGGTGTCTCGTCCATCGGGTACTCACTGTATTGACCAGGTGGGACTGCATCGCCCGGCCACCAACGGAGTTCAGAATCTCGACGAATCTCAAAATCTCGCCACTTCGGGACGCCAGGTGAAGGTTGTTCAGCTGGGAGAACTGCAGACGCGGTTCTTTTGGGAACTTCGCACGTAGCTCCTCGGAGATCTCCACCAGCATTCCGTGGGACATGTTGATGTACCCGAAACCGATCGGGTCGAATATAAAAGTGCGCTCCAGCTCTTCCACCGGATCCTCTTCCATTCTGGCCGAGAATTATTTTCATACAACTGATCGTGATCACAAGGAATGGGCTATCCACGGGCTCAGTGTTTTCATGCGCGGATACGGTCACACTTAGCGATGCACCTGCTTAAGTGAAAGCAGTGACTGAGCGATAGTTGCACTTGTCAAACTATAATCAGTGTTCGTGATTTTCTATACTTGTTGATCTGGAGAGAATATTAAATAGACCCAAATCCCGAATCGATTGGCCGCGTTCAGCAGAAGAACATGATAACTGGACACTGTTGGAATTCTTATGACAGTTCTGCTGAACGCACATGTAAGAAAAAGCGTAAAACTAGAAAGCTGCCTTTTTTTTATACATAACTGCTGGTGATAATAGGTGAAATAATTCTTATTAAAAAACCATTAATTAGGGAAAAATTCTTTACTATTCTTTACGCCTTTTTTATTTTTACGCATCCACGATTGCTGTGCGTTATGCTGCAATTGCGGTGGCAACCGATAAAGTTTTTCACACGCATTCTTAATAAAAATAAACTTGTTTATAAAGTGACTGTTAAGAACCTTAAAATTGTCTGGTGCAGTTCTTTAAGTAAAAAATTATACTTTTTTGCCAAGCAAACCTGAACCCAAATTACTGGTCCAACAGTGATCATTTAAATTTTTGTTCCTAACAATTTAAAAAAGCGTATTTCAATAAATAAAAAATCGAAATTATAAAAAAAAAGTATATGTTGTTATGTGTAAAAATTTTTAATCTGTATTCTGTTGTGCATTTGAAAAAATGTATCTTTTGAAAGGATATAAATACCGATAGGCAATGTTAACAGCACCCCCATTCGCTGTTAACGAACTGTAATCGGCAGGAAAGCTATCGACCGTCTGTCATCTCTAATTCGCGAACCAACTGCGAACTATATTTTTCTGTAATTATCTCTGAAATAAACCAAATTGCAAAATGTTGGGCCGCAGCAGTGTGATTGCACGCAACTTCTCCCAGTCGATGGTTCGCCTTAGCGGACACGGCGGAGTTCCCGGCGAGGTGAGTACCGGAAAACAGGCGCTAGCCGCGGGTTACATAATTTTCGTGACCACATAGGATTGGGTGGAAAATCAATCTTAACACCGGAAAAAACTATATTTTTTCAGAACCTGCCCTTCGGCCTGACGAACAAGTACAGGATCACCGCCCTGTTCACCATCGGCTGTGTTTTGGGCTTCGGATCGCCCTTCCTGATCGTCAGGCACCAGCTGCTCAAGAAGTAAGGTGCTCCCTAGGCGACAGCAACAACAAATGTAAGGTTAGTTTGGACGATTCTAAATGTGTATTCCGTTTATCAAAGAATTATTTACTTTTCAGATGTAGCGTTATCTGGTAAAGCAGCCGGGAGGCCATTTCAGTGTGTTACAGCTTAAATTTAAGTCAAAAGTGGAAACGAAATAAAGTTACCCCTAACCGTAGAACCGAGCAAAAGATGTTTTCATTTAAAGGATGGTTTTATTATATGGATCAACCGATTGGAATGGTTTTTGCGCGTTAATATATGTATCTAGTCGTGAAGTTATGTTGGTATAGTACCCAAATGTTTTAACAATATCATAAAGAAACTAATCGTGTTCCTATCGCTTAAAATTATGTTTGTTTAAAATTTAAAACATGTAGTTGTAGAGTACACCATTCATATCTAGCTTAAGACCCCTATTATTTCTCAACATACCCAAAAAGACATTAGCATTAGTAGGCTATAATTCAAAACCAGAAACTGTCATTCAGTCGATAGAAATCAGGGATTCACTTCTCATTCGCCAGCTATCAAAGAACTTAATATTTCAGTCTTAAGAAGTTGTTTAAAATTTAATTATGTGGTCCTCACTTCGCAAGCCCATTAGCCAGTTTTGCGGGCCACTAAAGCGCCGTGGACACGGATATGGAGGAGGATGTCCCGGAGCGGTAATCTTAGTTCGATCGGGGATTTACAATCTTAGTGCTTCTTTAATCTTTTACAGAATTTGCCCTTTGGCTTGGACAGTCCGATGCGCTTCACAGTGTGCTATCTAATTGCGGGAATCGTCGGATTTGGAGCTCCGTTCTTGGTGATCCGCCACCAGATGCTGCGTAATGTCACCGATGAACCGTAAGTAGCAGCGGAGTGATCCGAGAAACATCTCATCCAACACGTTTGCTTTACAGCAAGGAGGATTAAACCGAAAATGATATTAAGCACTTACTAGTTAATAAAATATTAAAGGCATTGCACTTTGAATTTATTGTCGTATCTAATTGATAACAATTGGCTTGGTGGTTTTGATTTACTTTAGCTAAAAATAATTTTCGTTCGAAAGATCAGTACAAGGATCAGCACCGTCGGCGATCAAGGAAATTCGTTAATTGACTAGGCTATCACTGGGACAAGCTACAGCTCCTCCTTGCCATCAAAGTCGTACTCCTCCTGGACGGGCGCCTCATCGCAGTAACTGGCCTGCTCCGAGCAGATCTTGATGTCGAGATCGTTGCCGAGCTCATCGGCCTGGAAGGCCTTCACGAAGATTTCATCGTTGTCCTCCAGCACCTCGTTGCAGAAGTGTCCCAGGCTCTTGTTAAGGTCGCCGTCTTGCACAAAGTCCACCAATGAGGATTCGGGATTCATCTGGCCATTGACGAGCATCTTCAGGAGTGTGAATTTACCATTGCTCTTGTAGGTTGCCTTCAGGTAATCGTCCATTTTTTCACCTAATAGTATAAGTAATTAAAAACAGGATTTAGTAGATTTCATAAAATAAAAATAAATCACTATTTTTGAGGTCTAAAAAAAGTAGTTCTATAATAGTATAATAATTGATAAACTCGTTTAAAGTTTAGACTCATTAACATTACAGGTTCTGAGTGCATTTTTAACCTTCTGTTCTACTTCAAACGAACAATAGTTAAGTGAAAATGTAATATGGAACTTATACTTTAGTCAACATATTATTATTGAGTGCACCAAATTGGGAAAGATAGATATACTCACAAATACTCTCCATCAGTTCGGTGAGGTACATCTCAGATTTCACGAGGCGGACCTTCTTGCTAATGGAATTTCCCTGGGCATCCAGGCGGAAGCCACTGACATCGGCCATCTTATGGGAATCCTCCTTGGCGACGGCCTCCTCCAGTTCCGTAACCACGGCCTTGCACACTATAATTAATAGAATCCCGATTATATGGGTACCAGGGTCAACAAGTGCAAAGCCGCCTGTTGCTGATTTATAAAGGTTATTTTCTCACCGTGACACTTGACCTCGCGGGAGGTGAAGCTGTATCCTTGGGCCAAGGCCAGCAGGCCAAGAAGGATTAGCGCCTTTGTCAGCATGTTTTTAATTGATCGATTAAATATTATAATTCCGAAAACTAATTGCAGCCACCACGTCAGCACAAGCGCGTTCCGTTTGAAAGTGCGGCGTTGATAAAGTCGTGTGCTGTATATTGACGACTTAAGAGCGACGTGGTCCTTAATGCTCTTTGGCGATAAGTGTGGAATTCTTTTAATTTATAGCCAAGAGGAGTCGGCGGGGGGTGACGGTGGTTCGGTCAGTTGTCAAAATAATTCTAGTAAATATTTCTGAGAAACCTTATAGGTAATATAAGCTTATATCGATAGACTTTATCAATCGTCACTTTTAGTTCTAAAATATTTTTAAGGTTACCGTCTCTTCGGAATTTTAGATGAAAGGGTTTTTGAAAATACATCACTTTCTAAATAATTTGTTTTTTAACCTTAGCTTTTATGTGTAATATATATAGTATTTAAACTTAATGTATGATACAACTTTTACCGTACGTACAAGTTCTTATAAAAATTTATTATAGAATACTTTATTATTCTAAAGATATAATATTTATTACAAAAATTATCAAACTAAAAATTATAGAAAATAGTATTCATCTATCTATTTTGTATTAACAAAGATATTTATTTATTTCAATCATGATTTTTTGAAAACCGTTAAAATATCGATAGTTAAACTGCGCGCCAAATTCAAATCTCTGCCTTTCTCGCATCACAGCAATAAGAATGTGCAACTATACAAATTTTCGGGAGAGCTGCGCTATGTTCATCTCGTGTTTTCTCTAGCTCTTGATCGAGAACGTCTGCCATCTTGAGATTATATAGTGTGCTGATAACTGAAGAGTCAGTCCAAATGGGGAATTGCTCGCGAGTGGTTGCACTTGCCATGTAAGGGCAAAGGCAATAGAACCGTGTAAATAGCCGCCAAAACGTTCGGAAATTAAAAGAAACCCACAAGTCGGCCGCGTTCAGCGATTATTTCTACATACTCTTAATAACCATTGTAATTGGCGTTAATTAAGTGTCGTGTATCTCGCTCTCTGCGCGTGTTTCTCTTTCTTTTTCCCCAGTTTGTTTGCAATGTCGATCATTTCTAGACGACTGTTCGTTCGGTTAATTGATAAGAACGAATTGTAGTCGCACTTTGCCATATTTATATAGCAAAAACCGTAGAAAAACGGAAATGCAGCGGAAATTCTTGCTATACCTTTTTTTGCTTCGGTTCAATTTTTTGACCCCGCTAAACGGAAAGTGGCGATAAGAGTTCATTCATTATTCTTACTAAAGAATACGTTTGGCTCTTGGGAGAATTTAAGAGAGATTTTATTTTGATTTTGTTAAGATTTCAGAATATTCTTAACTAATATATTCTCTGGTATAGGTATTTTCTCATAAGCCTTTATGAAAATAAAAATCATGCGCAACGGCACCTCCTTGAACAGTATCCTTTTAAGCCCGATTTTGAACAGACGGCATTACAATCGGCAGGAATACAGTTGGCCCGTTTCTGGCGCGCGTTGGTCTCCACATCCTGGAAGAGATTTCTTTGAATATCCTGCTGCAGAGGATCCTCCGGAATAGATTGAGTCTGTAATGCGCAAACTGCAGCGAAAGTTAAAGCCAGGATAATTGTGATCTTCATAGTGTGATATCACATTTAGAACTATTTACCTGGTTCAGCTTTCAACTGTCTTTTATAGTAAAGTTAACCGCTACCGGTTTATGATAATAAGTCTATTTGTTGTAAGAGTTTGCCTAATGGCATTGTTTATTTGAAAATTATGCGGAAAACAGTATTTACGAATGCAGTTTCCGATTAGTGCATAACTAGACACTGACAAATTTAGTCGTTATATGACATTGTAAGTCTAAACTTTAGATTCTAAAGTTTAATAGATCTAACCTAAAATCAATCTTTCATCTTTTTTAATAATTTAATTTATTTTATCACATTGCTTTAAGGCTCAAACCTCCAATTAAAGAAGACCATGTTGAGCTCTTAAAGAGTACTTTGTTTTGACTCAGTAGAACAACATCCTAACAGTCATTTATAATTTTAATCCACTCATCTTTCTCTAAAATATATTTGCTAATTTTTCTTTTTTGCATAAGGGACCCATGTCTTTTCTTTATGATTGCATTTCACTAATAGCATAGTCTGAGCTTTTATTTTTTAGATATTTCTCTTGAATACTTTAATTTTGTAAATTGAATGATTAAATAGATCGCATATTTCTAAGATATTTAAAATTTTTGAAGTGTTTAATATTTTTATCTTGATAGTCTTCCGGATGTGTGTATTTCGTCCAGACTATCCAATCCAATCCAAATCAGTTACGGCACACACAGACGGCCTTGTCGCTGCAGTAGCCTCCTTTGTTTCCCCTGGCAATACAGTGGGCGGCACAGGCGGTATGGTTCCAGTTCCACTTGGAGAGAAGATCACAGGTGGCCCTCTTCTGGCGACTGTGCTCCACCACCTCCTGGTGGACTGTCTCATCAACCAGAGGATTAGCCACTGGAGTCTGATCCTCATCGGGAACGGGCTGAGCCTGCACCAAACAAGCCACCAAAGCCAGGGCGATAGCGAAGAATACGAAGAACTTCATGATGGAATATCAGTGGAGAAACTGTTGTGGCAGATCGTGGTTCTACTGAGTTTATATAGCGATCCGGCAGCTAGATCGATTGGCCCAGGGATCCCCATCGGTGAATTTCTTTTCCATTGTCTCTTTTGCTATGCAGGAACACACGTCTCCGGGGGTTTTTAATTTTTTCAGATCACTGACAATGGGAGAAACCATTGACTGGAGTACAGTTTTATTTACTTTGCCTTGGGCATGTTGACAGTTTTTCATATTTAACAGGAAAATATTATTGGCAAAGCGAATTGTTGCAATAAGTCAAGTTTTTTATGGACCCTAAATTTTAGGCAGTAGTATAGCGAATGATGATGTATATGACAGAAAGCTACAGCCACAGATTCTTTAACAAGAAAATTCATTTGAATCCATAAGTATTACAATTTTAGCTTCAGGTTATCCTTTTGCTTACAGGATATGAAAACTCATAAATAAGTGACATCCGTTTTTGATTTTGTCACTCCCGAATAGTTGAAATTCGCTGATCTAGGGGAATCCGTAATCGCCTCGATTTCTAGCTAACTGTTTAATTGTGTCCCACTCGAAGGGCTGCGCACACAGATACACAGTTGCACTGAGATACTCGAATACTCGGATACGCAGATACATAAACACAGCGACAATAAATAATTTCTACCGAAAAGTCTCTTCATAAAGCCGGGCAAATAAACAAACAAGAATCACACAATGATTAGTTGGGCACTCAGCGGCAGGGGCGGGTGTGCTCGTATCTGAATCCGTATCTGCGCGTACGTGTATCTATATCTGTATCTGCATCTGGTTCTGAACCCAGTTGGGCTGAGCCGACAATCCCGATCGAATCCCACGACCGAGGCTTTTTCAGTCGCTCTGCTCCTTGGTTGCCCGTTGGCCGTTGCCTGTTTACCTTTGTTATCGACCAGGTTGTCTTGTCTTGCATTTTGGCGTCATACTGTCTGCCAGTCCACTCCACTTGAGTTTCTACCCAGCCCCTTATAACCGTCTAGAGTCTTCTTCGTTTACCCGTCCTTACACGAGGAGAAAATATATCAGAAATTCGTAACCATAATTTTGTGTTAGACTTTATTTTCTTTGATATAAACTTATTTCATATAAAACATGTTTAGGATTAGGATTCTTTATTATTATTATTTTAGCTTAGTAAACTTTACTTGTCAGTCTCAAGCTTCATATTTACGTCATCTAAAGACGAAAGTGGTCGTGATCATAATTTAAAACAATTCCCAAATCCCGTCCCAAATTTCGTATTTCTAGCTCCTAAAGGTCCCAAGATATTGCCATTAATATGGATATGCTACAACGATTTGATTACTATAAAATGGTTCTTCAGTATATTGAAGTAGTTCGAAATACTAATTATTATTCTAACATTTTTATGAGTTTAAATGATATTAAAACGAATTTCGTTGGGTATTTTTTTCCTAGTGATCTTCGAAGAAGACCACAAAACGGAGTGTGGCACAGCCGAAAACAAAGGGGCAACAGGGGCGGGTGTTCGAGGGGTTGGGGCTTAAATTTGGTGGAACAGGGGGGGGGGGGCAGTTATCGCCGCCGTCAGACTGTCTGGCAGGTTTCACACCGAAACGGAGACGGAGACCGGCAACTCCACTGCTCCTCGCCCCTCCTCATCCCCCTCATCGAAATCCTCACCAGCCGGACTCCTTAGCCAGCGGCTCTATAAATCACAGGAGCGGGGCCCTCGACGGCTCACGTTTTCCCCTGACCCCCTCCTCCGACGCCCCTGCCCCTCCCCCGCTGGCTGAGCAGCTGGTGCAACTGTTGGCCGCTTTGTTTTAGATGTTTTTTGTTGCTTTTGTTGGTGAGGCAACCTCTTGAGATGCACAAAGGAAGATAAATTTCACACGCACACACAAGTGCTCTCTCTGTCTGCCGGTGTGTGAATGTGATCGTTTTTATGCTGCCACAGTAGAACGTCTCTAAGTAAAACAATTCTACTTAAGTACATCAATCGATCTTCTCAAAATCACTTAAAATTATTACCAACTACATATATATATGTATATATATATTCTTTGACTTTATCACTGCGCTAATGTGATCTTACAATTTCTAGGGACTTGAATTGATTGCAAATCATTTTATAGACAACCATCTCGTTGTTTCATAAAGAGGATATTACATTTTATAAACTAAATACCCATTCCCATTTTCAAGTGGTGCTAGTTCTAACAGATTTTATAGTATTATTCTTCCAATTTTGTAAGCTTGGATCCTTTTGTGGTTGAAATCTACGTTGAGAGGGAGATCTAAAGAATTCGCGGCTAAATTTTTTTGGTAAAAATGGAAAAACCAAGATATTAAATTTAAAAAAGTCACGTTCTTAGCGGAACATATTAAATACATTTATATAAAATTCGAGTCCTTATGCTAGTTTCAATGTAAAGATATAGTTATAATTTATTGAGTCTTACCCTAGTGTTTAGTGGTGCAACTTAGGAACGTTCCACTGTATTGGACGTCCAGTCTCCAAGAGTCGGAGTGGCAAAGATAAGATATTGGAAGCGACACGCCAGACACTCTGGCGGCGACGGGATCCCGCTCTCTCCGCCGATCTCTCTGCGTGATTCCGATTCTTCGCCCACTACCACTACCTCTCCGGGGCCTCTCTCTGGGGTTTTGGGCCACTCCACTCCAAGGCAAATGGCCAGTCTTGTGTGGGACTCGGCTACGAACGGTTGCCTTTTTGCTCAGTGTTACTCGCCCCTAGTTCCTCGCTTTTTCTTGATCGTTTTCGGGCGGTTTTCCAATCGAAACGAACCAAAAATCGCACACATAAAGAGTCATTATATAAACAGAAGATCTACAACACCTTAATGCACACGCACACACCTCTCTCACTATAAATAGCCCACGGAAATCGGTAAATAAATAAATCGGAGAGCGGCAAAGTAAAAGTTCTAGGAAGAAAATCTAATTGCGACTTTGCGAAAAAGATGGTGAACTAAACGAAAAACGTTAATTATAATGAGAGAAACGCACTTAATATAACAAGCAGTCGTACTTAAAAAATCCGTGACCACAAGAACAGTTAATTGAAGAATTCAAACTGCAAAAGTGAAATGTTGGCGAGATGTATTTTGTTTCTCACCTGGCTGGCGGTTTGCAACGCGACTGGGAAAACGGACGATCAGTTGGTAAGTTTTTAAAACAAGAATTCAATTATCATACAAAAGATGCAGTTTATTGAAATTGCCAATCCGTTAAAGTAAAATTATTCTATATAGATCATCCTGAATGATGATTATTATAACCAAAGTCTAAGAATTGTGATTATATTCCGAATCAAAAAAGGGCCTTGAGCCATTGAACCCAGTAGGTACATATAAACACTATGAAACAAGATGGGTAGCATGTCGAAAAAAGATAGTCCTTGATTGAGGTAACGCACTCTAAGCTCAACTTTTAATACTACGAAAATTATTGTGCTTGTAAGCATACCCTGCCAAACTTTCTGCCAAGACTTTCTTATATACACGCATACATGTGTAAAAATGATCACTTCGTAAATCCTAAGAAAACACTTGAATATTCCAGGTATCAAAGGTACCAAAAGTCAGACAAAGAAGAAGCTGCGGCCGTTCTTCTTCTCCTCCTCTTTCTCCAGCTTGTACGCCGCCGCGCTGTCTGCCAAACTCCGAAAAGAGAGTCTGCCGGCTTCGTTCTCCTCGTCCTCTCCTCCTCTGATCTTCTCTTCTCCTGTCTTCAGACCCACACCTTGATTTTTGTTTTTGTTTCATCTGACCGACGGACGAACGTGTTTCTTGTTCCTGCAGAAAAAAAAAGAAGAAGAATAATAAGAGGAGGCGCAAAAAAGGAGAACACAAAATGGTCACAAGTTAAAAAGCGATTTCTGTTCCAGCCTTTTGGCTCCCCTTATTCCATACCCTTTTTTTAAAGGGTTATCATAACTTAAGGCCAAAATATGCTGAAGAATTCGCGTTCTGTTTGCTTAAAGCGTGCAGGGCTCAATTTGTTTTGCTCAGCCTTAGGTCAGTTTTCTTGTCTCAAAGGTAAGCTAGCTAGACTTAAACTTATTTGCTATAGCTTACCCAGAAGATAAGAAGACAGTCTTTGGAATGATACGTTTTTCTTAAAGAGCATCCCAGCTTCGTCCTAAAAAGCTACCAGCCCTTTTAATATTAATTCTACTTTTTTAAGTTTATTTTTGCCAATGCCACTAAGCTGGCTGATGATGACAAAGTGTGAAGAAGTATTTAAAGTGTGGAGCTTGTTCTTCCTGTGATTCTTCTCCGCCTATCGCAGCCTTCTCTTCGCCTCCTCGTTCGGCAAGCGGCGTGAGAACTGTCAGTCAATAATTTTGTCGTTATCTTGGTAACAATCCTTGAGCTGTCTCCGTTTATAATTTGTGGCTCAGAGGGCGAAAAAAGGGCGGGGGAAACAGGGTGCCCATGGGGAGATTTTCAATCCAGGCACGTTTTCGGGATAACGCCCTATTTAAAACTTAGATAATGACAAGCGAAACTGTCATTTGCATTCCCAATCGGACATTTCCAAAAGCAGAGGTATAGCAAATCTATATTTCAAGAGGGTTCTACAATATTTAGAGGATTATAACTTAAAAATGCATTTATAGGTATTTAGCTTTTCAGTACCCGAATTTGCAAATTGGAAAAATTCGGGATAACGCCCTATTTAAAACTTAGATAATGACAAGCGAAACTGTCATTTGCATTCCCAATCGGACATTCACAAAAGCAGAGGTATAGCAAATCTATATTTCGAGAGGGCTCTACAATAATTAGAGGATTATAACTTAAAAATGCATTTATAGGTATTTATCTTTTCAGTACCCAAATTTGCTAATTGGCTAATGAGTTATTCATGTTCAACATTATAACCAGATGTGCCCCACACCCCAATTCTAGGTACAGCAAACCGATCTGCCGATTGCAGCAATATTGTCTGTATTTATATACTTTGTCCGATATCTGTCTGTGCCCAGTCGGGAGTCGAAAATCACCTGCGCACTCCGGTTTCCAGCGCGTGCTTCGCTGATCACAAAAAGAATTCGAATTGTTTACAGACATTCTACATTATTTGTATATATATGTTGGGGCAACAAGATAACACTGGGACAGGTAATATTTGTGCTTCTCATAATTGTATAACATTTCTTGTCGAGCTTCTAGTGTTTAGTATCATTGGGCATTAAATTACTAAGCTGGATTATGAAATTCTGATAGCTATAATACCTTCTTCTTCATTTGATACTCTGTGGAATTTATGGACAGCTTTTTCTTTCTGTAATACCAAAAAAAATCTTTCCCATTTTATAGTATTATCTTTTTTAAATATCTTTAATGACCCTTAAAGTTGGATCCTTAAAACAAGTGCTTTTGCCAAATGATCCGAAAATGGTAAAATCGTTGGAGTGTAGCTGCAAAGCTCTCATACTTTAACTACCATGAGCACCTCAATTAGTATGCTCATATCTTATCCGAAACATGTTTCAGTTATGGGACATTTAGATGGCTTGACGCATTTCACTTTTCAATAACAGCGAAAACTAATTAATGTCCGAGTGACACGACAAATAAATATCTGTGGGCTGGCCGCAGCAAATTGGCGACAAAAGGCACTGCAATACCATATCCCAAAGTGCTCCCCATCTATATGTGTATAATATATATACTTAGATACAGACATATAGATACAGATATCTGCGATTTACATACACGCGTATGTGCGATTTTCTGGGCTAAACAAGAATTTGCGCACTCAGCGCAGCAAGTTGGTCGAGAGCCATAATTTTGGTGCGGATTTCGGGGCGTTCGAGTTATGGGCCTGACAACTTTGATTTTCACATTAGCCGGGTGGCGGACAGGGGGCGCATTGGGCATCGGGCAGCCCACCCCCAAAACCCCTTTTTTGCGCCCCTCAAATGCGCCGCCCCTGCCAGACGTTGCCAACATTCGTATTCCAGTCAGCGGCAAAAGCCCAGACGCTTGGCGACTCGCAGACCTGGCCATAAATGCAGTAAATCATTTTACGCGTGTTTGCCAAAGGGGGAGCGGTACGAGCAGTACCCCACAATATAGCCGAGAGACCTGGACTGACACCTCCTCCTCCTTCCGATCTTCACCTGCAGATGAAGCTCCCCGCCTGCGCTGCCAAACAGGGCGAGTGCGATGATAACGAGGGTCCCGTCTGCGGCACCGATGGCCAAACCTATCCCACCAGGTGTCATCTGCTGCGGGCGCAGTGCGGCGGTCACCAGGTGAGCCTCAAGTACAGCGGCTCCTGCAATGGTAAGTACTTTTAGATAATCTTTTTCTTTAGACATTTTTTAAAGTCAGGCGATGTAAGCCTTAATAACTTCAAATCTTTAAAAGCTCTTTAATTTACCCACAGTCAGAAAAAAAGCTGTTACAAAACCGTTCTCTCGAACTCAAAAGTGAGAAAAGATCCATTCAATCTCAAAAGCGTTATCAAGACTACTTTAATACCTTTTTTAACATCGCCTAATTATAGAACGATATTTTTAAGTTGAAAATGTTCACGGTTTTTAAGAACGAATGTTCTTAATACAAGAATAATGTTCTTAATTCAAGAACAATGTTCTCAATTTAAGAACAATAATTTCAATTCAAGAACAATGTTCTAAGATAGTTTTCTCTGTGTAGTCGAATAAGTTAGAAAACGACTTGTGAAATTATAAAGATTTATCTATGTTCTATTCTCAATGCTTTTGGATGCCTATAAATTGCTAATATTCAACTTATTCTTAATGATTAGTCTTCTTATTCACTTAAATTCAAACAATCGAAAAAGTTAAATGACCCTAACGAAAGGATTTTTATTTTACAAAGGATTTAATGTTAACCTTTACTTACATATTTTCTTTAGACTAAACCATCTAATCCTTTAATGTTATACCATTTTAGCCTGTTTGGAGGCGGTGAAGTTTGCTCGTCGTCAGCAGGAACGTGATCCGGATTACTTTGTGCCCCGGTGCCGGAAGGATGGCAACTTTGCGGCGATGCAGTGCTACGGGAACAACGGATGCTGGTGCAGCGACAGTCAGGGTAGACCCATCGAGGATGCCACCAAGCAGATCCGACGGAAGGGAAAACTCCGCTGCAGGGCCAATCGACGCGGTCGTCGCCGCCTGGCATCGCACCAGATAGGCTATAATCCGGACACCTCGGCCTCCAAGGGAAGTTCCGAGGCAGGATCTACAGCCCACCGACCCTGTAGTAAATCCGATCGCTTGCTATTCAACACTAACCTGATGCGCATGTTCCGAAACGAGGCTCAGAGCTTTTTCCGCCAGCCATCTTTGTCTGACTCCCACATCCTGGAGTGGAAGTTCTCCAAGCTGGACACGAATGGCAACAAGTTGCTCGACCGCCAGGAGGTTAGAGAACTGAAAAAGGTGCTCAGGCGAGTAAGTAATTTGATTCTTTGGTCCGAATGACCAATTAATCCCTTTCGATTTTTGTTAGAACGTTAAACCTCGTCGATGTGGACGCACCTTCGGCAAATACTGTGATGTTATCAAGGATTCGAATTTAAATTGGTTGGAGTGGAGCATATGTTTTACCAAGGAGTTTCATAACCGTGAGTATAACTAGATTTAAAGGAATGGGGATAAGAGATGTAGCATGTTAAGGGCTTAATTACAACAGCTCATTAATTGAACTTTACAATATCAGGTCCTTTAAAAATGGGAATCTTTATTTATTCGTCATCTGAAGATTTGAATTTCTCTTATTCCATTTAAATTGTAAATAAGACTTTTTGCGTAAAATACAAATTTAAAAGTTTGCGCATTAATAATTCCGTTTAATATTTATAGTATCTTTAACAAAAATGCAGTATTTAGGTACTCTATAGGTCGTGTAATCATTATAATCTCTAAACCATTAAAGGTATCATTACTTAGACAAGGCCTTGGTTTAGATAGAATACTAACTTTGGCAGCATGTACTTGGATTTGCCAAGCGGGAAATCATGATCCATCTATCCCAGCCATTAAACCCTCTCCTTCCATTTGTGTGTCATCTAAATCCAGGTAGTGCTGTTGTAAATCTTCTGGCAAGCAGTGCGGCCACCGCCCCACCCCACTCCACCCACTATAATATCCACAACACGAACGTCAATGACCATCACCGAGGTCATACCAACACCATCGTCAGTGGAAGCAGTCCGCACACATACTCCGAGGATGCGAGTGGCAGTGAGGAGCACGAGGACAACTACGAGGACAGCGGGACGGGCTACGGAGGCGAAGAGGACGATTCTCAAGGATCGGATCTGCCCAGCTCCCGAACCCACATCCCATCATTATATAGTACGTAGATTTGTGTGCAAGCTAACCCAATTCCAAATCGTTTTAATAATGAACAGTTTAATCGATCTTAAGAATTTTGGAACCATTTTCAAAAACTTAATGTTCCTATCCTATCCTATATTATTATTATATAGTATGTTGACTTGAGTGCAAACTAACCAATTTTCAAATCCTTATCATAATGAACCATATACATTTCCATTTAACTGCATGTCAGCATTTTTTAAGCATGCGATTGACCCTCATATCATACAATTTTCCTTCTGTGTTCATTATTATTCTGCATGCTTTCAAAGGGCAGAATAAAATGTATGTTAACGCGCAAATCTTTACAGTGCTCAACTCAAAGCCAGAGCCGGCTAGTCAGGACATAGAGAATGACTCCAATTGCTGGATGGATCAGTCGGTGACGCTGGAGGAGCAGGGTGTAAGCTATACCACATTCTCTTAAAGGAAACTATTTTCTAATTTTATAATTGCTTCACAGCACGGCGGAAAGAACGTGCTTTTTGTGCCCCAGTGCCTGCCGGATGGTCGCTATCAGCGCATCCAGTGCTACTCCTCCACATCCACCTCGTACTGCTGGTGCGTCAACGAGGATACGGGCAAGAGCATTCCGGGCACATCGGTGAAGAACAAGCGGCCTCAGTGCGACGAGAGTGTGGTGGTGCGACCCATGAAGGGATGCACCGAGCCGCGCAAGACGCAGTTCCTCAAAGAACTGAAGGCCTACCTCAACACCTCGCTCCTGCCAAGCAGTACCACCGGGTAGGTTTATTTACTTTTAAATAGATTACATTTTAAACAAATTTAAAACAATGTTTTTTAGATCTGTTCATATTTTTATAAACCTATCCTATTAAAAACGCTTATACGAAAACGAAAGATATAATAGGCAGCTCATCTACTTTAGGATGTTATTTAAGAAAGGAGTTCTATGTGGCTCTATATACTAAAACTATTTTTTAGTTAGGATTTTTTTCTAAACTAAAGATATATCCCAAACATATTATTGTAATCTAATAAATTATTATTGATACTATAATCGATCGAAATATAATAAAATCCTTATTATGGCACTTTGCAGCAGCAATTCCACCATGTGGAAGACGGATGACGAGCGGATTGCCACGCTGAGCTTTGTGTATCTGGACAAGAACAAAAACAAGTCATGGGATCGTAGGGAGTGGAAGAACTTCCGCGATCTGGTGACCAGTGCCAGGTGAGTCATCATTGTCTTGTCATTTGTATCCCCATCCCTATACATCATCCCATCCAACAGCAACTTGCGCAGGTGTGGCAAGAAGATGCCGCGCTATTGCGATGTCAATGGGGACAAGAAGATCTCGCTGGCTGAGTGGCTCAACTGTCTGCAGGCAACCCCGCGGGAAAGTGCCACCACAGCCAAGCCGGCACAGTCAAGTGGGTTATCCTTACCAAAAATATATAGGCTCAATACTGACTTAAGACAAATTTCAGATGAAACAGCCAGTCCAAAATTCCAGGGGGTTAATCCGGTGGAGCGATATCTGAAAGATTAACTGGGAATATCGATTCCCTATCCGTGCTGCTGCTACTACTACTCATTAGATGTCGTCGTGCCATGACACACACAAAACCACACGAAAACACATCCTACACATCCACAATAGGGTGGGTCGATTTTTTGGATTAACTCTGAAAATGTAGACATTTTTGCAGTTCTATTTTTTTTCTTAAAGAAATATAATTTCTTAATGGAGTTTTTGAAGATCCTTATTAAAAGAACAATACGATAAACCTTAATTTATAATTTTCGCCATTTTTTTATATTTTAAGCCTCTAATTTTTAAGATTTTTGTTTCATTTTAATCACAAAAAAATGGTACAAGAGACTTAATCGAATATGTAACACACAAAAATGTAAAAATGCAACAATACTGGAATATCTGATAGTTTGTATGTCATTAACTGGATCAGTTAGGTTTTAAATGTTAAATTGTTTGTCATAAATTATACATGTTCTTTGGTTCTAAGAAAGTTTTAATATCTAAGCCCAGAATATGTGGTCCATAAAATCGATTCACCCTTACGCTCACCTACACACAGACACATTCCTAGCATTAGATTCTATAATTTACATGTGTATGTTACTAATTCTTAATTAGTGTTGTAAATATTATCGGACATAAATGTTTAAGCTTAGCTACAAGTTTCGTCAAATCGGTTTTAAGGCTACTGATGCTTGGCGCTAATCACATCCCAGTGTATTAAGCGCAATGGCAGCTTTTTGATGTCCATTTCCTCCCACGGGATAACTCGTAGCAACTGCTTGGCGGTGTAGAAAAGCAGGAGGATCACCAGCGTGGTCACCTCCATGATGACGAAGTGGGATATGGACGTACCGATGTCCAGCCAGGAGCCCTGGTTGCGCACCAGGAACAGGAAGTTTAGGCCCATCACATCGCAAATGAGCAGCAGGCAAATGAAGATTTGTTCCTCGTGCTGGCGAACAAACTCGCTCTGGGCATAGACCACCGCCATGACCAGGATCACCGGCACCAGAAGCTTCAACAGCACCAGACCCATGATCACAAAGGGTGCAAAGTGGCTGAGGTAGCAACGAGCGATGTTCGGGTCAAACGAACTGATCGAGGCTATGTTTCCGGATCCGAAAAGCGAGAAGAAAGTGTACAGCAGCAGGGTGAAGGCCAGTCGAAGCACTGACCTCTCAGCCTGGGCATTCTGTGCCCTTAGCGAGAGTCCCAGTTCTAGGGCCAGCAACTGGACAAACACAGCTTCGTAAGAGGTACATAGTGTTGCGTACAAGGATCCCAGATTAAAACCAATCTGGGCTAGACGCTGCTCCAGTCTTGGTTCTTTGCTCATCACAATGGATGTGAAAGCGTATATCAGGAACATCCAGCTACACAATTTAATAGAAATCGAAGTCTTCCTTCCGATTGAGTGAAGATAAGCACACACTATTGTTTGCAGCAGCATCAGGGCATTGCAGTATTTGGTGTGATTTTTGTAGCTTAATCTCGCCCTCGTATTCCAAAGTGAGTTTATGAGGATCGTAATAACTCCAGCTGCAAGCAGGTATCCATTCTGATAACCCACTGACAAGGGCAGCAGGGGAAAGCAGGCCAAGATCAGGACCAATGCCAGCCAGGAGAAGAACTCCCTGGACTTTGGTGGAAAGCTGGACCAACCATTGTAGCAGGCGAAGACAAAGAAACCAAGTGAGATCAGGCGGCGCTCGAAGAAGGTGAAGACCATCAGTTCCGCGCAAGCAATGATCAATATGAGCTGCCATATTGTAGTCTGCAGGACGGGAACACTGTACGCCGATGCTGGCGAGGTAGAGAAGTTGAGGTTCCAAGGCTGCAACGCCTTCAGCCAGACGAAGTTGGGGAGGAGCAGGTAAAAGGATATATCCATCGGTGTTCGTTGGCTTAGCAGACATATCACCAGCAGGATCACATAACTTCCCAGGCTTACTCTCACCAGCTTTGTGTTCCTCTCGAGGATCAGCTCCACTTTGCTAGACCTGTTCCTGGACAGCAGGCGGTACAGGTAGAATATCCATCCCAGGAAAGTGGAAGTGGTGCTCAGTAAAAGCACTCTACGGTAATATCCATGATAATAGTCGATTCCCTCAAGAGCTTGCGACATGATGACTTGGCTCTTCGCTATAGAATGTAAGTACTCTCTCTCCTTGTGCAGTTTTAGGATTCCTTCCTGGTATGTCTTGATTGCATCAGATGGGAGAACTTCGAACTCCGATAAGACCCCTGCGAAAAATCCTTTTTTGTGCTGCTTTTGAAGAGCCGCATACTGCTCCAAAAGCTGCAGAGCGTTCAAATGAGCAGACATGGCCTCGTACTCCTTGCTGACATTCATGTAGCCCACGGGCAACGTTCCAAAGTTGTTCATGGGCGGTGGAAGACCCACCAAAGCAGACATTAAGGGTGTGAGCTGCGCTTGCTCCAACTCGTACATCGGCATGGCAGGACCTTCGTTGTTGGGCATAAATGTTCGACCTCCAGGATTAGGAGCCGAGCGGGAAACTCCAGCGCCCCAGAGGATAAAAGGAGTGTCCGTTTCATGGGGGGAACCAGCGCCGTGGGCACCTATGCGAACCGTCATTAGAAAATATTTTAAATATCTAGTTATACCATAATTGCATACCCGAGTCAGTCATTCCATGATCAGCGGTCATCAAGTAAGCAGTTCGCTTGTCGGGAAACACCCGCTCGAACTCCTTGTAGATTTCGTAAACTCCTTTTTCCGTCTTATCCACTGTTTGTCGAAACTTTGGCGCTCCCGGCTTGTGGACGTGTCCGGCGGTGTCCAGTCCCAGGAGGTGCAGAAAGAAGACCACGTTCTTGGTGTGCTGCAAGGACTCGCCCTTTCGCTGGAGCAGGAACCTGACCCGCTTGAACACCCACTCGTCCTGCTCATAGGCATCGTAGCCCGGCGAAAAGTCCAGCTCGTGGTCGTAGAAGCGAAAGTGCATTTTCCCGCTGCCGGACAGATGGGAGAACACACTGATTACATCTTCGGCGCCCCAGGCGTAGGTCTGTGCGCTACGGTTAAACACCGTGTCGAAGTCAATGGGGTTCTTCTTCCAGCCACGCAGCACGGCCGATGGATCCTCGTAGAGTCCGGCGATAAGGGTTATGTGTCCGGGCCTGGTTTCTGTGGGCACACGGGTGCGGGAAATGCCCACTAAGCCCTCGCGCAGGAAGATCTCACGCAGGTGCGGCACATAGCGGCAGTTCTCCTCGAAGAAGGAGTCGGCCCGGAATCCATCGGTTACGATCAGCACCAAGCGATTCGCCGGCGCCTCCAAACCATAGTACAGGGGATGCTTCTGCGGAGTGAGGCCAGTGATCACCGGCGAGCGGAAGTAGATCACGAATATGGAGCCCAGGAGCAGAACGTGGACCACCAGGGCGTAGGCAATCCACATCTCGGCCGGAATATTAATATTTGTATTTTTTTTCAAATGCCAATCAGCTGTCAGATGTATCCAATACTCGAACCGGACTGGAAAGCAGTCAGTGATGTCCGATTCTTGGAAGTAGTGGGTGTAAATGTAAAATGTATATTTACATGTAAAATAGCTATTTTTATGTGTCAATGTAGGTAAATTTATTTCTATCCGAGCAATTTTTGTACTTGTTTAACAACTTTTGAATCTGGAGTTAGAATGTACTGTTCGAATTACTGCTGCTGCTTTGGTACTTAATAAACTTAAGTTATCAGTAGACGCCAGTTTTATTTGGAAACAATTATTTTTCATAAATTATAATTATATTTAAGGTTGAAATTATTAATGATAGGTCACTGACGCGAACAAAACCATTTTATATATAATCTAGCTACTTCTAGCATCACTGCTGCTCCGATAGTCCTACAGCTGTTCAGCTGCTTGCCATCTCTAGCTGTGAAAATGTCAGCGGCACGTTTATACGGAGGTTTTCGTCAATTTTCCTCGAGCGCCGTGCAGCGCAATGCCGTCGGTGGCAAGAGCCTGGTGGAGGCTGTGGCGGTGACCAGGAGTGGGCGCACCATTGTGGCCTGGCATCCGGACACGCCCCATCCCTACGAGAACACCCAGCCGCTTCCGAAGATCGCCGAGACTCAGAGCTCTGCGGTGGTCAAGGAATCGGCGCTGAAGACGGCGATGCAGGCCTTCAAGAGCAAGCATCCCGAGGTGGCGCGCCAGGAGCTGATGCAGCTGACGCACACGACCAAGCACCGCTGGTTTCCACGTGCCCGCGACAGGAAGGCCAAGCAGACGCCGATGGACCGGCCGTATCTGTAGCTTTCCCCAACCAGTGCATTGCATAATGTTCAAATAAATTCGTTCTCGTTTAATCCATACGCTGGCGCTTGATGAATACATTGAGCAGATCGGAAATTGGAATGTCTGCGGGCGGCTGGGCAGGCGCAGGAGGTGCAGAATTGTTCCGGTGCTGCGGAAAAGTGGGCATCATGCGGGGATCGCAGGCTTAAGGGGCAAAATGGTTGCGTTGTTAGAAATAATCATTTGTTAGCCTATGTATAAACCAAACTCACCCACTGGCGGATCCACAAAGTACTTGCTATTCAGGCATTCCTCGGCTGTGGCTCTGGTATTTGGGTTGTAGATAAACAATATGTTCAGGAGATTCCTGCCCGATTGGCCAATCATGTGGAACTTGGTTTTAAGATTATTGTATGGCTGCTGACTCAAGGTAAAGTTCTGCACAGCAGGCAGGTCGGCAAAGCCAGGCCAAATGGACTCCGAGGGCGCTCCCAAGAGATCTATAATCATGTCCAGTTGAGCAATCTCTGAATTGCCAGGGAGCAGTGGTTTTCCAAGCAGCAGTTCTCCCAGGATGCAGCCAAAAGCCCACATATCCACCGCCGTAGTGTGCGTGCGGCAGCCCAGGAGTAGTTCTGGTGCTCTGTACCACAAAGTAACCATCTGCGGGGTCATGGGTTTCGGTGGATTGCTAAACATACGGGCCAGGCCAAAATCAGCTGGGGATTGGAACTGGGTTAGTCAATAGTTGACATCCAACTGATTCCTCTACTCACCAACTTTGATGCATCCCTTGTCGGTCATCAGCAGATTGGAAACCTTCAGATCCCTGTGGATCATGTACCGCGCGTGTAGGTACTTTAAGGCATTTAGCACCTGCAACGTGATGCACTTGACCTCGGACTCTGTGAAAGGCTTCGCCATGTTGTCCAGCACGGACGCCAGGTCCTGTTCGCAGAAATCCATCACCAGGAAGATGCTGTCCAGGCTTTTACCTACAACCACCTCTCGCAGGCGGACAATGTTCTCATGATTACATTGCTTCAGAATCATAATCTCGCGGAGTCCGCTGACGGGAAGGCCATCCTTCTCCTGGTCCATGCGGACTTTCTTCAAGGCCACGATCTCATTGCTTCGGGTATCACGTGCGCGATCTTTAGAGGATTGCAGGTTAACAGTGGTTTTACCGCCTATTCAACCCAACTTACAAACAATTCCGTAGCTGCCTTCGCCCACGCGATTTAGTTTCTCGAACTCGGAGACAGGACGACAGCGGCCAAACTAAAACAAAAGCCGATATATACAAAATTCTAGAAAAGATTACCTAGATCCGTGCCAGCTTACCAGATTCTGCTCGGGAATGGGCATTGGAGTGCCGCTGTTTAGGGACATGAGGAAGCCCTTACGGGTTATGGGCGCCTGGGGATCCGGAGCCGGATTGGTGTCCATATCACTCGACTTTAAGCTGGACATGATTCAGAAAACCGGCATTTATTTACAAGACAAGTTGGAAAATGTTTACAATATTGTATTAGAGATGGAGGTTCTTGTCCGATAACAGCCTGCGCTTTCGATAGCCCGTTAGAACTTCTAAGGTTAATCGGTTGCGCCGTTGGCGCGCATTTATATAACTTTTGAAATCTGTTCTGGGAAAATCGCCAACCGACAATTACCTGAAATGTATGCTCATGTTTTGTAATAGCTACTAATTGAATCGAAAACAAAGGCGGCTAGAAACGCCGGCACGACTTATGAAAGTGAAATTGCACCAGTTTAAAGAAATTTCAAATGCATGTCTTGGACATTAAACTCGTCATAGCCGCCCATACGCATGTGTGAAAATCTGCGCGCAAAGCCACCACAACGGCGGATTAATTATCACCCTGAACTTGGAGCTGTTCGCCGATGGCTGGTGGTATAAAAGCGAGATAGCCGGCATCGGACTGCATCATTCGGTTCTGCAGAGACCATCCAAAGCCAAAGGGATACCAGCTTTCAATCTTCGTAACGCCGGAAAACTATAATATTATCTACAACATGCACAAGAACACCATTTGGTACGGAGCCGTGCTCTTGGTCGTCTACTTCACCCTGGTCTTCTGCGAGGAGACGAAGAACGAGGAGCCACTGGCAGAACTGGATAACCAAGCGGAGGATACCTGGGAGAATCTCGGCCGGGAGCTGATAGAGTTCGAGGGACGCACCCGCCGCCATCGCCATCACATGTGGTGTAAGTAAAATAAAAAAAATAGTCTAGACTTCAAAAGTGATAAATCAGATAGTTTAAAAAAGAATTTATTGAATTGGAAATTCTTTATTGTAACCAACAATTCAAGATTACTCTTAATAATCACTAAGAAACTTTTGGATGCAAATATCCTAACAACCTTCAGATGTTATCAAAAAAGCCCAATTTATATAACAATTAGCGAGCAAGTATTACCATTATTTTGATCGTTTGGGATCAATATAATCATACCATTTGGGCGTGAACCATCTCACTTTCTTTGGAAAGTTTCCCCATAGATTTGAGCCAAGCCAGACGCACCTCATCCGAATTGGACGATCACGTATTGCTCTCAATTAACACTTTTCACTTTCAATCTTGGGCATTGATATTGTTTAATACATTTTCGTGAAACCCTCTTTAAATTGTAGAATATCGAGCAGTGAAAGTTTCTCAGGTCTGATGCAATGGAAAATTATTTAATCCTCTCCATGTTTGTATATCTTCTATAATAGATCGCCACCTGTGGCCCATTGCCATTGCTTACTGGATCAAGGTAAAAGTGGTCATCGTATCCTTCTTTGTGGGCAGCGCTATTTACTTGGGTCTCCGCTACTTCTGGCCTCATGCCAGGTGCAACCAGGAGATAATCCTGGATCATCCGTGAGTTGTTTTTTATAAATGGTATATGATATTCGACAATTGACTAATATTTTTTTCCCATTTAGTCCTTCGTCTTTCTCCCATCACGATCACATTCCCTACTCATTGGATCACGATCACTCGGATCACTATGATTCCCCCACTTCCTTTGACTCCAGCGCCAGTTTCGAGCCCTATTCCGGCTACAGCAGCTATGCTGGATCGGACATTGTCTCCGATGTGCACGGCGACTACCACGGCGATTCTCCCTCGGGTCCAGGCCCAACTGGCCCTGTGGACACCCGTCGTCGCGGCAGGCGTAGTACCGAAGATCAGGCCCATTTGATTCAGGATGATGAGGAGCAGGAGCAGGAGGAGGAGCAAGTGGAAATTGTGGATGAGGAGATTTCAGAGAGTGTGGCTCGCCAAATGCCCGCCGAAGAACAGTAAGTTAGGAATCTATGATTAACTATATTTGGTTACAATAATATCACTTCTCTCCAGGATTGCCGACTTCATGTTCGCCTTCTTGGGTCTGGACTCCAAGGCCTGTCGTCGTCGCTTTGTCTGTGAAATGGAGTTCCGTTCCAAGCTGAATCCCATGACCAGCATGGCCTTCCGCATTGTGGGCCGCGGATTCTTTGAGAAGTACACCAATGCCAGGAACCCTGAGGCCAGGGCCACCAACTTTGGCGAGTGTGCTGCCGTTAATCCCGAGTGCATCTTCGTAGAGAACGATAACCCCGAGGAGATTCCAGAGGCGGAACCGCATCAAGAGGAGCAGCAACAGGAGGAGCAGGCGGCCACCGAGGAATCCGCAGTCGAGGACTCCCAGAACGAGATCAACCTGCAAGCTGAAAGGCGACATGCCAAGCACAAGAATCGCAAACTCAGCTCCGTTGCCGAGCACATCCTGACGCAGTAGAACAGCCGTGTTAAACTAATCTATTTATTTGTATTTATTTATTTTAGCTATAAGAGTGGATAACGAACACAAATTAAACTTGCCTCAATCTATGTATGGAAAATGAAAAAAAAATTACAAAGTCTTTCTTAAATGCAATTCAAATTAAAGGTTTAAGTTACAACAGGGTTAAACAAAATCTCACAGAAAACAAAACCGAATGAATACCTACCGCGAATATCTCGAAATGTGACTAAATTGATCAACTAATGCGACTATCAGTCGGGACTAAATCTTCTTGGTCTTTTTCTTCTTGATGGCATTTATCTGGTCGGCCATCTGCTCGATCTCGCGCTGGTTGATCGGTTCGTTCTTGCGCACCTGCGCCTTGCTCTTCTGTCGCTGGGCGAGATCGGCGGCCACATCGTTCAGTTTGCTCCACACGAAGCTGAGGAAGTTGGTAGCCAGATCTTGCTTGAAGAAGGCAATGGCCACCAGGCCGATAAGCACCAGAGCCGAGATGGAGTTCTGGTTAAGATCGGCTTCAGCGGCGCGCACCTCTGGCTTGAATTCCAGCTGGATGAACACGGAACCCCGGTCAGCCACAAATGTAGACGATGGCAGCTTGTAGGTGTATGTTTTATCAGACAGTGTGGACTGCAGCTCTACCACGTAACTCTTGCCGTCCAAAGGAATGCGCGGGAAGTAAACGGTAATGCCGGGATTCAGTCTGGCTTTAGGATTCACTGGAGTGCCCACACGCTGTGAGAATACCGGGGAATCGGAGTTTCCTTTGCGGTACATCACAATGCGCAGGGTCTTGTAGTGGTCGTTGAGTGTGGCCGTCACCCTGGCGGTGATGTCCACAATCTTCAGGGGGCTAATAGCCACCAGGTTTATGTCGCGCACATCCTCGCTGCCCACCTTCACCGTGTGCTGGGCGGGAATGGATCGCTCAACGGTTTCCTTGTCGGGCACCACACGAACGGAGTAACTGCAGCCAGGTTGAAGACCGCGGATGCGGTACTGTCCATTCGCCTCGCTGGTGGCCTCTTCTTGCTGCTGGGGGCAGCCTTCCTCGGCGGTGGCCTGCACATTCACGCCGGCGAAGGGATCTCCGTTTAATGAAGACACCGAGCCAAAGATGGAGTAAGCATAGCGTTTGCCACTGCAAAATTAAGGAGAAGCATTACAAGATTTGCTGAAGAACTACTGGTTACTTGTACTTACGTAAGGGTTACAGTAACAGTCTCGCCATCTTTAATCTCAATCATCTTGGAGTTGGGCTCGAATTTGTATTCTTTCATCATGGGACGCAGGTAATATTGCGATGGCGACAGGGAGTGGAAGTTAATGGCACCATTATCGCCGGTAACCAGATTCTTGCGATAGCTCT
Source organism: Drosophila suzukii (assembly GCF_043229965.1). Classification (NCBI taxonomy): domain Eukaryota; kingdom Metazoa; phylum Arthropoda; class Insecta; order Diptera; family Drosophilidae; genus Drosophila; species Drosophila suzukii. Next base: position 8,320,954 of record NC_092081.1, on the reverse strand, counting down.
CGCCTCCGCTTAGCGAAAGGAGGACTCCGCTCAATGTCTGACCAGCCTCATCCTTGACAACTACGGAAATCTCGCATAGTTTGTGGGCGCTGAACGAAGCCGACTGGCGGTTGTAGTCACTGAACACATACGACTCTTTTTCGGCTTTGAGGTCAAAGGCCAGAGACTCCTCAATGGGACCAAACTTAAATTCTCCAGTAACCGAGGTGAAAACTTCCAGGCTCTGCAATTCAGGCTGATCGGGGAAAGACAGTGTGATCTTGGCATCCTTAATGGCGGGAACCACCTTTCCACGCAGAATTAAACCCCTGGTGGCCACAAAGTTAAAGGCAATATCCACACAATCGCTGCTTCCGACAATCTCCTGTTGTTGTGGCGCAAACAGCAGGACATCGCTCACCGGAGTAATGCGAAGAACCTGTTCTGGCTTCAGATATGTGTCATAACGATAGGCGAACTTGCCATCTACTTTGTGAGATTCCGCTGTGGGTGTGATGATCTCCTGTCCCACCGACTCCGTTTCAAGCACAAGCTTAATGGAGTCAGCAGTGGGTTCTGTGGACAGAACGCGAACGCCAGTCTTGTGGGCAACTGCATTGATGATCAGGGTTTGAAGCTGATCAGGCTCCGGAGTGATGAATTTGCTGGGAAGCGAGCTGTCATACGTGTGGCAGCCCTCCAGCTTGAAATCGTAGCTTCCGTACTTGTTCACGCAGAAGGTGTTCACACCTGACGCAATCTTCAGGGTTTCAATGGGCGCCTTTGGCTCAGAGGGCCCAGTAATGTGAGTGTATTTCATCTTTAGAGAGAGATACGTAATTTAGTAACTAAGTTTTAGTAATGTTATATAACTTACCAATGCCCGATGGCTGGAGATAATGGACACTTCGTAGCCCTTGTGCACAAATGGCGGCGCATCTTCTTCAGCGGAGGCAACGTTCAGAAAAACGCGGGTTGACTCGTAGCAAAGATTTCCCTGTGGGATGGTCAGTTCATAGGGTCCTGGCAGCATATCCTTGAACACGTACTTGCCACCTGCGATTCAAAAGCGTTAGTTGGATGCCAGAATATCGTTTTCTATGATAAGAATTAGTAAAGCGGAAGACTACCTTGAATAAATCTAAATATACTTTTATCTATGTTAGTAATCTATGATACTTATCAGAGTCAAGTGGCTATGTGGTAATTTGGTAAGTAAAAAATGTTCAAAATACGTTTGCAAGGAAATTGTTCATATCAAACTAATTTGAAAGTTCTTCCGTAATTGTCACTCCAATTTCACATTAGAGCAGACCTCTACACTTATCCAAAACACTCCTTAGGTCTTCTATGATATGTTGCTTAAAGTACTGTCCCTTATTTCTTCTGTTAAGTCGAAGGATCAAACTTGCAATTGAACTTATAGTTTCTAAGGCTTAATAATTTAGAAGTATATATACAACGATTTTATAAAGGAACCTTACGATGAGCTTTGGCCTTCCACTTGTTCTCCGTTGGCTGACCGGTGGCATCCAAGGCCTGCAGAGTGACCTCAGCGGATGTACAGGTGGCGGTGGCATCAGACAGACACTGGAGTTCGCCGCGAATCTTGGCGCGCAACTGGGAGAAGGTAATGCCGTTGACAGGTGCATCGCGCACCTCCGTCTGCTGCTGAACAGGGAAGAACTGCACTCCAGCTGCCTTGTCGGCATCCGTGGTGAGGACTTCAATGGTATATTTGCCCACAGGGAGGAAGGCACACCAGCTTCCAGTCTCTGCCTTTGTAACGGCCGTCGTGTGGAAGGTGGAGCCGGTCTTGGTCAGTCCCACATTGTGTGATTTCGGCGATACTACTTTGCCGCACACCTCGTAAGCAGATGGCACAATTGTGGGCAGGGAGGCGGTGTTTATCTGAGCCTTGACTTGCAGGGGAGAGAACTGAAGCTGGGAGGACTCCACTTCGATGTTGACAGTGCCCGCCTTAAGGTTCTCCAATGTATACAATCCCTTGGCATCAGTTTCGGCCACTTTTTTTCCATTTACTTTAACGACCGCCGATTTCAGAGGCGCACCACCGGCTGAGGATAAAACCAGACCAGAGACTGTGAAGCCTGTGATTTTAAACTCCTCTTTTAATTGCAGTGTGTCCTTGCCCACTTCTAACTCCAAAGTCTCGGGACTCAAGTGCAGCTTAAGTTTAGAATCCAGGTTGATGGCCTTCAACAGGTATTTGCCGGAGGGAACATTCTTGAAGTTATATTCTCCTGATTTGTCCAACTGGGAGAAGCATGAGGCTGCAGATTCGAAGGCGCTATTGGCACTATTTGCCGGCGCTGAGGAGGATTTCTCGCATTTTGGCACTAGAGATTGCTAAAAAATTTATAAATTTATGTTAATAAATAATATTAATAATAAATATTCTACTATAAAATTTTATACAAAATTTAACAACCACTAACTCTGAGTTAGTAACCAACATTTTGAGAGGTCAGAACTTACTCCTTTCTTTTTGTACAGGGCCACACCCAGATTTCCGGGAAGCTGTGCGCTAGAATCGAAGCGACCGACCACATCGAATCCGGAGACCACAAGGGAGTTAGCCGGCAGTTCGGTATTTCCACTGACGACCACCACATTGTGCTCCGCCTTGGAGAAGTGCCACCTCGAGTGGGAGGCCTTGACTACATATTTCCCGGGAATAATGGGAGTGAAGGAGAAGACGCCACTGGCATCGCTCTTGGTGCGCCGGACTTCGCCCTGTTCTGACTGGAGTTCCACGTCCACGTCACGGGCTCCGCCGCCGGTGGCGAGGGCCACCTGACCGGTGATGCCAAAGCCCTTAAACACAAAATTGACATCGCGACCCTGGCTGCAAACGTCCGTCTTGCCGTCAAAGTTCAACTCCACCTGCTCCGGCTCGAAGCTCCACCCCGGCGGCGGTGATATGCTGAGCAGGTAGTCGCCCTTATCGTAAATGGGCAGAAAGTAATACCCATTCGAGGGTGAGCAATCCGTCTTGTCCTTCAGGGATCCCTGCTTAGTCAGTCTGCAAAGAAGGTTGGAATTAGGTTAATCACATATCTACGGGTCGGTTAATTTATTATTCAATTAGCGGCCACCATGCGCCTAAAATCTTATCAGGTCATCCCCGTTCGAAGAGAACTGCTACTTACAGCTTGATCTCCACCCGGGAAAAGTCGATGTCGGCGTGGCTCTTGATGAATCCCCCGCAACCGACGACTTCCACCTCGCCGGCGTGGGCATTTTGGAAAAGTTTAATTAATAATATTAGGAATACGCCGGAAAAAAACCTCATTTTATTTTTTGACTACGTGCCCAGAGTGACCAGGGCTGCACTTCGTTTTGAATACGGGCTACAGTATGACCGTATACATATACCATTCTGCTCACGATAGTATACCAAAATATACTTTTCAATTTTAAAAACTACCGCCAAAATACTAATAAAATAACGGTTTTCAATCTTTTCGTTATAACTAATATTTTATTTTTTAATAAATAATAAATAAAAATTAAAAATAAATATAAATATACATATTACCTAATACGATTTTGCTTAGTTAAAAAATTAAAAGATCGTTTTAAAACTTTTCGCTTTTATTTGCAATTACTATAACATTTTTATTAGAACTTTCGTTATCTTAGTATGATTTACTCTCTACAAGATCATTGAAATGGAGTTTAAAACATTATATCTGTTATTGAACACTAACCGTATTATGGTTTGGTTTGGTCATTGAATAAATGCGATCGCCCGATAAAGTGGATAGCATTATCTTTAAGCTTTTGCCATTTGGCGCGTCGACATTGAAAACACTTCGTTGAAACAGATAATAGCTTGTCGTATATTAATTATCGGAACCAATTCCCATCACCCCAGAGCGAGATAAAGACACACACCCAAATGTATGTACGTACATTATACATGGATGAGTATGCGAATCAATCCGAATTAAACCGATCTGAGACCTCAGGCCTCGCGATATAGTTGCAGAGAAATTCATTTCAGGCATCGTTGGGGCTGTTGGGGTGCTTGTCTAATAAATTTTGTCGATAAACGACTTGCACATAAAGAAACCACAATATGGAAGACACTCTGGGACCGAGTTCCAGAGTATCTGATCCAAACAAAGCACAAGAGCTTGGAGCTCCGACACATGCTGTTCTATAGAGGGGATGGAACACATATGTATAATTCAATGACTGTGTGTCTGTACATTTGCCACGTCAATTGCCCGGCATTGACTTTGAAAAGTGCGCCTTGAGATCGTCTTGCTTCTTGGCTATGCTCGATTATGTGAGTCTCGGGTTAACCCTCTGTGTAAACACGTGACATGTGTATCTACAAAATCATGCAAGGTGAAGCATTATATGGACCTAAATTAGTATATTGATAGGGGATTTGAAACTGAAATATGTTAGATAGGGAGTTCAATAATATACGTATATTTAAAGCTATGTGGATTATAAAATGTTGTTTAAAGATCATATTTTAAAAGATTGCTTTATATGCATTATATGACCTAAATTTGAATATTGAAAGGGAAGTTAGAAACTGAAATATTATATATTATGATATATTATTTTTCAAAGCCTATATAAAATCTTTTTCGAAGATTATATTTTCAAAAAGGTTCTTTATTTTTATGAAAGACTAAATTTGTTGATAGTCCTGAGAAAATTGAGATTAATGGGTTAATGGTAGCACCGGAAGCGTGTGGCACTCCGCTACCCGCTGTTTTGGCCTCAAGTCTACCTGTGGCTACCTGTCGTCGCCAGCGATTTAAAACTAATTAACGTCGGCATTTGCATCTATCCCGGTTCTCTAAGGGTGTCGGTCAGATTTACGATACGCTACTTTTTTGGCAGCCGGCCGGACAGACAGATTGTCGCGACGGTGGCAGATCGGATCGGATCAGCATTAGGTTTATGTTTATGGCTTCCCCGCTTCTCCCGCAATTAGAACCCGTACTTACCAATGGCGGCGATAAGCCGACGAGCACGCTTAGTTATAACAAATACGATTTTAATGAAATTCTAAAAGTACAGTGGCTTATCTACGGGTTTCGTCAACGATTCGACGGTTTTCGGAACTCAATTAGCTGCGCCTCGGGGATCGAAGTTCGGGGATCTGTTCAATGTCAAAGTCATAAAGGGAGCCTCAACAAAGCAAGCCACACAAAAAAAGAAACCCTAGGGATGTGAAGCCCAACTGCTTGCTGTGGTGCAGTTTTCAAAAAGCAATCAAGCAACCCCTATTCAAACCCAGGGGGAGGTTTTAAATACCCAAAACACACATTTATAAAGAAATAAAGGAATCAATGGAAAACACTGCGCAAAAAGTCAAACACGCTTTTCTACTTACGATCGCCAAGGGGAATCGAATGACAGTATATATTAACTAAGAAAATATTTAAATACATTTTTTTAGATAGTTTTGAAATCTAAAATATATTTTAAAGCGAATACAAGCCAGAAGGATACACAAATAAAGGGATACCATAACGTCAAGCGATTATGAAAAAACTTAATGAAACTAAAAAAATATTTCAAAGTGTGGGACTATCATTCCCGTTCTCATCTTGGAAAAGGTATTTTATTGATATTACTTAGAATTATTATATCAAATAATGTTTTCTAAATGTGTTGTACATATATAATACAAGAAAAGCCATCATTAACTCCTCAACCAATCCTAAAAAAAAGACTGAAGCTGGAAAAATATTTCAAAATTTAGGTTCCCATCTTGGCTACAATCTTTCTGATATCATTTACTAGAAATATTTTTTTTAAATTTAATGTTCTTGTTTCCTTTATCTAGTACCCACTGTACCACCAGAAACACCACCCCCGGGAGAGCCTTGCGAAAAATTAATTACACAAAGTAAATAGCGCAGGCGCCCTTAAGTATGCCCCGCATCCTCGACATGTGCGAGAGGGAGATGGGCCGACTTTCTCTATCTCTCTCGCTCGCCTGCCTGCTCGCGCATGAGAAATCAAGTGCCGTTCGCTCAATTCAGTTCAGTTCCCGTTCTCAACTCGATTCAAATCATTCTCTTTCGAATCGCAGACGCGAGCGGACGTTCAAAAAAAAACCGGTAAAATCTGAGATCGAAAGCGAGCGCGTGCGTGCGTGCTCAGCAGAAAAAAGTGAACCGTTTCAGTTACCAAGTTTCCAAGTTAACTACCAAGATCGAATTTCGCCATCGGGCCAATTATTAAAAATACAAAGTGCAGCTCCTCGTAAACACTGTGTTTTCGCCTGGCTTTTTATCGCCAAGACAAGAACTGATAAAACGAGAAAAATATCTCGCGAAACTCGTTCTCGCAGCTCTCTTGTGCAAATTGCCGATCGCGGAAGGGAAAAACAGGCCATAGCGCGAAGAAAATCTGCCCGTCTAGACAAAGAATATATCATCTCTCATAAGGGCATCGCCAGCAGCCCGAGAGGTTTATCTATATAGATGTTACAGCTTATCATCTGTTTGGTGAGGGTGTTCTGAGTGCTTGTGTTATATGGTACATAAATAAAAGTTCATACAGTGTACATATATAGTGCGACAAAGCTCGAGTGCGAACAGCTGTCGAGTGCCCTTGAGTGGGTGGGCGAGATCGTCATTAATATCATCCGTATCTGGAGGCCCCGGCCCCGGCCGCTCTAAGATCCGCAGTGCTCATCAATTATGACTGCCGAGACCCTCAAGCCGTTCATAACGCCAACGAGTGCCAACGATGGTTTTCCGGCCAAGGCGGCCAGCACGGCGACCGCCCAGCGACGCACCCGCCAGATGATCCCCTTTGTTTTGGGGTTCATCGGACTGGGTCTGGTCGTTGCCATTCTAGCTCTAACGGTAAGCCAGCCCTAGAAGATACTACAGTCAACAGATCTGCCAAGATCAAATATTTTAACTTATTGATTGCCATACCTACATTTCAAATATTATCATTTTTGAGGTATGAGCTATCTATCTATCTATACCAGTGGTCGGCAGCGGCCTATCTAGTGAGCATAGGGAAGTGTTCTGCCCATCCTCTGCTCGCTCACGTATAACGTACATGTTCGTGTGACTTCGGCATGGGTCTTCGGGTAATTTTTTTCTCAACTTCGGCGCGCTTTTTTGTTGCTGCGGCAGAGGATCTCAGTGCAAAGCAGAGAAACGTCTCGCTTCAGCACGCCGCGCGCAAACTTCGTGTTTGTTACACTCACACTAATGCAAGGCAAACTTGTGATGGTATGTGTGTGCCGACCACTGATCTATACTATCTATACTAAGTACCAAAAGATTTTTCTCACCAATCTCATTTTAAGTTATAGATACAGTCCCAACTTTTTTGATATTTGTTAAAAATAATACTAAATATGTTATTTGCTACGATCAGATAATATTATCTCTTTATAATTTTGAAGTTTAACTATAGCTTAACCGTGACAATGCAGAAAAATCTAAAGCGACCCGAATTCGTTTCGAATTTGTATTGGTTTAATTAGGAATTCTAGCCGAAGAGATTTCTGTGCACCCCGATTGTAATAATGTTTTCATTTTTAATAATGTTTTTATTCTATCTTTTAGTAACATAGATAAGATTTTCAGCTATTTAACCATAAGTAAATAAGGTTTCATTACATTTTCTTCATACTTAATTCCGCATTTATTGTTCTAAAATATTATTATGAAAAATGTTAGTAGTACAATTAAAAAAAGAGTTTATAATTAGTTGTTTTCAAATTGATAAGGTATTTGCATTATAAAGTACCTAATTTATTGTTACCGTGTGGCGATCAATGATTGGTTTGAATTTCAAAGGTGAGGGCTATCAGTTATAGTGGGGTGTTTCCCAGTTATTGACTTTGTTGTTAAATTATATTTTGGGCGTCGTATGACCGTTTAAGATAATTTTTAAAACCAGATAAATATCCCACAATCATTTTAAAATATTACGGTAAGCAAATTTAAGCAGTTGACAGGAGTTTTGGCTTAGTTTTAATCACAATTCCAGGAATGGTTAACTTTGTTAGTTAGAGAAAATAATTTATGACTATGATGACGGTATGCGCTATCTGTCTGAAACGAGTTTTATTTTCAGATTGGAAAGAAGATTTTTTCAGTTAAACAAAAAGAGCCCATTTAGCCATGAACTGCCTTCTATACTCCTATTCTTCGGAAATGTTTATTTCAGTAGCTTGCAAAAATAAATTGCGTATAAATATAAATGCAAATTGGACTTTAACAATCGTTCAACATATATAGACACCCCCGAAATCGCAATCTAAAATTGAATATTTAACCTCTGGCACGCTTCTGCTTATAGATCTGTTTGTCACAAAGTCATTGTTGATGCCAAATTAAAAACGAAATACCCCCAGATGCATAAATTGAAATGAAAACAGATTTTATGATCCGTGACCGTCGCAGATAGGTTAACTATAATTTGGCATGGAACTATATTTAGAGCAGAAGAGTCGCCGGTCTCTTGGCTGATCAAGCGATGTCATCACCGACACGTCTTTAGGCCAAATCGGTTTCTAATGATCCGGCCAATCCAAATAAAGCGGATGCAGATGCTAGAGAAATGTTTATCGGTACATGTCTGTTTTGTTTTCGTTGAACCAATTTAAATGCCACTGGGGATTGTTCTGTTCATGCACTCAAAACCGATAAATCTTTGACTGGGATGTTGGGTCATGTTTTTCTGCTGATAACTTTAAATGACTCTATGGAAAGGCGGATTTGAATTGCAAAAAATTAAGAGCTGAATCGACCGCTTCCTTAAAAAATCCCACATGACCCACTCAACTTTGGTTTAAGTGAACGGAAATCGTACAATTGACAATTGACTTGTAAATGATTGGCTTCAGCCACTGACGTCTGCCATAAGTTTGGTTTTCCTCATAAATCTCTGTTAAGTCTTGAAGTTTTTCTGGGTTTAATTCAATTTTGCTGCCCCTCCTTTCATCTCCTGACATCCAATGAAAGTGACCTCAACGCATGACCCTCATTACATGGAGGTCTCTGGGAAAGTGACACACTGCAGGCGCTACAATCGATCTACAGATCGATCGATAAGCCCTAATGGAAAGTGGCTTACTGGAATCCGTAACGCCAGCCACAAGCCTCAAACAAGTTTCTCGGGTCGCCGTACTGTCCATAATTTATACAAGAATGCAGTACAAGTTTTTATTTGTACCTACATATGTGGTGGCTCAAGTTGAGCCATTCTTTTCTGATTTCGGGTGCCAGTGGAAAAATGAGAAGTGTCTGTATATAAGACTTTTGCGCCGCCCGAATGTTAATGATCCATTAAGCAGATTATGTGCCTGAGTGGCGATGTCGGAACCCCGACGTATTCCCCCAGAAAGTCTCGTCTCTCTTCTATCTGTTTGTTCAGTTATGTTTTATATATTTTCGGGTGTCAAAAGTTCGCGGCCCTGGGTGTTATATGATGAGCTGATACACACACTATAGATGTTTAATTGGAGCTTATTAAATTGATTGCCAAAGTGCTAATGACTAAATGATTAGAAACGAGTTGCGATAAGTCTATATCAATTGAATTACTTTCCAGATCTGGCAGACATCGCGGGTCACGCATTTGGACAAGGAGTTGAAGAGTCTGAAGCGAGTCGTCGATAATCTTCAACAGCGATTGGGCATTAACTATCTGGATGAGTTCGACGAGTTCCAAAAGGAGGTGAGCTATCTCAAGCATCATTTTTTGTATTTGCCTGAGGCAAATAAAGATCTCTCACATTGTTTACAAAGTCGGAAATAATTTTGTTATTCCCAGAGGCGAATACTTGAGTTTTTAATGGGGGTATATTGGTCTGTTGTGTAATTATTAAGGTTTGAACAATTTGTTTTTATGCGGTTTAAAGATTTTATTTACTTTTTTATGGCTAAATATACATGAGGTATTTTTCAGTCGGTAAGGCAAGCGCTCCTCATTTAAAAAGAATGCCTCAAAAAATAGCCAGACATACTTTGTGGTTTTTGTGTGGGACCGAGACAAATATTTATAGAAATATGTGCTAAAATATAATTTCGGAGCGATTTCATCTGTTTTTTTTGTTCTACAGCTGTTTCTTAGCTCCCTTACAAAATGCGTGTGGGGAATTGTGATAGATCATTTGTATTATAATGTCTCTTTTCCCAGAGAAACACTTAATTAAATTATGATATACATTTGGCATGGATAGGGCGCCAGCCGGTCCACGTAATTTATGAGATACAAATCCTCAGTGACAAAAGGCAAAAGCCCCAATAATTCAGGAAAACTAGAAGAGACTATCCGTAAATATAGTCGTTCAAGGCGAGCGATTGCTTTCGGTTTTATGTGACGATTGATCGGATCTCATCAAATGGCCTAATGGCCAGAGATCGTTTCAAGATTTTAAGATTTATTTATATTTTGATGGCTGGGCATCTGTATAGGCAATTCTCTTGAGAGTTGTTTTTTCGCTTTTAAATATATACATATATATATAATATGTTTCTGAGGAAGGCGCCATCAATTAGGATGATGACGAAACAGCTTTCGCCGCGGGCGTGTGTCTAAAAATGAACGTCCCAAATGAATGTGATATATGTGCCAGGACTGTGCCAGCTGCAGTCACGTACTTGGCCAAGTGTTTTGACCCAAAATGCTGACCCCATCTCTTCCTTGCAGTACGAGAATGCGCTCATCGACTATCCGAAAAAGGTGGATGGCCTCACCGCCGACGAGGACGATGAGGATGATGATGATGATGGTCTGGATCCCCTGGCAGTTGGGGAGGAGGACGACGACGATAGCTATAGCTCTGTAGATGATGGCGTCCCAAATTACGACGACTACGACTATACACACACTGAGACCACGCCCACATCGAAGACCACAGCGGAGACTGGGGGCGATACGGACAGTTCCTCCTCCGCCTCCAATGATGACAATGTTTTCGATGACTTTACCAACTATAATGCACACAAAAAGAAGATCGAGAGGTGAGCACGGCGGAACTTTTCAAGGATTTTAATTAGTTTTAAAATAATATATGATTTCCCCCACCACAGAAAATCTCGCTCGATTGCCGATGTTAGCAATGAGCAGCAGAGTATTCAGGGAAATCACACGGAGCTGCGGGAAAAGTCATCCAATGAAGCCGTTTCCAAGGAGAGGTGAGAAAAAGTTATTTTTAAATTAAGCGACAATAAAAACATATGTCCTAATAAAACAAATAAATAAGAATAAATAATAAATAAGAATATAAGCCATAATACAGAATTTTACCATAACAATTTCTTACTTTTCAATAAAAGGAACACTGTGAATTTAGTACAAACAAAGTAAATGTATTACCTTAAAAAAAGGCATTTTATAAAATAATATAGTACAATATTTTCCCATGAACAAATTAGTTATATCTCTTACTTTGCCATATGATAACAATAACAATAATGTAATATGTACATTTTTAATTTAAAACAAAATATTCGGGTGAAGATGTCTTGTAACCATGATTACAAATCCTATTTTATAACAAATAAAGAATAAATAAATCATAGCATTAGGGTAAATTAAGGTTAATACATAACTATCATAGTAACTATTAAACCTAATCTTTCATCTACAGCTCGACTGCCCTTCATCATCGTCGCAGAATGCATTCCCGTCATCGTCGCCTGTTGGTCCGAAAAGGTGTGTAGTCCAGAAAACCGAAATACAATTGGCAGAAACCGAAAACCAAATCTCTATTCGCACCTCTGTTAACTTTGCAGGTGAATCTCTTATTTCAGCCAGATCCCAGGACTCGAAGCCAGCCGCCCATTTCCACCTGAGCAGCAGAAGACGACACCAAGGAAGTTCGGGTAGGATTTTTCATCTGACAAGGCCTAATTCTCTAGATTAATAAATTTCCCTTTTAAATCCGACAGGCTATCATGGAGATATGTATATCGGAAATGATAACGAGAATAACTCCTATCAGGGACACTTTCAAACGCGGGATGGCGTTTTGACGGTGATGAATCCAGGCCTATATTACGTATACGCCCAGATATGCTACAACAATTCGCACGATCAGAACGGGTTCATCGTCTTCCAAGGAGACACTCCCTTCCTGCAGTGCCTGAATACGGTGCCCACGAATATGCCCAATAAAGTGCACACCTGTCACACCAGCGGATTGATCCACCTGGAAAGGAACGAGCGGATCCACCTAAAGGACATCCACAACGATCGCAATGCTGTTCTGCGGGAGTCGAATAACCGAAGCTACTTTGGCATCTTCAAGGTGTAATGCAATGTGAGATTATCCGTGGTCAAAACAGATAGTACCAGCCTAAGCTTTAGTAGTCCCCGCGACTGCTCGTGAATGCGATTCATCGCCAGCGTGGATCCATTAGTTTGTAGTCCCTAGTCTTAGTCACTCATAACCTAATCTCAATCTGAATCATATTTCATATTTATTTTGTATATACTCCTTCGACTTTAACTGTACGATGAAAAAGTGAATAAAAAATATAGTTTAACTTAAGGAAAATGTCTCTAAAACGTTGGTTCATAATAAATTATGATTAAAAGTTGGGTATTTACAATCTGAAATATTTTTATTTAGGTTTAGATAGCTTTTTAATATATTGCATTCAACCGCATAGTTTTGATTCCATTGCTTGTCCTAAATGAAATTCCAGCATGTGGTCTTCTTTATTAAAAATTGTAATTGGAGATTCGTCAAAGGGGAGTTGCAGTGCAGCTGGATAATATCCGGAGCGGGAGCTCCTGTCCCGGGCAGCATCTGCATCATTGTCATGGTAACCACAGGAAAGCATCGCGCTCCGGATTTCCCCCTTTCCTTTTCGGGCACCTGGAGAACCAGCCCACCCGGTTCCCGGAACTCCGACAATTGGACCTTCGAGGAGGGGAACGAATGACGGAGATTACCAGGGTCCAAAAGTACAGTCATCAGTTTATACATAAATCACGCATACACATAGCATGCACATGAAAATATTATGCTGTTGTTGTGATAAGCTTGATTGCTCTAATAATCAATTACTGAAACGTCTATCGTAGAAAGAGATATTGTGTGGTCCAATTGTGTTAAAATAATTGACACAGCAACTAAGACTTGTATTGATAAATTTCATTTAAGTAAGGTAGGTTTAAAAAAAGGTTTAAATAATATATTTTATTTAATAACAATAGTATTTTGACCCATTTATACTAAATAAAGAAAAAAATACTTATTTAATTCAAGTGCAACCCTTAAATTCTATTCTATTATAAATTTAGATGGGTTTTAAATGTGGAAATCCCATTAAATTTCAGAACTTAATTTCCACTTATATCATTTTATTGTAATAATAGTATCTTCTCACCATGTCTTATAATAGCTAATAAATCAAAGTAACGTATACTTTATGATTTGGAGTGGTTCTCCTGACTACTCCATGTACATAAACATTTTTCGAGTGCTCTAGGCGTCGTTATTTTGTTAGTAAATGCAATTCAAGTGGGGATTATTTTCCAGTAACGTCCACCCCAGAAGCAAATGTCGATTGCCAGCGCCGGAAATAATTGTATGGCGAATGCAGGCCGATTGGAGAGCGGGCGGAGTAACAGGTGGCTGGGTTAGGGCTGGTAAATGACTGGGCTCCTGGTGATGGGGAGCAACAGTTCGTTCCCGGAATCGGTATGTGCTCTCGGCCTGGCCAGAACGTACGTACAGAACGTGTGTACATAATCCCCAGCTGCAGCTTCGTCGTCACATGTTCCTGGCCATGCGCACTGGCCGGGAAATCGAACCCGGACCCGAAATCGATGGGGAAATGCTAGTGAGTCGGCCGGGAAGCTTTCGCCTATTTACCTGGCTATTCCCTTTTTACCCCTCGCATTTCATTCGCATCGATGTGCATTTATTTTTGGTTGCACAGCCAGATAATTTACAGTTCTTTTCTGGTTTCGGTGCAGTGCGGGTTGACTTTTATTCCGTGTCGCAAGTATAGTCCTGGCTGGCCGATCTGCAAGGACTGGGCTGTCCGGAATGGTAAGTCAACAGATTATGTGTGGGTAGCATCCTGTATGTACAGTTATCATGACTGTCAACAGGTGACAACTAAATGTTGTTATTAAATGTTATATTTTAGTATTAGAAAGATTTATTATGAATCTTTATTATATATATTTCAATTGATTTTGAATAGACGTCAGCTTATTTGGGATATAATTTTTTTAACCTCCGTTTCCAGCCATTATAGACTGGTTATAAATTGTTTGTCGAAAACCATAATTTATTTAAGGCTTAAATTATAATTTATTAAAATAAATGTCATACCATTCAAGTATCATTGAAAACTGGATTTAAAAAAACAGTTTTTTTACATAAGAATTAAGAATCTTAAGGGATTGATACATTTTTGTGATAGAGCTCTGCTTGAATTGACAGAATGTTTCGATCAAAGCTGTGATTCGAAATATTATTCTTTCTTTCTATTACGCAGCTTGTACACTATAAACTTGGTGAAAATAAGTGATAAGCAATTTTGAAAGTTTACATATATAGGTTATAGGAATAAGAAATCCTTTAAGCAACATTTTGGATCTAAAATATATAAATTGAAATCGATGGATTGTTTGGCCATTCTTCACTGAAGAATTCGAGGTCGCCATTGTTCCGTCTTCAATAAAAGCAGCAAATTCTTTAGAAAAAGTTACCCAACGTATAAATAAATCCAGATTTATTTATTTGAATGATTTTTTCACGGGATTTGCTTCAATTTAAAAATATCAAAATAAAAAACACCGTTACTCCTCGTCCTGTAAATACTAATAATGTAATATAGCTCTTGTTTATAAGTCTCTTTGGAGACCAAAAAATTTACAAATGATTTGCTATAGCAGTCTATAAATATCTTGAATATTACACGTACTTGATGTAAATTTTGGCAAGAGTATTGATCACAAATATAATTATTGAAACTTTTTGAGTAAGGTTTAAGTTGTTAGTTTCCGGGTTTCAAGACTCCTTCTTCTCGCCCAACTTGGCCTGAATCTCATTGAGGGTCTTGCCCCTCGTCTCGGGAATCAGGAAGAGTACAAACAAAAAGGCGGCCACCGCAAAACCACAGAATATTCCGAAACAGGCGGCAGCTCCGATATGTAGGTTCAAAACCGGAAACAGCAGGGTAACAATGAAAGCACATAACCAATTCGTAGTTCCGGCTATCGATCCTGCCAGTGCTTTCACATCCTCCGCGAAAAGCTCGGCCATCATCACCCAGGGAATGGGTCCGAATCCCACCGAGAAGCCGATGATGAAACAGCAGACGGCCATTAGGGCCAACCAGCCGACTCCAGACGTCATCAGCAGGCCAAAGTAAAGGGCCATTATAAGGGTGCTAACACCCATCATGGCAGAAGAAATGAGCAGCAATACCTTGCGACCCAGTCTTTCGATCAGTAGGATCGAGATCACGGTGGAGACCACCATCACCACGCCCACTATAATCGTAGAAAATCGAGGTTCCAGTGTGGATCCCGCTGTCTGGAAAATAAATGTACTATAGAAAATGATCGCATTGATGCCGGTCATCTGCTGGAAGATCATCAGAAAGATGGAGAGGAAGAGGCCCTTGAGCGTGACCTTTCGGCAGAGCAATTTTCCAGTACTGGTCGTCTCCTTTTGGCCCTCGGCGGACATGTCCTTCAGCTCGCCGCTCACATCCGCATCCTTGCCCCGAAGAAACCGCAGTGACTTCTCCGCCTTCTCCGTCTTGCCCTTTTGGGCCAGATAAACGGGCGATTCCGGCATCCACATAAATATTAGAAAATAGATTATGGGCCAAATGGCACAGGCAATGCTGAAGTAAAGGGTGTTCGCAAAAGCTCCCACGATGAAGGCATACAGAACGCCATTAACGATCAACAGCTGGAAGAAACAGCCCGCGATGCCGCGATACCTGATCTCGGCTATTTCGGTGGTGTACATGGGACCCGCCACACAGAAGCCTCCGCCGCAGAATCCCACCACGAAGCGTCCAATTAGCAGCATGGATATGTGCACCGCCAGGATGATCAGCAGCCAGCCGATGAAGAACGGTGGCAGCAGGCTCAGCATCGTTGTCTTCCTACCGATTTTTCCGATCAGCACGCCCACCGGAATGCAGGAGAAGGCGGCTCCGAGGGTCATCAGGGATCCCACCAGACCCCATTCCGTTGTGTCCGGGGAAAATTCGTAGGCCCCAAAGTACTTGATTTCAGTCTCCACGGGTCCCGACCATCCGATCACAGCGCCCAGGCAAAAGGCGCCCATGGCGCCGATGATGCCCACAATGAACTGAGTGGCTTTTCCCATTTCTCCTTAGAACAATACATGTGTTGTATGTATTAAGTTAAGTTTGCTTTTGAAAACTAAATAAAAGGTAGATCATTATTAGAAAACAAGGGAGAAAGCTATAGTCGATGGCCTAGACTATCAGATACCCGTTACTCAGCTAGGCGGAGTGCGAGGGAGATGGAGACATGCAAGCAGAAATGCTACTGTTCCTAAGACTACACACCAATCCCCTGCGCCACCTAGCGTTGATTCCTTTATTCGGTTTTAACTTTTTAATGGTTGGACAAATTTGAAGAATTTAGCATGTAGATTGGTATATAATAAAAACTAAATATCATTATACTGTGTCAAAATCATCAAAAACGTCGGCCTAGACAGGTTTTAGCGTTATGCGCTACGCAAGAACCTCAAGAATCTGCATACCAAGTCCTTTCTAACTTCATATGGACAGACAGATGGACATGGCTAGTTCAACTCGGCTAGTTATCCTGATCAAGAATATATTTACTTTATAAGGTCGTGAACGCTTCCTTCTACCTATTAAATACTTTCCTACGAATCTACTGGTGTAAAAAATGGCGTAGATAGAGTTCAGTTAATTAATTTATCCTGTGAAAAATACTTTTTTGTCATGCATAAATTTAATACATGGGGATTTTGAAAATCGACAAAATATTGATTACTTAATACATGGACCGCCCTCTAAGCAATTTTTAAAAATTCGAATGCTCGACATGGGGTTTCTTTAAAAATTATAACACAAGGAGAACTATTCCAAATAATGTCATAAGTTTTATCCATATTTTTTGACACATTGATATTTTATAATACATATTTTTATGGAATGTGATTCGATTTTTTTTTATTGTTTGAAATAAAATATGGTACCATGTTTTCCAGTGTCTTTCACCGAAGCTTGGCTGCAGCTGAAAGCTTTCTCTCCGTGCCTCCCTCCTGCCTTCCCCCCCTTTTCCCCATTTCCGACTCCCACACACGAGGAAGGGGCTCCCGAAGAGCTTCGTGTCCTGTCGGTCCTCGCGGGTCCTGTATAAAACATGGAAGCTCCAGAGACTGGTCGACACTCTTGGTTCCGCCTTGGCTGAGCACAGAGGTGATACAGGTACAGTGGCAACTGGCTAACAGCGACGAGCGCTTCCTTTGTGGTTCTGGCGTAGGCGTGACGCCATGTTGTGAAAAGTGTCTGGCAAAAAAGTTGAAAATTCGCACGGAAAACTGCACTCGAACGACGCGAAAACAAACAATATAATAAAAGCAATCCAAGTGAGTTGAGAAAAGTGCAAATTTTTCGGGCAGTGTTTTGTGTGTGTGCGGAGGGCAGGAAAATTACGCAAATGTTGCAGAGGATTTTCCATTTCCATTGGTGGGCGTGTGCATACGGGTATATATATATATATATATTTTATGCGTGGGAGCAACAACCAGAGGCAAAACAATTGCGTATAATTTATTATTTGCAACTCCCTGGAACTCGCTAATTGGACAATGGAACTGTGGAATTGTTTGTTGGCCTGTTGACAAAATACCTCGGGCAGTTGGGCCTGAATAAATGATACATACACACACATGCTGGCAAAAAAACTTGGCTAACAAGTTGCTAGCCTCCCCGAGGACAGGACATCGCCTTCGTTGGCTTTAAATATTTAAAGCCTGAAAGCTTTTCCGGGCCCCCTAATTAGACTCTTCCTCTGCCGACAGAATGCATTCACTTAGTCCGCCGGCCAAAAGCCCGATTCAATTTGTCCCAATTTTCACAGAAAGGATCTGGCATATAATACGTATATATACATATAGAATGGTAGTATCCATGGTTGCTGCGACAAATTCAATTAGGGCGCTAATTTAAATGCCCTGCTGGGTCGCATTTGTTCGGTCTGGAAATCAGATTGCCGGGGAGGAGATGCTCTTCCACTGAAACTCGATAAATTATTAGCACTGACTCCGTTTGATGTAGGGAAACCCGAGAAGACACAGGCATCAATCAATATTAATCATACGCCCCGTGCTGCTCTGGATGTTCTGGTTCCCATGCTAGCCCGTATATCTTGAAGTCTTTATTTCCTGGAACTTAATGTACGGGTTGAAAAGCAAGGGCTTTATATAATTCATGCGTCCTGAATACAGTTTTGAAATGGCGCACTCTGCAGAATAACCTATTTGACTGCACAACTAAATCTTTTTTATAATTAGATACAATGTATTTGTTTTATTAAATAATTATTATTATCTAATGCTATCTTATAGTAAAAACTATTAGCTAACAGAAGGTATATTATAGAGATATATATCTAAATGTAATTATTTATTACTATTATTTTACAATGACTAATGTATTATTTAGATCATATATTATAGTTATATGTGGGTTTCGGAGAAAATGGTTAGCATTAAATACTTGCCACTTAAAATATTTAATAGTTTTAATATTGTTTTTGCAGAAGTAATTCAAAACAGATTTGTGGGTTTAACAGCACATATTTATATTAATCATACGCCCTGCTGGCCGCCAAAAACTTTTTTGTTAGAAGATAGTTCTAATATAATTTACCTATACAGTTTGAAATATTATTATTATAAATACTTTTTTACAATGTTAGAGTTTTAAGATTTTCACAAGAGTCCATTTAATAATTTTTAAAAGCTAGGAAAACAACAAAAAATAATATTAAGTTTGGAAAAGCATAGATTTATATAGGATTTTTTTTTTAATGCTTTATGAAAATAATACTTAAAGTTATGTAAGTCATTTGACTTAATTCTATAAGATAACCACTTTAAGTTAACTTGAGTTAAGTTTGGGACTATTAAAGCATTCTTAGACCTAGTAGAATGAGTGCTAATTTTCCGTTTCATAAGTTGTGATACAGAGTGACTAAAATGAAATCCTCTGAACAACTTAAGTGCTCCGCAAGTTCAGAGGGTCTGCAGCTGCATCACCCCGAGCAACAGGCGAGTATCTTGAACGCAAAACCCATTGCAATTGAAGGGAAATGAAATCTGCTCTATGCAGCTGCGTTTAATCTGGATTAGAGCGGAGGCACAGACACAAAAACATCAACAACTAGGGGACTGGTTGCCTTAGACAAAAGCCAGTCAAGCAGCAGTAATACAATGAGGGGACCAGAACCGAACCCACAGAACAGCTGGGGGCTAGACGCAAATAGGGTTCTCCAACCGAGGCGGGAGTGGCCATAGAAAAGCGCAGGAAAAACCCAAAGAAAAGCGAATGAAAAGCGACGGCTGCGGCTGCCTTGACATTTAATGGGGGGGAGAAATGAAAATGAAAAGCAAGCGTGGCCACACAGGTACGAGATAAGTGAGAAGAACTATGGAGCCGAGTGGTGGGAGGCCCTGTGTGATTACCATATATTTTCCTTCCAAGTCCCACATACATTCTGCTCTCAGAAATGCGTAGCATACTTATGTGCGCCACCATAAAACCGAGAAAAAACCCGGAGAAAAGTGAAGAAAAAGCGTAGAGAAAGTGGAGAAAGACGGGATGAGCATTTCAATGGCAGTTGGCATCCGAGCAGCAATTCAACTTTCCCATAATTGTCAGCCTGGCTTTTGTCAGCGACCAAGAATGCTAAAAGTTCCCCCTCTAATTTGCCAACAATGCTATATATTTGCAGGCACATTGGAATTTTATTGATTTATTTTATATGGATGTCCTGGTTGTCCTTTCTATATGCATGAGGCTGAGGGATTCGCTTCATTAGTCAGTCACCGTGAGATGGGCAGATTATTCAAATACCTTCTCCAGGATACTATATAGTGGGGAATTTGGGGTACCTGCTGCTCGTTTGCATAATTAAGCGGGGAAATATGGAATTTCACACGCCATCAAGTGGCCGCGAAAAGATGACACCTGATACACACTCACCAATACCAGCACAAGCTCCACCCACCCACACACACACATACGTGCAGAAAAAGGACCTCTCTTTAAAGTGCAAATGTAATTAAAAGTTTTTTACGCACCTGTCGGAAACGTGTCGGGCATTGAAATCCTTTTTAATGCCTTTTTTTCCACCGTTTAACTGGTTTTTCTCTAACACAGCTTTTCCCATTTATTTTAATCGATGGAAAAAGTTCCTCCATTCAATGGAGTTTTTCAAAAAGCAATAATGGTTTTTGTATTAAGTAATAATATTCACAATCTTTTGAAAATAATAGCAAAAGTAGAAAAGGTATTAAATAATTATTATTATTATTATAGTACTCACGTATTATTTCTCATAAAAAAACAATGATTTATTGATTTTAAGGTTTTATTGCATAACTTATTGTCATTATTATCATTATGTAAAAAGAACAGGAAACTAGTTAAGTAAGTTAATTTCAGTTTAAAACCTACTTTTGTATTAACACGCGAATGATAAATCAACCCTGGGAACCAAAAAGATGATTTATTTAGAAGGAAACATTTTCGTAATCAACACATGGATTTTTTTATCACTAATATTTCAAGTATACTCCTGAGAAATCAAGCAAAATATATACATTTACATCCCTTATTATGGAAACTAAAAGAAATATAACAACATACTTTAAGACCGTATTATGCCATAGCATATTTCTTAGGTCAATTACTATTCTTCAATTAGTATCTTCTTATAAATGTTTTGATCGTTTATGTTATAACTATTCAAAGCAAAAATTAACAATCTCAACATTTTCATCAGTTATTCTTAAAATTAATACAAATTTACATATTTTAAGACCATATGATGCTTATGCATATAGGTCAATTATTGTTCTTCAATTATTATCTTCTTGTAAATGTTTTGATCACTTATGTTATAAGTATTCTCAAGAACAAACAAGCCATATTAAAACATTTACATTTCTGATTATAAATAGATCATATAATGCCACAGCTTATAGGTCAATTATTAATCTACAGTAACTATCTTTAAATACCTATATAATAGCATTATGTTGTTATATGGTACTTGCTTTGGCAATAGTATTTATTATAATATCATCATATTATTTTCTATTCTTACTTGCAGATTTAGAACTAGAACCCTAGTGATAGAGCGAGGAGGCAGCAGCTAGCGCGGCAATGACCATCCGATTTGTAGGCCCCAGTGGCGCCGTGGTGGTGCTCCTGGCGGTGGTGCAGTGCATCCAAGCGGTTCCGCAGCGCACCGCCGCCTTTTCGCTGCAGGCGGCCGTGGATGAACTGCATCGACGGGAGGCGGCCAAGTACCCGCTGAACGCCCCGCCGCCACCCACTTTGGATGACTGGGATGAAGGTGAGTGAGAGGGGGTGGGTTGGCGTGAGAAAATCTGGCCGGGAAATTGAATTCCCTCGGGGAAAAGCCAAGACCTTCACCTTTCCGCACACGTTAGCTGGCGTAAGTTAATCAAGCAATTCCCCCAAGAAATTTGAACTTTGATTAACCTTCAAGGCAACGCAGGGAGAGACCTCTTAAACGCTCTTACTTTGTAGAAGTTTGCTAATATCTAAAGCATTCCCTGTATTCGTTGATTAATTACCCTGTTTTTGTTAAACGAAGAACTATGTAGCTGGATAATTAATTGTTTATAGGTTATTTATATCCCTTTATTGTTTGTAGCGAGCAATGTAAATGTAAATCAATCTAGATAAAGGCATCAAGCTATAGAAATACTAATTTCAATTATAGTGTGCCCAAAACCCAGAAATTCTTTAAAAAAATGTGGTATAATTCATAAAGGTATTTTTTAGTGCATACATAATAGTAAACATATCTTATAGTTTCATTTATATTTATAAAAATATCACCTCCCGCTTAGGAAACATAACACATTAGCCGTTTAAACTTAATCCACTGACGTTTTCGTGTTCAGTGATGCATTTTTGTATCTACATGCCAATTTTGAGACATGCTGCTATAATATTATTATTAGATTTATGTGCCCGGGGCTTAGGATGGGCTGTCGACCGCTTGTATATATAGGTTACATAAACGCGGGTCGTGGCGGAAATCTGAAAATGATATCCATCTCGGGCAGATGGAGAAGGCAGGAGCAAAAAAAATAGGAAGCCCGCATGAGGAGTGCACGTGCCTTGGATAGCCGAAACCCTAAGCACAGATTTTCCGGATTTTCCCCCCCCACAGTCACATGTACCGATGTTACTTTTCCTTTTCCTTTCTATTTTGGCCACACCAATACCACCACTACCACCTCCCCACACCCCCCGCACAGATGGCGATTTATTTGGCAAGAATAGGAATCGGAATCGCCATCGAATTAATAAGGCACTTGGCAAGTACTTAGAACGCGACGAGGACAACTACGGTCAGGATCGCAACCTGGGATTGGGCCTGGGTCTGGGATTGGGACTAGGATTCGAGGACGGCGGCGACTTGGGGCCGAGTAATCTCCAACTGGCCGAGGAGAAGAGAAAGCGCTTCTCCTCGTTTCGGGAACGTGACGAGCAGTTCGGTAAGTAAGAACTACGGCACTCAAAAGCACGCACCACGAAATGGATACCCACTATGAAGGTCCTTCAAATAGCACTGCACCTTAGTCATTACTTTTTGTATTATTAAACTAAGATATTGTATTTCATTTTGTTATTTGATTGCTTACCTTGCGATACCTAAGTTTCATCGGTTTAATTGGACTAGAAGTAGTAACAGTAGGTTCGTCAAAGTTCAATCACCACCAAAGGATAGAAATATATAAAAAAATTTTTTTTTAACTCTGTGAAAGTTGAAATAATATAAATGTAGTATGCTATTCCCATTTCATTTAAATCAGCTATTAGAATTTAAAATCTAAAAACAGTTTGAAAACATACTTTGCACTTAAAGGATATACTTAAAATAAGATACTAGTAAAGTTTTTTTAAGATTATACAATTTTTTTAAACCAAATAGAAAATATAACTAATTTGATACTTAAGTATATATGTTATTAATGTTTCCACTTTATTCTGCTTTGAAATGTTTCCCATTTTATGTTTACCTTATTTGAATGTCCTGAATAAATTCCAAAGCTCTTAAGAGAATGAGCACAAATATTTTACGAAAAGCTTGATTGAGGACCGCACTAATAGAAAGTTTTAGCACCTTCTTAGAGTGGCTACTTTTGAATGCGAATTACCGAAAATAATTTATGGGTCCCAGTCCTTAAGTGCTATTATCCTGGCCCGAACTGTGGACGGCTAACCATGCGAGCATGTGTCCACTTGAGGCTCAAATGGAAATGGTGGGAGCATGGAGTGGATAAGGCCAACAATGGGCTGGCTAAAACCACTTAGCTCCGATTAACTTGTGAGTGGTGAGTGGGACGATGGCTGAGGGTCCGCTCCAGAGTCCCGATGATGAATGCAGTCAGCTGGAAGCCGCTCCGAGCCGACAGATCCTGCCTGTCTTCCTGTCATTTGATTTAATGGCCGGCCCAACCAACAACTTGATGCATGTCCTCCACACACACACACAAAAATACTTGGCCAAGATTTATCGACAGGCTTTCTGGTTTTGCCAAGGTCAAAGTTAAGTCATTGCTCATTGATTGTGGCGAAGTAATGGTCGAAAATCAAGATATTTATCATGTTTAAAATCTTGGTATAATGGGAAATGTATTTCATTGAAGCTAAAGTGAGATAAATTTTATACAAAGCAGAGGGTTTTGCTTTTATGTGTAACCATTTCCAAATTAATTTTCTAAATCGACTTTTCTTTTTGTTTCTCCACAGCATTTGAAAAGGAAAATTGCACTTTATTAAATTTCATATATTCTTTAGTGTTAATCATAAATTTTTAATAAATATGGCTGGACAGCGCTTATTATCCTACAATTTTTTTTTATTTGTTCACTACATTTTAAAATCAAAAGTATTCTAAAGCACATTTGATGTATTCTTTTAAGTTGATAATACATTTTCAATAATTATGGCTTTACAGTGATTACCTACAACCTAAATATTATAATGATATAATATAATTTATGTAGATGATATATTTTAATATTATATTCAAAATGCTATCTATAGCTATAAAGAAATTAAAAAAAAAACCCTTTTAATCAAAACATATAATTTTTTCAAGCTTAAATTCTGGTTAAAAATGCTGTAAATTAGTAAAAACAGTGGTTTAACCCTGGATATACCTTCCCATCAATCTCTTCCAGATGGATCCTTACCCTCGGCCTTCCGGGAGCGTGAGAACCAGCCATTGAACGCAGAGCCCGCGCACAATGAGCTGACGGATCAGTTTCTGCGCGAGATCGAGGAGGCCAGGGATCGGGATGCAGTGCGCCAGTGGTGGCACCACCTGGACCAGGCCAAGAACCAACAGGAGCCAGAGCCCCAAGAAGCCGAGCTGTTCGAGCAGAAGAAGCGAATGCGAGTGCCCCCGTATTACCTGTTGATGCAGAAGAAGCGATCTTATCCGGTTCTCCCATGGCTGCCCTACAATGGCGACAAGAGGAAGCGTTTCCCGGTGGCCAAGAGGAGCACCACCAATGCCAATCCGGAGGCACCGCTGGGCAGAACCGACGAGCGAGTGGCCCAGGAACTGAGCGAGCTGTTCGGCAAGCCGGGTGAAACCCAATCGCATCCCGAGGAGAAACGCAAGCGTTCGGCAGATGACCAGCCAAAGGTGACCACCAATCTTCCCGAATCCCCGCCAGCCACGGCCACGGCTACGGCTCTGGGTGACATGCGGCTGGAGATCAACTTCCAGCGGGTGAATGTCACGCCCAAGGAGGCAACCACATCTGCTCCTGCGGGCGCCGGTGAAATGGTGCAACATGGTGGTCACGCTGGTCATCATGGTGGTCATGTCCCTGGAATGTCACCCGAATATCGCCACCGGAAACGCAGTGATCATGCGCATGGAGAGAATGTCGAGGAACCGGAGGCAGATGAGCACGACGAGGAGGGTGAGGAGAGTTCCGATGAGGATGACCATGACGAGTTCGACGAGGAGGATGGCGAGGGTGATGTGGAGGCGGAGGAGGCGGAGGAGCGACGGCGCAAGAAGAAGAGGGCTGCAGCCACTTTATCCGGCGGCAATGATGGCTCCAAGCGACTCCATGCCCCCACTGTGGGTCACCTGATGCTCCGGGCCAAAAAGTCCATCGATTGGTCGCAGTACTTTGGATTAGATCGCAAAAAGAAGTCCGTGCAGAAGAAAGAGTGAGTACTGCAAATACATTGATATAATTCCTTAATATCATAGTCAATTAAAATATTTTCCCCTTGATTTTTATTTTATCGTTTATAGATTAACATTTTTTTTAACAGTTGATAATTGTTATTATTAATTAATTCAAATTTATCACAGGGAGCTCAAGAAACGCAGCGAAAATGACAGCAGCACCAACGACGATGACGAGGACGACGATGAAAGTTCCGAGGCGGAGAAAAAGAAGCGAGACTTCGATAACGAGAAACTGGACAGCATGGACAAGAAGCTACAGTCCATCGAGGACTTCATCATCGACGAGACCATCAAGTATACGGGAGCCCACGAGGGTCTGAACAGCAAGGATGACATTCGCCGGATCAAGGACCATGTCCTCTCCCGTTTGGCGACCGCTTACAGCCTGGAGAAGATGCGAAGGGCTTTGGACAAGCTGAGGAGATCGGTGGACAACGAAAACCATCTCATGCGCAATACCATCGAACCGGAATCGGAGGAGAACGCACTGGATTCCAACTACTGGCTGATCAAGAAGTCCGTGAAGAAGGAGCAGGCCGAGCAACAGGCGGAGTAAGTAGTGGAATATATTTTAAATATATTAAAAAATAAAGATATAATATATATTAAATGGTTTCCAATCCTCCAGGGATTTAAAGCGCCCCAAGGACATGGAGAAAAAGAAGCGAAGTGGCTACCTGCGCTACCCGGAGCAACCGAACACCATGGACGAGGCTCTCAGCCTGGGCAGTGCTCCCTACGAGACCCTCAACGATGCCTATCTGGGCAACAAGAACTACATCGTGGGATCCAACCAGTGCCCCATAATTGAGTCCATGGCGGAGCGCTGTCGGGGCGTGGATCTCATTTCCGGGGACATCAACCAGGAGCTACTGCCACTCTGCGGGGTTCACCAAATTTGCTACCTATGTGTAAGTGCTCTTTGCCAAAAACAAACATTTGTTCTTGAGTTAGAAGATTTTAGATCATATTTACGATATTCCTAGGAGTTTTACATAATAATAGGGGAGTACCTATACGCGAAATCCTCGGAGAAATAAGATTAAAAGTTGTATACTGAATTCTTCAGAAATATAGAATGCAAAATTTGGAATCTACGAATTCTTCAGCTCAAATCAGATTAGATTACCAATTATCTTTTACCCTGCATTGTTCTTAAGTTGAACGATTTTAGATAATATTTAAATTGTAATAGATATTATAATAATAGGGGAGTACCTATATCAAAACGCGAATTCCTCAGAGAATTAAGAGTATTGCATAATAATAGGGGAGTAAATATATCAAAAGGCGAATTCCTCAGAGAATTAAGAGTACTACCTAATAATAGGGGAGTACCTATATCCAAATAAATAAGATTAAAAGTGATCCTATTAAATCTTTGGATTTATAAAATCCTAATTTTGTAAAACGCGAATTCTTCAGCTCAAATATACTGATCTAAACCCTTCCAATAAGAAATCATTCTTAATAACTTTAAATATACCTTATAAATTAAAAAGATTTGCTAAAGGTAGTATGATACTTAATTCAGCTGGTTGTAGTTTAGTTGTTATAATATTTTGTAACCCCAAAAATTCTATAAATAAGAACTACTAAAGAAAATCTTTTTACAGGGCGCCTCGCAGGT
The DNA here is from genome assembly GCF_043229965.1 of Drosophila suzukii. NCBI lineage: Eukaryota > Metazoa > Arthropoda > Insecta > Diptera > Drosophilidae > Drosophila > Drosophila suzukii. The sequence goes on along the minus strand of NC_092081.1, from coordinate 8,293,830 downwards.
GGCCTGCGACTATCAGTATTTGGCGGAGGCGGATGGCATTTGCGGCGACAGCAACGAGTGCCAGTCTGCGGCCCGCTCCATCCTGATGATCCTGCGGGGATCCCCCGGCCGGCAGCTGGGTCCTCGGGAGTGCTTGAAGAACCCCTGTTTGTACAGGGCCATGCGGGAGATCGGACTCTAAGCGGTCTACTCCAGATTGCCGCCCAGCGTTTTCCTAACGTCTTTTTGTGTGCGTTTAAAAAGAAAAACAAAAATCGAAAAAGTTTAAATGAAAATGAAAAAACCGTAATGCAACCCAGAGAGAGAAGATAAAAATATGAGCCCAAAAAAAATATTAAAAAAAAACAATACAAACCATGCTGAACTAGCAAAAATCAAACAATTGATTCAAAACTAAATAGTCGTCACATATAAAGACATAATATTTTGATGGATTTTCCTGTCCGCCCTTCGAGGCGGCAGCAGCCAACTAGAGTTTACCAGATACCTAAAGAGATACATAGATATATATATACACAGTTCTGATTCAGTTCATCGCAGTAGACGCCCGATTGAGGCCCGATTGATATCGTTTTAAATGTTCAGTGTGAAATGGACTTTTTCGAAACATATTTTATGGGTGTTTAAGTGTACAAACGTGATCGTAACCGAAACATACATATACATATGCATAACCAAGATATACAAGTAATTAATCCACAAGCAGCTTTTTAAGTAACTTAATTCGCTTGACATTCTTTGGAAAGCAGAGCTCACATTGGCAGCTAGTCCTTCAGAGTCAGAGATAGAATTAGAATGCTTCAATTCGGTTCGACTTGGATGTGCGTACACACCACATCTCCAAACACACAATATATAACGATTTTAGCCTACTCGTTGGAGTAACTTACTATCAGAGACTTCTCTCTCGCCCCGCATTACTTGTCTACTCTTCAGATGAACATATACATAAATGTGTTTCAACGTGCTTACAATAAATGGACATAACTAAGACAAATATTTAAAGCTCTAACAAATCTATAGATGTGATTATTAATATACAAGGAGTTTAATAAATGTGTAAATCTTTTAGGGCAAAGCATATACTTATACCAATCTGAACAACAGCAAGACGTTTGGTTGCGAAATCAAAATATTATTAATGTATTTACATAAACGAATATATATATTTGAACTTGATGTATATGCTACAGTTTGAAAAACAAAACACACAAAAAAAGCCGTATTTGAAAATATTTATTGCTATACAGTTATCATAAATGTCGAATATAAATATATCGGGGATAACCCAAAGATCGATGGTTTTTATTTGGGATGTTTTGAGTTAGTTTCAAGATAGCTGGGTATTCTTTGTCAGAATTTTGTTTTCGTTTGGCTTGCATCTCACAAAATCATGAGCATAAAGATTTTCCTGGTCCTTCCCACATAATGGATCCTTCTGAGCGGCTGGTTCCTGTTGAGAAGAAATATTATAACATCCGGGATCCAAAACGCATTTCCTGTCCTATTTACCGTCGACCTAAACTATTAAACAGATCTGTGGCCTCTTCTTTTACTGCAAAGTATCCGAAAAAAGTGAAGAAAGCTATGAGGGACTAGCGAAAACCATATTTGTACTCACCTTTCATAACATTGCATTAAAGAAATTCCAAATCTTAAGAATTTGTTGTTTCCTATAATTGGCGGTAAACATTTGAATTTGAATGGCAGTACTGCCAATATGGTTTGAGTCTCCGCTAGGCTTACAATGCTGCCCATCAACACAGTTAGCGAATACACACTTCAATATCGACATAAATATCGATGTTCAGACATCGATATATTAATATTTTGTAAATTTTGCACATCTCTATCTAACAACCACTCTGAAAACAACAACTTTGCGCGTAATAAATATTTTTATAAATAAATTAAACGCAATTAAGCAACCAAAAAACCAGTGAGTTAAAACTGGTGATTAAAAACAGTTTAAACAAAAGCGAGCAAACACAGATTATTCTTATCACATTTCGCGACCTTAAACGTTCCCACCCTCTGGTGAGCAAGAAGAAGAGCGAGTTATTCGCATGACTCATCGCGAAACGAGTTTTTATCAGAATTGTTTTTTCTGTTTTCATACGAATCCGCTTGACGTCACCGCATTGCAGGGCAGGCAAAGATGAAAACCCCCGTTTCCGCAGCAGCGAATTTAAGTAACTCGAACGCAGGCAGTGCCGGAGCAACCGCCGTGCAGATCGTACCGAAAACAGAGCCCGTCGGAGAAGAAGGTGCCCCCATGTCGCTGGACTTCCAGACGCCCAACCTCAGCTCATCCACCCCGAACCCCAACAAGCGACCGGGTTCCCTGGACCTGAATGGCAAGGGTGCCAAAAACAAGCGCATCTTCACACCGCTGGTCATCAACTCACCCGATCTGCAGGCCAAAACCCTGAACACACCCGATCTGGAGAAGATTCTGCTGTCGAACAATCTCATCCAGACACCGCAACCGGGCAAGGTGTTCCCCACCAAGGCAGGCCCCGTCACCGTGGAGCAGGAGGCCTTCGGCAAGGGCTTCGAGGAAGCCCTGCAGAATCTGCACACCAACTCGCAGGCTTTTCCAGCCGTCAACCCCGCGCCGAATACCACAACAACTGCTACAGCCATGACGGCTGTGAACAATGGCATCAGCGGGGGAACCTTTACCTACGCCAATCTTTCCGAGGGCTTCTCGGTGATCAAGGACGAACCCATCAACCCAGCCGGTTCGCCCACCGTCAGTCCCATCGACATGGAAACGCAGGAGAAGATCAAGCTGGAGCGCAAGAGGCAGCGCAACCGTGTGGCCGCTTCCAAGTGCCGCAAGCGCAAGCTGGAGCGCATCTCTAAGCTGGAAGACCGTGTCAAGATCCTCAAGGGCGAGAACGTCGATCTGGGCAGCATCGTGAAGAACCTCAAGGACCATGTGGCCCAGCTGAAGCAACAGGTAATGGATCACATTGCCGCCGGTTGCACAGTTCCGCCCAACTCGACGGACCAATAACATTTGGAGTTGTCCGCCGGGGAGGAGGAGGATGATCAGGAGCCAGCGGCACTGGAGACCAAAGCCTTAACAAATCAAGAAGTTTCTGAGCAGCCTATGCCTCTGGAGCTCTTTCTAAGTGCCACCACAAATGCCTTGGAGCTGGAGTCCGCTGCCTCTCAGGACATCTCCCTCAGCAACAGCGATCTTTTGGAGGAAGATAGCGAAAACGAACGGCCTTTGGTGCTCTACATCCTCTCGGACGATGCAACCTGAAGTTTGGTGCCTTTCTTGGTCTTAGCTGCAATATCTGAAATGCTTCTTAAGTGTTTTGTTTACTTAGTTATTAGTATAAGCTACCATTAATCAAGTATTATCTGTGTTGAACGTAAGATAATATGTAAAGTACTTTAAAAATCTACGTATATATATTTTCTGTACTTGATATATACATAAAAAAATTAATTCTACGCCTAAAACTAATTTATTCATCATCCTCCTCGTCATCATCGTCGTCTTCGTCTTCCTTGTCATCCATAGCCTCAGCCTCTTCCTCCATGGCGCTATCTGCCTGCTCCTCATCGTTCACATCATCCTCGACGTGCAGTTGGAATCCATCGCTTTTGGTCCACGAACACTTCATGGTCAGGCGGAATTTGGCCATGGGTTTGCCCACCAGCTTGAGGATTCTCGCCTGTTCGGGCGTCAGTACTTTGCCCTCCTCGCAGACCGTGTAGTCGCTGTACAGTGTGACAATACCCTTCTCCAGTTTGGTGGGCAGACCCAGCGATCGCAGATGCGGCTCCATGGAGTGGGCAAAGTCCTCTAGGGGACCAGCTGGCAGGATGACAGTATCCGTGGCCACAAAGCCACTGCGGGCATACTCCACGGCCCAGTAGTTTTCGGCCCAATCGAGCACTTCCTGCTTGGATTTGTCCGTGAAGAGCAGACCCACCTGGCCGGTCAAACGCTTGGAGAGCTAGTTTAGATAAATATAATTAAAATAAGATATAATTTATACATATTATCTAGCAATTACCTTGTGCAAATCCGACTCCACTTCCTCGCTTTTGGTGCGACCCAAGCCAATCTGCATCACACGATTCTTGCCAAAGATAAAGCGTGAATTCTTTTTCCACTCCTGTCGCAGATCCTTGAGCAAGCTATTTCTCATATTCTGTACTTGGAAAACGAATATATTGGGATATTTGCCCACACAAAAGCGAATGTCGTCCACAATTCGCTGTTTCCATGCCAGACCCTTGCGGTCGGTTTTGGTCAGGGAAACTAAGGGAATGAAAATAGCAAACATTAGATTTAAAAATCTTATACCTGAATATCCAAACTCTCACCTTTCTTATCACGTTTGGAGCGCGGCATGTCTGTTTGTGTTAAAAATCAAACTTTTTCGAAGCTAGAACCAAGAAATTATTCCCACACAACGTAAACACGTGCGGCTTGCTTGAGATGGTAGAAGTGTGTGCAATCAACTATCGATAGTGGTCTTGTGTATCGGAATTCCGAACCGCGCGGGTTGGGTTGGAAAATTCCCGCAAGCCCATCCCTACTCAGAGTTTCGACGTTTTCCAACACAGCTGCGCGTTAAGAAGAAGAAGAACCTTCAGGTCCGAGCCGTAAGAGGTGAATTAACTAATTAATAAGTGATTGCCCGTTAAAAACTAAGTTAAACTTCGAGTGCTGTGAGCCCAGGGAACACGCAGATAGTCGAAAAACGCTTGAAAACCCAGGCGCAGTGAGTAAATTCAGCTAGTGCGTCGTGTGTCGGCTTGCGACCGCCATATTGTCGGCGGATAGAAATTTTCCCCGAATAACTGCGCCGCCCACGCACTTTATCGATTCGATGGCCTCCTAATTGGATGCCAGCTGCCCGCGGGGCCTTCAATATTGCGTTGCGTGATGTATTCGCATTGCGAAAATCCCATTACGAGTGGAAATGGACGTAGCAGTTTTTCATTACCGCAAGCAAATAGGACGCCGATGACGTAATTTTCTCCGTCTTGTTCTTTGTGAGCTGTAGTAAAAAGTAGAGATGGGCGCGTGAGCAAAGTTTGTGTCGCGTCAGCCACGAGTTGGGGAATCACAAATAATTTTTATTTATATGAAAATATTTTTTATATTTTTATGTGTATAAGATCTTTTGTCCTTAATAATCGCATTGTCATACATTTATGGCATTTCCTAGAACTTATAAAAAGTCCTTAAAAGTTGTCCCATCTTTAGTTTTTAATTTAAGAAAAAGCTGGCTAATATTCCAAATTCCTTAAATCCTATTCCTGACTTAAGTTAAAAAGAAAGTCTTATTATAGGTAGCATGACAATTAAAAATAAGAATATAAAAACTAATAATTTCTTCAGGTCAAGCTAAAACTTAAGTTCGAAATGCCCATCTTAACTTCACGCCCATAATTGACGGCCCTTGCTCACGTCTCGTAAAAAGCATAAGTGCCGCTGATATCGCGTTTCTATGTGTGAGTGCACGAATTCAATGAAATCCAAATTAGAATTAAGGCAATTTACCGCACCCCCTTATCAGTGGCATACATCTCGCGATTAGTTTCCTCCTTGCGGAGGCCATAAAGTCAAGATAAAAGCGTAATCTGGCAGCGAGATAAGCGCAAGAAAGTTTCAACAGGTTGGAAACGAACTGTAAACTATTACTTCATGAGCTGATAAATGCGCAGACTTGACAATAAAAGCTGGCTCTTTTTTTTTTGTAAGCTTTTTATCTACAAGTTCGTACAAGGCTGTTAATTAGTATATATAAAAATTGTATCTTAAAGTTTGGTTTTCTAAGTATCACCTGCACACCTGGCAACATTACTTCCACAGGCAGGTTGGCAACCCTGAAGCTCGCTCCCTCTCTTTGGCGGCGCATGTGCCGCTGTGTGAGTGTGGGCAGAGAGAGAGAAAGAGAGCCGAAACACAGATACAGCGGCGCGGCGAATGTGTGCAACCTTTGCCGTCCGTCATTCTCATTCGTTCGTTGGTAGGTGTTCGTTGTCGTTTCAGTTTCAGTTAATCGAGAATGTAAGTAACATTTTTGCTGGCCCAGAGTGCCTTGTATCTATGTGTGTGCGCCTGCCAGTGTGCGGATTGGAATTATAAAACGAAAAAATTGCTAAAATATCCGAAGGAGAAACACACGTGTAAAACCGCCTATGAGTAATCACTTACATGCATCTATACTTCGGCCCGCAGGAAAATCGAATTACCTCCATCAGGCATCGATCCAAAGTTGAAAAAAAAAAATTCTACGCAAAAAGTAAAAAGTGTGAATTTGTGCAAAAAGAAAAAAAAATTGAAGGAAAGAAAGAAAAGAACATTCCCGAATTGCTCGAGTATTGGTGCATGTATGTGATGCGGTGAGATTCGCTTGTAGCTTCGGATTTCTCATCATCATCATCATCATCAGCGGTTCATCGGTTAAGTTGTAGGCGGCGGACATAGCCGACTTCTATATATACGCATATATAGCCAGCTATATGTACACACAGTACGGCAAGAAAGATAGATATATATATATATCTCAACTTGGATGGGGACACGCGGTTAGGTGGGTTTGCTGGCCAAACTCAACACACTTGGCGGCCGCCTGTGGTAGATACATTTTGGCCGCTCTCTCTGGCTGCGGCGTTCTCCGCTCTCTCTGGCTGCGGCGTTCTCCGCTCTCTCTCTCTCTCTCCGCCCAACCCCCACACCCCCTTTCTCCCGATTATTTTTATAATTCTGTAGCGCCGCACTTGGAAACACGATTGGCGGCCCCACCAACACCATCTCAGCAATCACAATCCCCACCACACCACCCAGAACGCACCAACACACACGAACGTAAAGAATCGCACGCACACAGCCCCCAGAAAAGTTAGTAACTTTTTCGCTCCATGTAGAGCCGTACTCGTACTCGTATAGCGGTATCTACAGTGTAGAGGAATTTCTACATCATCGGGGAGGAATGAGGACTGGGTTCTGGGTTCGGGGGGTTCTTAAGCTACTGCGCATGCTGTGTCGGCCGGCGCAGATAAAGTTTAAAGTACCCAAAGTACCGACATGGATTTTGCAGAGTTCTCTAGCCCCGGAATTGGCCTAACCATATGGGTTTACCTTTTGAAAGGGTGTAACTAAATAACACCTAAATCACCTCATCCCACCTGTAAATTTCCCCCCTGTTTACCAATTTATTCATTCAAGCAGATGAGCAATATGCGTGGTTGAAACAAGTTTTTATTTTTTCTGGCCTTTTTGATTTAGCCGCTGAAAAATACAAACATATTTGTGCCCATTTAGGGGAGTGTTACGTTAATTTACGTTACGCCTGGCTTAATGTTTTGGCATTTGCCGAACAGCCAGTGAAACATGTCAATTGACCTAAAAACGCGTTGGCAGACCGCACCCACCCTTTTCCCACCTCTCCCCTCGCCACGCCCTGCCGCCTATTGTTTTGACAAAGGGTCAATGCTTTTTCAATTTGGAGGTCGATCGCAAAACAAACAACTTGCCTTTCACATGTTGAAAACATCTATCAGATGATTTCTATGTAACTGCGCAGCATTCACTATTTAACTAAAGTATCTACAAGTTCTAACAGGTTTCAACTTCAATATCTTTTAACACACTTTTAGAACTTAAGTATAAATATTTTTTTATTTATTTTAAACTTATTTTGTTCATCGTACTGAGCTCATAGGTTTATTTCTATATATTTGAATCTCTATCTCTTGGATCTTTTTATGGGCCACATGTTGTGGTCGCAGTTAGCCAAGCTGGCCTGTAAATCCAATTGAACGCTGTATTTGCGGAATGGTCGGTGGTGGTGCTTCTATGACGCCTATGTGCCGAGATTTTTCCATTTCAATCATCGGCTGGCTGCATTAGCTGGCATTCTTGTGCTTGGTTTTCGAGGTTTCCGCCGGGGCGGGCAAACAAAATGTTTTTTGTCCAGAGCGCAAGTTGTCTAAAAATACCAGCAACGCCCATGTGCATTTCCACACACCGATTTTCACCCCTCTTTGGGATGAGTTCTGGCTACCAAGCTTTCTTCCCTTTCGGGCGGAAATTAATCGATTTTCGTTCCCTCACGTCCCTTTCAAAAAAAAATCCAAGCCGGAAATTGATCCTACATTGAAAGTTTGGATAGATCCTATCGCGGAAATTTTCTAATTGCATTACGTGTGAGTGGATTAATGACTGTTGCATATTTTTCAGTTTTATTCTCTTCGTTTTTTTGTGTTCTAATAATTACAACACGTTTAATCGATAGAAGTTCACTGAGTGGGCAACTAATTGAGTGCGTCACTGTGCGGGGAATACAAACAGACAGTCTTTATGCACGTACATAAATATCTATCTTTGGCACACACACAAAAATATATGAAAACGCATTAAGGCGAGCCGACTTTTGCTCCATTTCTCCCTCTCTCTTTTTTTATTCATGGTTTATTTTTATCGCTGTTGTCGAACTTGTGTTTTTTTCACATCTATCTGCCAGATACTCTCTGTATCTCTATCTCTCCACCTTCGGCCTTCCATAACCGATAAACTGGGCTCTAAATAGTTGCGCACAGTTGTCACACGTGCGGCCATGTCCAGTTGTGCTGGCTTTTTCCTTTTTAAATTAGCCATTCCGTCAGCGATTAGTCAATAAAGACCTGCTGCGAGTCCATGAGTCATCGCAGCTTTAAATTCAACACTTTCGTCAAGCGGAAGCATGACAACAAACTAAATTCGTACGACATACCCTGGAATACTTGGTGCAAGTGCAATTGGGGTATGTGGGACAAGAAGGTAGCTGGAATAATTACATACCCAAAATACCATTGAAAAAATGTCCATAATTCGTATTAACAAGTATAAGGAATAACGATCCAGTACCTTTGAAAACGTTATTCTACTAAGTATTTATGAATTGATATTATAGTATTTATGATATATGATTTTATTATAAAATATTGCGATTTTAGTATGGAATAAAATAGAATTTCACAAAAACATTTAAGAAGATACATTTTTTATAAGACTCGTCATCCCCTTAAAAGTCCCAGTATACCCCTTTAGTGGGTACCTCACTTTACAGAAATTATTGACCAATAAAAAATTCGCAGTGTTGTGTAACTACTGGTGGCTGTGGAATTCAAGCTAAATAACAGCCAGGTAGTTCGCAACAGAAGTCTGTTAGTCAGTCAGGTGTTTTTGTAAAAGGCCAACTGCCAAGAGCCGTTGGCCGAGATAACGTTTAAAGGTGGCCTCACCTACATTTCTCCTCCACTAAAGAAAAACCCACTACTAATACTCTTGTTTACGATTTTATTTATTCCAGAAAGCCATCGTTAGCAACTTTTGAACGGCATATCGAACTGTGTGGCGTATTTTATTAGTTTTGTGAAGTAACCGATAAAAAAAATCAAACAAAATGTCGACAGTCGATAAGGAAGAGCTGGTCCAGAAGGCTAAACTGGCCGAGCAATCAGAACGGTAAGTTTGGAGTCCCCTAAATGTGATCTTAACATGTTGCAGAATTGCTGAATTACTTTAGTAACCTACTTAGTAGATTAGATTCTAGAAAAACAATCTTTGTTGCATTATCACAGAATTTATAGTACTAAATTGGTTTGAATACCACGTCGTGATATCATAATTGTTTTATAGCTCCTTAAACATTTCGTAGTAAGACTGAAGTTCTAGGGCCTTGTTTATAAAAAGCTATTTCTGTGCTATGCCAGATTAAATGTATTTTTAATTACTAATTGAGTGTTCTTTTTACAGCTACGATGACATGGCCCAGGCCATGAAATCCGTCACAGAGACTGGCGTTGAGCTCTCAAATGAGGAAAGAAATCTGCTCTCCGTTGCCTACAAAAATGTGGTCGGTGCCCGCAGGTGAGTCGATCAATCAATCACCGCTTGATTGATGTCGCAGCGTAGATTGGTGTTCGAGTGCTAAACTGTATGTTTCTTCTCCCCCCCATGCCCCCATCTCCGGGTGTGTGTTTAACATGCCCAAACCAGGTCATCGTGGCGTGTCATCTCCTCCATCGAGCAGAAAACCGAGGCATCCGCTAGAAAACAGCAGCTCGCCCGTGAGTACAGAGAGCGTGTGGAGAAGGAGCTGAGGGAAATCTGCTACGAAGTTTTGGTAAGTGATGGTCCATAATTCTGCGCAAGTCTCTTTCTGACGGATTTATGGGGTTGTAATTGGTCCATCTAATTATTTTTATACCCACAACTCACTTGGGTGTTCTTCTCAATTTGCGGTGATGGAGCTAGCAAACCTGTCAGCCTCCTAAATATATATATTATATATACATATATAAAGACCCCCGCCCTTGGCAAGCTCAGCTGTCGGTCGGTCGGGTGTCTTTTCCAGAGGGTGGGCCCTGTTCTCTGCTCTTCTTCCTTGCTCTAGTGAAATATAAAATTTGTTACAATCAATAAATCTATTTATAAAATGAACATTTTCCACACATTTTCCCCACACACAAAGGTTTGGCTTGTGTGTATATGGAATTTATATTGCCATACACGGATCAGAAAATAGACCACGGCCAGGGTTGAACTTGGGGTTTCTCCCCACCCATTCGATTTCCTTTGATTGGGGCTCTTATATTGGATTAAACTCAACGCGTGCTTGATGGGTTTTTAAATGGAAAATGAGCCAGAACAGAGTTTACCATATAAGCCACTGGGCTTATTTGATTAATTGTAGCGGTCGAGGCGCGTAATTGATCGGAATTTAATTGAAATGCTTGTTCTCTCTTTCACTTGCAGGGACTTCTGGACAAATACCTTATTCCAAAAGCGAGCAATCCCGAGAGCAAGGTGTTCTACCTGAAGATGAAGGGTGATTATTACAGGTATTTAGCCGAGGTTGCCACAGGAGACGCACGCAACAGTAAGTATCTTGGAGAGGAGCATCCAATCAAAAACACCCGAATCCCAATGATACACCCCAAATTATATACGATAACAAACTCTTTTATAAACCAAACAAACAAATATTCTTGCAAACACAGCCGTTGTCGATGACTCGCAAACCGCTTACCAGGATGCATTTGACATTAGCAAGGGTAAAATGCAGCCAACACATCCCATCCGTTTGGGTCTGGCCCTTAACTTCTCAGTCTTCTACTATGAGATTTTGAACTCACCAGACAAAGCTTGCCAATTGGCTAAACAGGTTAATAGCAAATACTCTGAGGACTTGGCTCGTCAAATCGAAATGTATGGCAAGCGAGCAAGGCACACAAAAATCTAATCACTCTCCATCGATATTTAAGAACTTTTCCGTTTCCTTCTTTTTTAAAATGGTTTTCCTAACATTTTGGTATTTGTTTCTTACTTTTTTACATAACTGAATCGTGTGTAAATCGTTAAGCCGTCGTTGAGGACTCGAAAAAAGCCTATCAGGAGGCGTTCGATATTGCAAAAACCAAAATGCAGCCCACACATCCAATCAGATTAGGTCTTGCACTCAACTTTTCCGTCTTCTATTACGAAATTATCAATTCACCAGCGAGGGCTTGTCACTTAGCTAAACAGGTTCAGTTCAACTTATACATGTCTCTTCTGTGTATACCCAATAACTCGCTTACGAATACTAATCATCCGATGAAAAGATACCAATTATTGTGTTGTTCTGTGACTAAACCGAGTAAGAAATCCAGCGACTAATGAACTAAATGAGCTTTAACTAAGTTTAACACACCAGGGCGTTTCAAAAGTTAAAAAAGAGAAAGAATTTCCAGACAGTTGCTATCACATTTCCCTAATTAATGACAATTAAAATGTTAAACTTTTGGACTGCTTAAACTTCCTACTTTTTCACATCAGTAACATGTTTAAAACTAACTTTGGCAACTATTTTTTTTAACGAACATACTTTTTGTACTCTACTGAAATTCCAAACTTTCTGAAACGTCATGTATACTCCCCATTTTTCCCCCAAACTGCATGAGAAATGCCAAAAACTTTGCCTGTGAAATAATACTTTACTTGCGGCCTTTGCTGGTGAACACTTTTCGTTTTTTATTTCGTTAAGGTCAAAAAACATACACTTTTGTTACTTTTATTTTGATTTACACACTCTGCTTTCAAGTTTAGTTCGATGAAGTTGTTTTAGTGAAGCCAATTATGAATGTATGATGAACCTAACGCCACTTTGAAAATGCTTTTGTTCTACCAACTTGCATTCGCCTTGCCAAACATTTCCTTTGACATGAAGCCTTTTATAAATAAGCACTAATATAAATCCCTTTTTAATTGGCAACCTATACAGGCGTTCGATGATGCGATAGCCGAGCTGGACACACTCAACGAGGACTCCTACAAGGACTCGACACTCATCATGCAGCTGTTGAGGGACAACCTGACCCTCTGGACGTCCGACACCCAAGGCGACGGCGATGAGCCTCAGGAGGGCGGCGACAACTAACCAAACAACTAAGCAAATGTTTCCTTTTTGACTATGCAAATATTATTCAGTAATACAAACAAACAAAAACCAGAAACAACAAAGAGAAACAAATATTATAAAAACGCAAACAAAACCAGCAAAGCAAAACAATTTGAAATGAAACGATAATCCAGGCGAGAGAGCAGCAGGCAGGCAGGCAGAAGGCAGAAAGCGCGAACATTTGAGACATTTACATACGAATTGAGGGCAGGATGCTTCACAGTTCATTTGGGGCCGATGGGCCGGCATTTGAGGCTGTTTTCGCCCGATTTTCACGGGTATTTCTTAGCCCCCCTCCTGTATACATATAGTCAAAATGTATGGGAGGAGATGCCGGTCGATCTGACTCAAATGTAGCCACTGCAACTGCTTAGGAAGTACAGAAAAATACAGCATCGCTGTGCGGGCCAAGTGAATGCGGAGTATTTCGGAGTTTGGATGGATATTTCCGGTTTTTGAATCAAATTAATGTAGAAGAAATTTCGCAATTGAGTGTTTTTCTCCCCCCCCCCCCCAAAATCGAAACGACCAAACTCTGGATGCTCCGAATTTGTTCGCCCTGGCGATGCCTCGTGTGGATTTCCTCCTTACAAAACAAACAAATAAATAATATTCCTAACTGTATACACAAGAAATGAAATGAGATAATCGGTTATTATACATGTTTTTTGCAAGAGTCTAAATTAATTATTTAATTTTCGTATGGCAACCAGAAACAAATGCAAAAGATACAGCCACAACAACAGCAAGAGCAACAGCAACCAAGCGAACCAAATGAGAAAAACAAAAATAAAAACAAAAACTTATGTATTATTTGTAATTCTTTTTCTAAACAAATAAAACCAAAAAAAAACCTAGTTTCCCATTTTATGTTTTATTTGAATTCGAAATTAATTTGAATTTTCGTTTTTCAACCTCCCCCCACACACACAGAAACAGAAGCAAACACAGACACACACAGACAGGGCTGCATTTATAATGCACGTGCGGAAATCGGTTCAAATCCCATGAATCAGGAACCATATCTGTTAAAGGAACGTGGAGAGAACGGAAAAGTACAGAAAAAATATATAATTGTTCATTGCTATTTTTTATACATGTCTTACATAAAACAAAAGGGTTAAATCTACAATTGCAATTTCTTTGTTGTTTTTTCTTGGTATAAACAATTGTGAAAAGCATAACTCATATAATACATACATATAGCCAGCTGTCTGTCAAATGAATTATTCCAAATCGAAATGGAAGTCTAATTAACCGATGGCGGAAGTCAAGTCATGTCTATTATTTTATGTGCAACATGGCGAAAGCACGAGTTTTATTGTGCGCAATGTCTGCACAATCTTCCAATTAATTTCGTTGGTTGGGCGCAACTATTCGAAGTTTGAAAGCCCAGAGAAAACGTTTCCCCAAACTAAGAAACAGCCATCAATTGTTCCTAAAATCTGGCGTTTGTTTCTTAACGATTCATTTTATCGTTCGAAAATGTTTTCGACTTCTTCAATATATATGACAATTGCAGCCTGCAAATCAGCAATGGAAATATTAACAAAACAAAAAAATATTAAATGAAGATCGAATCAAAATACATAAATATTGTGAACTAAAACTATTCAAATTTTTAATTTAAATACAAGAAAAAACTTTGCATGTGTATTGAAAGAAAATATATTATTGTCCAACAAAACGGTAACATACAGAACATATGTATGTATGATACAAGTAAATGTATATTTTCGCAATTGAATTTATCGCTATATTATGAATGTGAGGAATATAAATAAAAAACAAACAAAAAAATATATATTTAAATAAAAGAAACACTTTTGCCGCAACGCTAATAAGTCGAATCCCAGAACATATAAAATAATAATATTGTGAAACTGCAATACATTCATGAAACAGAGAAATTAACAAGCAGATGAAAAAAAATACCGGGTGTAGGCGTAAATTGTATGCATATAACAGAGGCAAAGATTGATGTATGAGTGGAATATTTAAGTTTATTGAAATTACAGTTTCTTAATTACCAACAAAAAAACCAAAAAATTAAATAAATAATACAAAAAAAAACCAAGCGAACGCTTTTTAATGGGAGTTTATTTTTGAATCGAGGTTCCTTTATCGAAAATGTCAAAAATTAAAAAAAAAAATTAAAGGCCAAAGATATATAGAAAATTTGCTAAGCTTATAAAAATGTTAAAAATTTAGGGGCAAAATTTAATTTGGCATGCATTCAATTAAATTTCGAGTATTAACTAAATTTAAATCATTGTAAGTTGGTATCTGGATACAAGATTTCTTCATATTCAAGTTTTTTATTTTTAAAGTTGTTTGGAAATTAATGGGGCAATACCAAAAGGGCGTATTTTTCATGGACCACAACCTATAACTTTTTTTCCACGGAGCACCACCAAAAACCGTCTAATCAGACAAAAGGTAAAGAACCGCGGATAATCGAATGTTTTTTAAGGATTTTTTGCCCATTAGTTGACCATTCCAAGGACCGATCACCGTTGCACACAAAGTCGTTCGGGCGATTTAATTTCTGAGCCGTATGTAATATCTTCATTTTTAGAAACACTTAAACTCTATTCTTTTTCAGCCATAAAAAAGTTGTTTTTTTAAAGAACAAAAAAAATGTTAAGCTGCTTTTCATAAAGTCGTACAGTGATTCCGGTGATCAAAAGGACGATGGCCCTGCTAAAGAGAATGACAAAGAATATAGATTTCCAAAACCATGTGGACGACATATTCCAGTTATTACCAATTTGCACAGTGGATTTCTTAATGCCAAAAACTATTCTGAAAAAGTTGCTAGAAAGAAAAAGAAGGATGAACCGAAAAAGAAATGTAGTAAAAACCTTGATGAGCTGCGAAAGAGCTTAAAAACATATCAAGATGTTCTTGATTGTGCACATCCTAATAAGCCTTATGTAAGTTCTTCTATTTTTTTATTTTATGAAGAAAAGATAAAATGTATCTACAGTTTATAAAGAATTTTCGTGTTATATAGCAATTAAAGTATAGATTTTTTGACATATATATATTATTAGGATCTAATAAGAGGTAATTAAATGTTTTTGACTAACCAGCCTAAGGCAACCTACTTTATTTATCTTCAAAAATAGATTAAAGATAGCTTATAAAGATATTTCGTGTAGTATAACAGATTAATGTATAGATTCTTCGACATATATTTTAAAGACCTAATTATTAGCATTATTAGACCTAATTATTAGTTTTGATAAGCCCCGAAAAATCAATTAAAATAAAAAGTGCTCCGTATGTTAGTTCATCAATTTAATTAATCCACATGGAACGGATAAAGGATATCTATAGTTTATAACGAAATTTCGTGTAAAATAACAGCTTATAGTACAGATTTTTCGGCATATATTTTTAAGATCTAATAAGAAGTATTTAAATGTTTTTGGATAACCACCCTTAGCCCATACATTTTATTTATCTTCGAAATAAATATTTTGAAAATCCTTTCAAACCCACAAAAACCAGTTAGAATTCAAAGAGCTCCCATATCGATATCCCTCATCGCACACCCAACCCACCGATGAAAACAGCTCCAAAATTTCCCCCATTCCCAGCGGTGAAAGCTCGCGAAAGCTTTTACTCGCCCAGTGATTAACAGCTGATCAACAGCTGAACGACTGTGGGCTGAACGTAAACAAATTGCTTAAACGCTATTTTCCGCTCGTTGCTACTCGCGAAAAGTCCGTTCATAACAGATAGAATCCACTAATTTTCAACCTTAAACCAAAAAAGTTGAAAAAATCGTGTTGCGGTTAGCAAATAGAGGATTTTAACCATCCAAAGTTTGCATTGCATCAGTACGCACTCACGGAAAGCCCGTCGCTGTGTGCGTGTGTGTTGTGTATGCGTCTGGCCTGAAGGTCACCTTGAAACGTCAAAAGCAAAAGCGAAACTTGTGAATACCGCCTCCGAATATATATCGCTAGTAACTGAAAAGCCACGGAAAGGAGCAGTAGTAGTATTTATAGCCCATTTGGATATAAGCCAGCTCTCCAGCTGCGTGGTTAAAATATTTCAAAAGGAAAAAACTGATAAGTGATCAATAGGGAACCCTAGTGCATAACAGTTGGTTGTCCATAGTGTGTGTGTGGTGCTTAGTGAGAGATATACCCCTAAAATCCGAGATACAGATATAATTAAAAAACATGAATTCCGAGATTAATCAACGATTCCTGGCCCGCGGCTCGCAGAAGGACAAAGGATTGGCGGTCTTCACCAGCGGCGGGGATTCCCAGGGCATGAATGCCGCCGTACGAGCCTGTGTGCGAATGGCCATCTATTTGGGCTGCAAGGTGAGTTGGTGACCTCTGTCAAGTACTTTCCGCCCCCGCAGCATCGTGTAGCGTGTACCCAAACCCCAAAAAAACGCCAAAAGCAACCCCATGTGAACTCAGAACTTTACGTAAAACACCTGGTAATTTGCTTATCAGCAGGCAATGAACCACGGCAATCGGTCTGTTAAGCCAGTTAGATAATCTCTAATCGGTGCGAAAAGAAATTCAAGAATATATGTGTATATGCACATTGACATTGGGTTTATTTTCGGTACTTTCACATGCGATTTAATTCGGCTAATTTGTTTCGCTTTTTGTTGTCGCTTTTGGTTTCGTTTCGGTTTATTTTCCTTTTCAAAAGAGTTCTTACATGTTATAGGGAAATTCTGTCTGTTAAGCACCTTTTTTGCCCTCTAAAATAGGCAAATAATTTGTCAATTGGTGCCCAATTTAAATTGATTAACATCTATTTATTTAAATTCAATTTAATGGGGGTCAAAAAAAGTGAAATTAATGACACGCGCCGAAAGGCAATTGGCTAGCTTTTCTATATTGAAAAGTTGAATACATTCCATGAGTATGCTATATACTTTTCTATTTAAATGGCGTCTAGGCGGTTTAACTAATCTGATCGAAATAATCTAAAAGTGTCATGGCATCATTATTGTTTATATTATTTTTTAAGTTTTTGCTTTGGAGCTTCAGATTTACATTTTTAGAGATCAAAATATTTTGTTCACATCAACTTGATGGTTAATTATAAGAATAAAACTGTAACTTTTCTTTAGCAATGTTTTAATTTAGTAAAAATAATTAAATACATTTTAATGTACAAGACACATTTCGCATACAGTGTCATTTTGTCAACTTTAATGGGTTCTTAAACAATGACTTCCTTAGTCTTATACAAATATTATAATCTCAGCAATGTGAAAATTAATCATAATTATTTTTTTCGCGAATTTCATTAACATTAATTGTAGATGATTCATGTTAAATTTTGCTAATGATGTCATGCGCTATAAAGATAACTCTTCTGGTTTTCATAATTTTTACAAAAATTTCGTATCTCTGCCAAGGTCTACTTCATCCGCGAGGGTTACCAGGGAATGGTTGATGGAGGCGATTGCATCCAGGAAGCCAACTGGGCCTCGGTCTCTTCCATCATCCATCGTGGTGGCACCATTATTGGATCCGCCCGCTGCCAGGACTTCCGTGAGCGCCAGGGTCGCTTGAAGGCTGCCAACAACCTGATCCAGAAGGGCATCACCAATCTGGTGGTTATTGGCGGCGATGGCTCCCTCACCGGTGCCAATCTGTTCCGTCAGGAGTGGCCCAGCCTGCTGGATGAGCTGGTGAAGAACAAGACCATTACCACCGAGCAGCAGGATAAGTTCAATGTGCTGCATATCGTTGGATTGGTATGTTATAAAGGGGGGTGTTCTTTGGATATAGATACTTATAGCTATTTATTCATAGGTGGGCTCTATCGACAACGATTTTTGTGGCACGGACATGACCATCGGCACGGATACGGCCCTGCACCGCATCATCGAGGCCATCGACGCCATTTCCAGTACCGCCTACTCGCATCAGCGCACCTTCATCATGGAGGTCATGGGTCGTCATTGCGGGTAAGTTGATTTCTATGCCATGTTCAAGCGAATTCGGGCTGCCCTTGCTTAAGCCTAAGTGTCAGTGATTAATTGGGATTTTAGCTAATATCCTGCCACGAATATCTCTAGCTATCTGCCGGTGGTAGCCGGCATTATCTCCGAGGCAGACTATGTGTTTCTGCCCGAGTCTCCTCCACCGCAAGATTGGCCCGATCGACTTGTCCTCAAGTTGGAACAGGCAAGACCAAAAACGGAAATCTGTTGAGTGTCGTCGGCTCATTCGTTCGCCCATTTCTGTTTTTATGGCAAAGACACCCCGTCGATCGATCTTAGTGTCCCCATCCAACCCCAAGAAAAAGAACCCCTTTGCACCCCCCCTTTGACTAATATCTTGTAATGTATTTTTGCAGCTATTTAGCTCTTGTGGGCGGACTGGCGTGCGAGGCGGATTTCATTTTCATTCCCGAAATGCCGCCCAAGGTCGATTGGCCAGACAGGCTCTGCTCTCAGCTGGCCCAGGCAAGATGCAGCTCTATTAACCATTTCTTATGCACTGAGAAAATTGCTATAGTATCAGGAATACAATCTCGACAACAAAAAAAAACTAAATATTCATTATAAAAATGATATATTACAATATATTTCAGTTTAGAATCCGGAAACAAGCTAAATTCGATCTTTCAAATTTCAATGATATAATTTAATATTTAAAAAATCTTTAAGTTATAATATGATATAAAAAATAACCATTAACTCAAATAATTTGGATGTTCTCTGTGAATATGCTTAAAATTAAAAAATAATAATATTCCTCATTATATATCTGGTTTTAACAAAAGATCGAATAATGCTACTTAAAAAAAAATTGTCGAAACATTATTCCTGTTTTTAGATAAAAGTTTTATACTTCAGTGCAGTTGCTGTCGCTTAATTTAGATTTCAATGCCTAAGTAGTACACTGGTACACCATTTTTTAAAGACACTGATTTAGAGCGACACATGCTATACAAAAGCTTTATACTATATATTCTGCCTATTGCACACACGATTTCTTCTCTATATACAAACAGAGATACGGAATGTATTACGCACAGTTTTTGTCTGTACCAGCATATCCAAATCATATTGTAACTAATCTTAAGTTTATCCCAGACAGTCCCAATCCCCAAATAATGATCCTCCCTACATTTGTGACACATGTTTTATTTAGTACTTAATCTTTTGTTTTTTAGTTACTTAGCCATATCGACAGCCATAGCCACTGAGGCTGATTTTATGTTCATTCCCGAGGAGCCGGTGTCCGTCACTTGGAAGGACGAGATCTGTGCCAAGCTCCAGCAGGTCAGGCCTAGAGTCCTTCGCTATCCGATAAATTTCTCGTTAATATTTTGTCTAAATTTAAAGTTTTCAAATTTTTCACTGCTTTGTTTTTTGACCTTTTCGGTGTGCCGAAATTTCCATGGCGATAAACGGCTTTAACAGCTATTTGAATTACTTGTTTGGGTCTTTGGGTCTCTGTTTTATGTACTCATGATGTCACTGAGTTCCTGTATTAACTTTCCCAACTCCACTAACGCTCATCCTCGTTTAATCGATCTGTAATTCTTCATAAATGTTATACTTCTCGACTTACTGCGACTTGTGTGATTTTTATTCATATTTTATAACGTTAATTACCACCAGTATGTTTCAAATAAAATCCTTTTCACTAGAAAGAATGAAATCATTCATCGCCATAATTTCATTTAATTTTTAAATATATGTCTGAAGCACATATCATTCTGTAACGTACTGCAATCATAAGCTTGCTGATACACACTTGGTTAAACATACATAATTCACACATCAAAAGCAAAGCCTACATAAAATATACGTACATCGTAGAATAGATGATGTCTATTCATCTAGTCTCTTCATAACTTGTTTGTGCTGTTGTAGTTTTTGTATCATCAAACAACAGAATATTGTATGTGTACCATAACATGTATTTTTACTGATTTCCTAACAGGAGCGTTCTGCTGGCCAGCGCCTGAACATCGTGATCGTGGCCGAGGGTGCCATGGATCGGGAGGGTCATCCCATCACTGCCGAGGATGTCAAGAAGGTGATCGATGAGCGCTTGAAGCACGATGCCCGCATCACGGTTTTGGGTCACGTGCAGCGCGGTGGCAATCCCAGCGCCTTCGATCGTATTTTGGTGAGTAAAATCCCAAGTATTACCTAAAATATGCGATTATTTTCACTATCCCAATAAAAACGTTGTTATTCTTGATATATTTTATTTTTGTATCATACTTCTTAACGCCAATATTAAGCGATGAAGTCTTTGTGGTTTATATATTCATTTGTCATATTTGTCATATCCTAAATATACGATTTCATCTTTATCCCAATCAAAACTTCGTAATCCTTGGTATTTTATTTTTGTAGCATACTTTTTAACGCCAACATTATTGTAAACGATGCAGAGTTTCGATGTCTGTAAGGTTTAGATATTAATTTATCGCTTTGGAGAAATAATACCCTCAAACTTAAAGAAGATTTATGAGAAAGATGCGATTTTTAAGACTATACCAAACAAAACTTCGTTATACTATAATTCCGTTTTTGTAGCATACTTTTGAACGCCTAAAATGGTATTTTGGTATTAAACGATGCAGCGTTTTGAAGTCTGTGTGGTTAAGATAGTCTTACGATATGTTTATTATGTTGGAGAAATAGTAAACTATAACGATTCTTTCCCTTGCAGGCCTGTCGCATGGGTGCCGAGGCCACTTTGGCCCTGATGGAGGCCACCAAGGAGTCGGTGCCGGTGGTCATCTCCCTGGATGGCAACCAGGCGGTTCGCGTGCCGCTGATGGAGTGCGTGGAGCGCACCCAGGCGGTGGCCAAGGCCATGAAGGAGAAGCGCTGGGCGGATGCCGTCAAGCTGCGCGGTCGTTCCTTCGAGAGGAACCTGGAGACCTACAAGATGTTGACGCGCTTGAAGCCCCCCAAGGAGAACTTCGACGCCGAGGGCAAAGGTATCGAGGGCTACCGCCTAGCTGTGATGCACATTGGAGCTCCGGCCTGTGGCATGAATGCCGCGGTGCGCAGTTTCGTGCGCAACGCCATCTACCGGGGAGATGTGGTCTATGGAATCAACGACGGTGTCGAGGGTCTGATTGCCGGAAATGTCCGCGAGCTGGGCTGGTAAGTTCAAGATCTAATTCCCTATAGAGCAAACTTTAATTTAAACCCCTTCCCCAGGTCCGATGTCTCGGGATGGGTTGGTCAGGGTGGCGCCTACTTGGGCACCAAGCGTACTCTGCCCGAGGGCAAGTTCAAGGAGATTGCCGCTCGCTTGAAGGAGTTCAAGATCCAGGGTCTTCTGATCATCGGTGGCTTCGAGAGTTACCATGCCGCCGGACAGATTGCTGATCAGCGGGACAACTACCCGCAGTTCTGCATCCCAATCGTGGTTATCCCATCGACGATCTCGAACAACGTGCCCGGCACAGAGTTCTCCCTGGGCTGTGACACTGGCCTGAATGAGATCACGGAGATCTGCGACCGTATCCGTCAGTCGGCCCAAGGCACCAAGCGCCGAGTGTTCGTCATCGAGACGATGGGTGGCTACTGCGGCTACCTGGCCACCTTGGCCGGTCTGGCCGGCGGTGCTGATGCCGCCTACATCTACGAGGAGAAGTTCTCCATCAAGGACCTGCAGCAGGATGTCTACCACATGGCCTCCAAGATGGCCGAGGGCGTCTCGCGCGGTCTGATCCTGCGCAACGAGAAGGCCAGCGAGAACTACAGCACGGACTTCATTTACCGCCTGTACTCGGAGGAGGGTAAGGGCCTCTTTACGTGCCGGATGAACATCCTGGGCCACATGCAGCAGGGCGGTTCCCCCACTCCCTTCGACCGCAACATGGGCACCAAGATGGCCGCCAAGTGCGTCGACTGGCTGGCCACCCAGATCAAGGCGAACGTGGACGCCAACGGAGTGGTCAACTGCAAGGCTCCGGAAACCGCCACCCTGCTGGGAATCGTGTCGCGACAGTACCGCTTCTCGCCCTTGGTCGAGCTCATTGCCGAAACCAATTTCGAGTGAGTATTTTTAGTTTTGGGATTGGGTATTATTGGGTATTCAACAAAAAATTCTTAAAAAAGTATTTCAACAAGATGGTATATATCAGGTTTTCCTGTATTATGAAGAATATATAATACTGTGTATAAAGGGGGTACATTTTTTGCTAAAAGAATCAAATTTTATCCATTACTCAAAAAATTCTTAGATATCTCAGGTTTTCTTACATTATTAAAAGTATAAAATACTTCTTAAAAGGGGGGTAAATTTTTTTGTTTATAGATTTAACGAATCCAATTTCATCCATTCCATAAAAAAATCTTCCAAAAGTATTGCAACAAGATGAGATATCTCAGGTTTCTTTTATAATTAAGTGGTACCTAAAAAAAATGTACCCCCTAACGATTTAACATAAAAATCTAAAAAGAACGAAACTCGAAAATATTTTAAAACAGCATTTTAAGATTTATTTGGTACAATAGTCTACCCCAAAGTACCCCAAAATGAAAAATTCTATAGTCCTTTAATTTTTCCTCCAAATATGTTATACATAACTAGTATATCATTTTGTAAAAAATATTAAAACTAATTGGGACTACTTACCAACTCTTCTTCCAGCCAACGCATCCCCAAGAAGCAGTGGTGGCTGCGCCTGCGTCCCCTGCTCCGGATCCTGGCCAAGCACGACTCCGCCTACGAGGAGGAGGGTATGTACATCACCGTCGAGGAGGAGTGCGACACCGACGCCGTCGCCTAAGCGGACTCGGACTCGGATTCGGATTCAAAATTCCCCACTTCCGCTTACCGCCTCCATCGCTGCATCGAAGCATCCATGTTCTCCTATCCGCACCCTCGAATCTGTCTCTGTGTTCGCTTTTTCAGTTGTTTTGGCACCGCATCCAATCCGTCTTATGGTTTTAACTACGATCAGACGAAGAGGCCCATGACAGCAGCACATACGAAAGTATTTCATCATATCAACAGACGCATACAATACGCACAAATACATAACTTATTTATATTGCCCGCCAGTTGATTTTCTTATGATTTTCCCAAATATCGTGTATTCTTGAACCTTGTGTCTCGAATACTGAATAACGTTAATAGTTGATTCTACATTGCAGCCGTTCCGAAGAGTATACGGACCTGTTAGCAGACCCCGTTTCGTATGTTATCGTAAATTGTTGGTTCTTCAGCCCAACTAAGTTAAATGTTAAAGTATTTACACAAATTACCCAGTCAACGGAACAAATTCTATCTGCAAAGTGTTTTTCGAGTGTTGTTATCGAACGAAGCAAAGATCTATTTGTATCGACGTGCTAAATACATAATCAAAGACCTGTAGGCACACTTTAAGCCAGATTTGTGTTTTAATGGGTTTTGGGCGGTGAGACCTGTATTCCAGTTTAACTTCCGGTTTGCTTAAATGAACCTAATTTTAGGATTTTGAAATTTAATGGTTATAAAAGAGATTCATCGATCTTCTACTGTTATTTAGGAATAGCCTCAACATATTTTGGCCAAAGAGGTTTCTGTGACAACCACAATTTACTCTTCACTTTAGATTTTGAATATGCGTTAGGTATAATGGAGTGCCAGTGGAAACATGTTATACATACTAGCGAGTTCGCATGTTTCCGAATATTTGAGTAGAAGCTGTCTAAACGTTCCACAAGGGTAATTATTTGCCATAGCTGTAGGTGATAAAGTAATACGTAGTCTGCCCATTAGTATTTTTCAACAGATTAGCCAGTGCTTTATTGCAATTCCTACCATATGCAGTAAAAACAAATACATTCAAAGTGCTGCAGTGGAAGCCGATCATAACGAAGAATCGATGACCCCGCAACCACAATGTTTGTAAACTATCGGTGCAATCGATGGTGCCATCGGGAATCGGCCAGCTCTAGCCACTTTGACTTTTTTTGCCACGGATTTGTGTATGTAGTTTTAATTGTGCTCGAAAAAACTGACTTAAAGTGGATGTCAGCGTAGAGAAATTGCGCCCGAAAGTACTAGAGATTTTGGTCCACAGTGAAGTGCGGCTGAAAACGATGTTAATGCACTAGTACCACTTAGTAAAACGGGTACGAAGCCAGCTCGAAATCGAGTTTTTAGAAGTGCGTAGCACGAAATTTCAAAGAAATTTGTACGGGGGGGAAAGACTAGCAAAGAGACGCTATATGTGTATACGATGTGGTATTAATGGATATACTCGCTCTGTTTTTTCGTGTGTGCTCCATTTTTGCAGCAACTCCAAGACGCTGCTGCAAACGAATTCTGTCCATTGAGAACCGAAGAGCCACTGGGAAGAAATGGTGTCCACCCGCCAAATGTGCAGTGGAGGCGGTACGACCGCTTCGGAGGGGGTTCCCCCCTTCGGCGGCTCGGGATCGGGATGTGGAGTGGCATCCGGATCGCCAGTGGCAACCGGATCGGGATCCTCTGGGCTACAGGAGCCCGCCGAGACGTCCGCAAACCGAACCTCCGTCCTGCGGCGAACCACCAGCTATCAGGGTCACCAGAGCCTGGGATCTGGGCAGGTGACCTCGCCGGCCAGCCTGGCCTACTCCGCCAGCGTGGTGACCCGCCACCACTCGTACACCATTCAAATGCAGCGGCAGAGGTCACCAGCGGTCAATCTCTTAGATCTGCCCAACGAGCTGATTGAGAAGATCCTCAGCTACATGGACTTTAAGAAAGTATCAAATCTTAGATTGGTAAGTGCACTGATTCCAAGACCTCACGCCCCCCTTTGGTGCCAACCAAAACGTTGGCTATTAAATCAATAAAAAGCAATTTGCCCAAGTGCAAGCGTGGTACCGTGGGCCCGGTTATCCAACCAACAAACTACCTGCACTTGTATGCCTGTTCTGATATTCTGCTGTTATGTGCATTATTTTCGCCATGCGTCGCACTTCCCTCAACGGATTTCGAATTTCCCTTGGCAGGAGGCAATTAAAACTTTGTCACGAGGGCACATGCACTTGCAATTGTTTATATTTAGCAGCGCACTCGGCATCTTGACTTCGGTTGGGGGGCAGAACGGGCTAATAAAACATATATTTTAGCAGGTCCATTTAGGGGTTTCCACATTTCTGTTGAATGCCTTGCAGCCATTTACGAATTTGTGTTTTAAAGCCCACTAAATGAATGCCATTTCTCATTAGAAAAGTCATGTGCTCTCGGTTAAAAGATAAACTGACTCTTTTAACGCAGCAATTTAAATTAGAACTGGAGCTTATGAGATAAAATGCCATTCCAAACAATGTTTAGTTCCAGGGTCTTTTTTTATATTAATATTAACGTTCGATGTTATTATTATCAATCTATTTGTTAGTATGTTCTGTTTAAGGCACTACGAAATTTATACACACACACTTCAATACAAAACCACTATTATTTTTAGTAAATATGTGAAATGAACATGTTTCCTACCACTTTTCGAGAAAACATTATTACTTTAGAGTGAAAATTCACTTATTTTTGGTGTCAATCGGGTCTACCTAAATGATTAACTTTAAAGATCCTATAAAAATATAAAAATCTTATTATAATTTAATTGGATATACATAACTGGGACTTTTTTTTTTTATAAATATTGTCCTAAAACAGGATTGTTTTCGGAAATGTCTAACGTAACTCAGTTACAAAGTCATAATTAGCGTAGGTAAAAAATAGTTCTATTGATGTGTTTCGAGGAACTGCTCGAGTTCAAGGTCCTGAGGGTAACTACACTTCGGCGCTTGTTTCTCGATGGCATTTTTGCCTGCACCCGCGTCTCCCTTCCACAACGCGTTGTGTATGTATGCATGGTTATTTGTTGTAGGTAGCGGCGACAAATGTAATCTGATATAATTTAATAAGAGGCAGAACCACTAGCTGGTGAATGGATGCGGGCACAGCAGCCGAAAACGAATTTGAAATCTTAGCTTAACCCAAAACCCCGAACATTTTTATCTCTGTACCCCCTGCTAACTCGAATCCCGGATGTGCTTATTCGCAGGTGTCCCATCGCATGAACGACATTTGCATGGCCATGCTGAACGCAGCCTTCTCCAGGCAGATCAAGACCACGTTCAGCCGCTTCCAATCGATCAAGGCCAGCATGCCGCGTCGGGAGTCCGCCCGTCGCAATCATCCGCTGGCCTGCGAGTGCGACATCATTGAGACGTGCTACATGCGCCTATCCTTGCTGCAGATGTCCATGGGGAAGCACATCGAGCGGGGTCACTGCTGCTTCTTTCCGGGCGCCGTAAGTCGAGCAATTAACCCAACCATCTCCGCAAGATCTAATCAGAAGGGTTTTCACTTTCAGATTCTAGACGAGGTGCAGACGATTCTCAACTATATCAGTATTACGCCCAGGCTGCAGCGACCTTATCGGGTAACCGACGAGCTCTTTGATCTCTCCACCATGGCCATGGAATATTTCAAGGACCGCATCGAGTCCACGCTCCCTGGCCTGGCGTACTTCAACAAGGACTTCTACACGCTGCCCACCACCACAAAGCGACGTAAGAGTCCTGATCTCTCTTCTGGTTTCTCTGAAACTAATCGTTGTTTCCACCTCACAGCCACGCTTGCCATCAGTTCAGATCTCGAGGACAGTGCCAGCAATTCGCCGCCCCAGAACCACATGGTGCTCCGCAAGGGCATCCGCAAGATCAAACAGGGCATGAAGATGTACAACAACCAGCTATCGGTGCTGCGCACCGAGCTTCGCACCTGCAAGCGCAAGGCCGCCGAGCAGAGCAAGCAGCTGGCGGAGCAATCGAATCTCCTGGCCGAGCAACAGAAGCAGACCTTGGAGTATGCCAATCGGCTGGACGAGAATGACAAGAAGAACGAGGAGATGTCGCGCAAGTTCTCCACTCTTTTACAGGTGAGTGAAGAAGGGATTTTCCATAAATTGACATTGATTTTCATTTTTTTTGCAGGAGCTCAACAAGTGCAAGACAGAGCTGCAGTTTTGGCGGTCAAAAAGTCCGGCCATTCCTGCCGTGTGCAGTTCGTGCAATCAAAAGGTGGCACCTGTTGTGCCGCCAGAGGATTTCCAAGTTCTGGTCAACCAGGGTGTTGATCCCGAGCACTTTATCATCACCAACGAGGATGTGGATGCCGAGAGCGATGTGAGCGTGGGTGAGCTTAAGGAGTTTGCCTCGCCAGACGAGTCCACCACGGCCAAGCTGCTGGCCGTGAGCACCGCGGCCAAGAATCTGAAGCGGAAGCTGCCATCAGAGAGCCAGTCCAATGCCATAGCGTCCACCTCGAAGGCAGCGGAGGTTGCCCAGTCCCAGCTGCTGCCGGTGGCCACCGTAAACGGAGGAGCTGCCAAAGCTTTGGGCGGTTACTCCCCCAAACTCTTCTACGGCAATCATCAGCGCAGCGGCGTGATTGTCAGTCCAGTGTCCAAGAATCTGGCGGTGGCTACGCCATCGGATAATGTGGCGTCCGGGTCGGAGGCTCTTGAGGAGCCGGAGGAGGCGAAGAAAGCACGTAGAGTACAAAAGGCCAACAGATATGTAAATACGCCCGGCAAACGCAGTAAATAAGCATTAGGACATACGCATATACACTTTACATATTTTTTACCACTTATTTACATATAAAGCGTGCATGCCCTCGTTCACCTGACCCCCAGGATGCGGGTTTGGGTCCGGGGCATGCGCCGTAGTGTTAACGGAGGAATCAAATTAATATATACACATATATCTATTAATGTCAAATGCATTAGGCATTTCGAATATTAATCATTATTATTATTATCAAGTACAAGAAACTTGTCTGTATGTTCTTCGGTTTTAACGCCCCGCGAAAAACAATTCTAGTTAACCACCACACTACACGAACAACACACAATCCCGTAGTTATTGGCAGAGCAAAACAGATAATAATAATTTAAAAGCAAATTAATTTTAACTAAGAAAAACAACAAAAAAAGCAAAAACGGCAAAGAAATATTTTAAATAAAACTTTAAAAGCAAAGTCTTGGTGTCTCAGAAAGGAAAGGGTTTTTAATGGTAAACAAATACTTAAGAACCTAAGGTTAGAAGAAGTTCTTATCATATACTAGTATAAATGACAAGCAACTTGTATAAAAGATAATTTATTTACAAGGTCAACGAATGGTACAAGTTTAAAGCTTTTGGGAGCGCTCTTTGCCAGCCAGTGGCTTATTCCGCTCATCCCAAAGGGTGACTCCATCGCAGGCACAGATTTTCTTGAAGTTCTCCAATATGCCAGCCGAACGGGCAATTATGCCGCAGGCAATCCTGTGGGGAAAACAAGTTAACTCAAATAATGATAAGGAAAAGCTTAATGGTTCACTTACCTCTCCCCGGAGTTGCCATCGACCAGGCTCTGTTCGTTGTCACCACGTCCCAGGTCATCGGCATTGGCTGTGAGGACAACAGCTCTGCCGATGACGTCCCAGACCTGCAGCACTGGATCTACAAATCTGAAGGTGGCCCTACCGCTCTCATCGGCCCGAATGTTGCCCAAATCTCCGGCATGACGGTCCTCTGCCCCAGCTGCGGGGCTTCCATGTGGCGACTGGCGGGGATTGTAGTGATCTCCGACGGAAGCGCAGCCGGAGGATGTGTCACCGCTTTCGTGGATGTGGAATCCGTGTAGACCAGGCGTCAGGCCGTCCACCACGCCATCTACCACCACTCCTGGCTCTTTTGCCGTGATGGTGGTAAATCGGACGACTCCCTGGATCGGTGTTTTGTCCACCACACTGCCGGTGGTGTTGATGAGAGCCACTGCCGACTGACCCCCGAATCCAGAAAGTACGGCCTTGCGCCCGGTGGCCTCTATTTTGTCGTGAATCTCTGACCAGGGTCGCTGGGTCTGCACAATCACACGGCCCTCCTGGGTGTCGATCTCCACCTGACCCACGCCATCCAGCGCCGAACGGAGCACTCCGACGTAGGCACCATCGTCTTTGCGCATTTGCACTGCAAATTCAATCTATACTTTAACATGAAAGCGTGTTTTCCGTTCCGGAAGATGGGTACTTACTTTAATGGAGCTCATTTTGACGGTCAAAGTGCCGACTTGCAATGATAAACAAACTTTGGCCCTATAGCGTAGTGTGACCAGATGACCAAAGCTCAGTCCCGCCAAAATCAATAAGGAGAAATAGTTGGGGGATTCTTTGTATTTAATTTCAAATACAATACCGTTTTTGGTTGTAAAAAAACTAAAATTAGGAAAACATCTTTTTTTGAAAGTAACTCATTGTAAATCATTGAATGGGCTTTTTAAGATGACTATTGGGGATTTAAACAGGCGTCAAAGAAAAGTACCCTATCATCTGACAAGAAATGGCAAAGACACTTTTTAGAACCTAAGTTCGTGGTTTCAAAAAGTCCATGAACTCTTACGAAATATTCAAATCTTTTTGAAGTCTACCAAATATTGGTCTGATTAATCCAGTGATCGGCGTTGCCAATCTTTTTCACTCAGCTTTGCAAGAGTCTCTGTTTTGAGCGCCCGATTCAAATCGGTAACCCCGAAGTAACTCAGATGTTAATTATTCTAATTTCTGTGCTAATTTTCGAACCTGTAGCTCCATTCACTTCTTATTACGCTTTATAATTTTTTATTAACTTTTCTTTATGGCCGCCGACAGTTTTAATCAATGGCCATAAAGAGTATTTTTAAGCTCAATGCTGCTAATTTGTGCGAATTGAGAGCGCTAATTAAAGTCCCCAAAAAACCCTAAGCGACAGATGCTGCTTTAGTTATGGTTTAAAAAAAAACAAAACGTGCATCCAATATCGATAAAGCGTTTCCATGCGCGCCAATTTATTGCAGCAAATTGCGTCTTTGACTTTCATTGTGCAAAATAAATTAATTTCACTTGGGTCCCCGTTATTGATGGCAATTTAAAAACAATTGAGAAATATTTAATATTGCCTTCAATTGAAGAAATGTAAAAGGAAGCACTACAAAAGGGAATAATAACAAAGCCGAGTCCAGTCAATTTCCAAAAATTCGGCAACTCGGCACATGGCTTTGGTCAATTAAGACCTCAATTAGCACCGTATTTGGAGATTGAGATCTTGAGATGAATGGAATCGGTAGACAATAATTAGTCGGCATTAGAGTACCGTTACTAGATTCAGAGCTATTTTATTTCAAATCGATTAAGTCCACACAATTCTTTGGAACCAAAAGATATGATCAGGTTGATTTAGTCAAGGATTTTAATCAATGACTTACAATATTAAGGGGACTGACCCGCAGGAACAAAAAAAAAGTGTGTGAGGAAAGACACTGAGTTTTTTACTTATGTATGTTTTATAGTTGCAATTCGTAAATGGTTGTTTGTTGTTGTTGTTTTTGTATTTTCAGAATGGGGCAGCTTAGGAGTTGTCTTAATAGAAGAATGCGATCTACAATTAAAGAATCATCATCGGGAGGGGCGGAAAACCAATCCTAGGATGAGTGCACCAAGTACTTATGTAAAAAATAAAGTAGTTAATAAAATTAAAATTGATTGGTTTTATGATTTAAGGTCCTTTTAGAGAAATAACTGAAATAGAACAGACATTGATAGTTAGATAGTCCATTCCAATGGTTTTAAAGTGCTTATAAGGTCCACTCTAGCCATGGATCGACGCCATATGCCCTGAGCCACTCTGAAGAGCGCCTGTCGCCCACACACAGGAAACGCAGGTGCGCTCTGCAAGTACTCTCTTTAGTAGCTGCTCTTTGGGGCAGCGACTAACGGCAACAGCTGTTCTTGTTGATAAATACCAATAAGATTCTTTGTTGCCTTTTTGGAGATTAGCAAATGCAAGTCAGCCTCCGGAAAAAACTTTAGACTGGAAGCGAATACGAGAAAGTTTGGCTAGATGAGTTAGCCTGGAAAAGTGCGTGCCAGGGCAAATTAGCCTTGCCTTTGTTTTTATTGCATTCCACAAGACGACGCACACACACACGCATTGGGGGGCAACCAATTCGGCATTGGTATTTGTGGGGCCGAAGAGAAGAGCGTCAATTGCATTGTTGTTGGTGTTGCTATCGCTCTTTTGGAGCCGTGCGGGCGGGAGCGAGAGAGAAAGAGAGAGAGCGGGAGAGGAGAGAGAGCGATATAACGGGCTAGCTAGTGAGTTTTAATATTAGCATTGTGACCGTACGCTCACCAAATCAGTATTTTTTGTACTTTTGGCGTTAAAACACATGTTCAGCGTTTTGTGCGGGAGTGTAAACTAATCTGGAAGAGCAACAACAGCGACAGCAACAACAGCAAAAACAACAACAGCAGCATCATCAACAGCAGCAGAAAATTTTAACACGTTGACACGGGTTTTTCTACTAGTGTTTATCGCGAGCGGAAAAGCTTAATTAGCGCGTACTAGCGAGACCCCGAAATCTTTTTTTCCTCTTGGTCTTTACGTCTTTGAGTGTGCGTGCCAAAATTTAAATACGTCATCGACGCGCGCAGCCTTAAAACATCGAACAAAAAAAATAATAAAAAGAACTGATACACACACACACACAGCCAAGCGAAATATTGAATTCAATTGCAGGAGCAAGCAAAAAAAAGTTCAACAAATTGAGGAAAAAGTTCCATAACACCAAATACACAACACAACAGAGCAGCAATTTGAATTAATTAACTTGTTATTGTGTAGTAGCATTTCTGCTTATTTGCCATTCGCCAGGAAGCGCGGCCACACAAAAGAACGTGCCAAACAGCTGAGACGAGACTCAAACGGAGAGTAACGGAACGTCGAGCAACAAGTGCAGCGATAGCAGCAGCAGCAACAACAGCACAAAGCCCTTTCAATTGAAAGAGAGAGAAAGCCAAGCGTTATACGTACTAATGTGTGTGTGTGCACTGCAATAAAAATACGAGTACCAGCGCCAGTTTGTTGTTGCCACAATCAATTAGAGTGATAGCAGCAGCAGCGGGCAGAGGCAAAAGCAGCGCAGCAGCAGCATCCGCATCAATTTGCTAGCAGCAGCAGCAGCAGCATCTTCGGGCTTCGGCTTAATTCCGAAAAGTGTCACTGTGAGCGTAGTTGCTCCCGTTCCGCGTTCCGCCTCCGTAATCGCATGTGCTTGTTGTTATTGCCGGACTCGTCCGCCGCGATCCGCGATCTGGGAATCTTTCGTTGTATTTGTAACAGCGCCGTCGTCTTGATTGGAACAACGCTCCGTAGTACATTTTTCGTAATTCTTCATCTTTTTTTTACTGATTCCGAACCGAAACTGGTGTATCTGTAGTTTCCCGCTAACGGCGAAAATTCACACAACTCATTGATATTTTAACCTCGTGTCCGCGTTGGCTGCCGCTCGACCAAGGTTCTGCCGCACAAAATGCTCGTCTCTTTGGGCTTTTCGAAGCCTCGCTTCGTCGGACTAAAAGTGCTCCTCTAGCACACTAAATAAAAAAAACACAAGTCCGGCCAATCCTGAAAAAAAAGGAAACCCAAAACAATCTATATAACCCATTGAATTGGCAGCCAAAGTTATCACCACCCACCGTGCACACCGTTATCGTTATCGCGAAAACAGAATCCACAAGATAAAAAACAACGTACCGTTCCGTTTCGTCGTAAATACAGTGCTAAATCGTGTGAACCAGCCATCAAAAAAAAAAAACAAAAACAAAAACTCCCTAATTCGCCTAATGAAAGACGAGAGCATTTTTTGTGTGTGAATAATTAGCCCCGAAAAAAACCTGTTCGGAGCCGCAAAAATTAGGCCCGCAATAAAAAAAAGTGACGATCCAAGAAACAAACTGGCATCTCGCCCCGCTTGATATATAACACCCCAATACAAACGCAGAGCCCGCGATAACACCCATACTAGAAAAAGAGCGAAAATCCAATCCAGCGAATCAACTTCACAGTAACGTCGCAAACTCAGTGCAAGCCAGAGCTAAAACGTCGAGCAAACCGAGTAGTTGTGTCTAAAATCGTTCCAAGTCGAACCGAAGAGTTATAACCAAAAAAATAAAACACCACCCCCATAAAATCTCGTCATCATTGATCAGTCTTCAGAGCCAATAACTGCGAAATAATGTCAGCCTTCTGACAGTGTCCTGAAAAAGAGAATAAGGAAATACAAAAGTTACATAACCAACTTTGAAAATCCAATCCAATCCAATTTTTTTTACGGAAACGAAACCACACAAGTGTCCATAGCTTCAACTGCTAATTGGAATGTCGCATATCTGACAGTGACCAAAAAAAGCAACGAAACCCAAAAGATACCCCCGAAATAAATCCGAAAAGAACTCAAACAGCGAACTAACTTCAAAAGCGTCGTGAGCAAATCGCCCAGGAAAACTACCGAGAAGCCCTGAGTTATCAGTGATATATACATATATATATTCGATTCCAGCGTAAACAACTGCTATATAATGTCCGTCGCCATCTGACAGTGGTCCAAACAACCAGCGAAAAACAGCTAGAGAAGAATCACAGCAGCTAGACGACAAGTTTCACCAGAGCGAGTGAAACCTGTAACGTAGGAACCAATCCAAAACATTTGAACTTGCAAACCGGGCAAACCGATTCAGAAATAAATGGAGAAATCTGAAATACGACTGCAGCGCATGTCAAATGAATATCAGTCGCAATCGAGCTATATGTATCTTCGGACCAAAATGCTGTTAAAAATCGAAAACACCCTACTTCGAAGCCATCGTCAGCGCGAGACCACCGGTATCAAGAAACTATACAATTCGTTTTTCGTATTGTTTTAACTTGCCCCCGGCCACCCCCGACCCTCTCAAAGGCCCCAAGAACACAATACGCACAAAAGCAACAATTCCAATTCCACTCCAATTGTGAGCCAAGTTAGAAAAAGTTACAAAAAAAAAAAGATATATAAAGCAAGTTATACATGTTTTACCTATATTAAATACATATATATTAAATGAATAAACTAGAGATATTATTTGGTTGTTAGTAGAACTCACGTCAAGTGCATATTGTTAGCCCTCGTATATCCAAGTGCTGTGCGACGAACGATTTAGTAAGTGTGTCATATGAGCATTTTGAACAAGCCAAAATGTTAACCTAAGCAAGTAATCAGTAAGTGTCAGTCGATCAATAAACGTTTTCTACTTCGAATATTACTATTACCATCAATCATACTTTTGGTTGCATTTCGCGTTGCACCGAAAAACTTGAGCAAAATTGCTGGCGAAAGGACTCCGGTCGGAAGCTGTGTTCTATATATCGGTTGGACACAATCACTCCAATAATTCAGGCGGCTATCTATCAAAATAAAGAGGATAATAAAGGACTAAGCAGAAAAGAACGCGATTCCAACGCCGTTTACTCACGTACCGAATGGCGCTTTCGTTTCTATCGCAAAACTCCGGTCTGTTGGATTTACAAAGCATATTTGATCCACAATATACGCATCATCATCATCAACAACAACAACAACATTTGAGCCACCACCCACAACATCACCTTCAACCACAACAACAACAAGAGGAACACATTCAACAACAGCGCACCCTTTCAACGAAGTTCGATTTGAACCTATTCAACGAATTAGACCAAATGGAATTCAACAACAATTTAAACAGAGATCAGTATCAGAATAACAACATCAACAACAGTGGCAATAATCAGAACACCAACAACAACACCAACACTAATAACAGTGTAAGTGAAAACCTTAATCAGGTGAGTTTAAAGGCCACCAACGATGTAGTTTGCCTGTTTTTATTAGGATGCAGTATTAGATATCCATAGTATTGCCATTATACTACTAATAAAATATAAGACTTAAAGCAAATTGAACAAAATCCCTATAAACGTTCTCTCAATCTCAAAGTATTTAATTTTATCTCTATTTCGAGAGTATTATCGTCTAGCTTTCAAGAACTTTTCATCTCGATAAGTGAGAACACGATGCTGGTTAAGCACCTCGCTCGAATGATACGTTTTAATAAAACGTTACTCTCAGTGTAAGGTATTTTTCCATGTTAGAAAACCAAATAAATAATAAATTCTACAGAATCCAGACTAGTTATAGACATGTTTATGTTTATACAACTGTTTTCCAAGCCAACGTTATTTTTATTTTTTTTAAGATTCCCTACAGTCTAGTAAGAAAACTTTTCGAGATTTGCCAGCTAAATCTGTTTGCCTTGGGGCAAATATAAATATATAGTTCAATTGCTAATTATACTATATGACATGGTGTATCATATAACAAAGTTGTGGTAGACAGATAGAGGGAAAAACAACAGAACAGCGCTTAATAAAAAGTTGCAAATGTTACGTCAACAGTCCCCGCCTCAGTCGTCGAGTCGATATGTGTTTTTTCTCCTTATTTTTGGATGTACGTTTAAATATAGCCACACAAGTTCTGGGTCTTCTTTGCCCAGCTCTTCAAGCTGAACCGTTTTCCGTTTGTTTACACACATCGAGCGTGTTCGAACTTATCTTTCAAACGCATAAATGTATGGAATCAAGCCGAGTACGAGTCCTCATCGGCAAATAAACATGAATCGATGGGTGTTTTTACCCACTCTCTCTCCCAAAAAAAAGAGACAAAGAGGGATTGGGAAGAGCTCACGAGAGATTTTTAGCGACCTTATCAGCAAGGTTCGAACCCACATATATAGTAATCCAGCTGGACTATAGAGATAATGCTGAGAGGGCATAGCCTCGTTGGCGGCTAGACGCGCTTTGTGGCTGCTTCTCAGATTCCGAATAGGTTCTACAATTGATTACGGCGTCGAAATTCAGTTTTCGAACTAAAATCCCTCCGTTTCGGCTTTCCAGATCCAAAACCGCCACTTCATCAGCGGCTATCATCATCAGCATATTGGTTCGGATTATGAGCAAGTGATCAACTTTGTTGACTCGCCGCCAAACTCTGAGGAATCGTGGACAGGTAAGACAATGCCGCAATCAGTTTACCAGCTCACCTCATCTCATCTCGACATTATCATCTCCTCCCACATCCAATGATCTCGTAGAGAGCAGCTCGCTAATCGAACAAATTACAATTGTCGTAGACGCCCAGTCGAAGGACTCGCCGGGACCGCAGATCATCGACGTGCAGACCATTTACCTGAATAGCGGCTCACGCAAAAGACGAATGGATTGGGACTCTTTGGACATTGTCCAAAGTGAAAACTCACCCACAGCATCGCAGAGCGGCGAGCTGCCCACCAAAGTGGCCCATCAGGAGAAGGACAAGCACAAGCGGGAGAAGCACTCTGGTAAGGATTCTATCAACCCATTATATACATCAAATAACTATAAAAGAAACCCATTTAGTCATACATATGATGCTTTCCTGGAATCAGAGCATTATAATATACCAATTTTTACCGGTAACTTGTGCCATAAGCTTAGGTCCTAAATGTCTGTGTAGAGAATAAAATGGGATGATTTGGGATTCCCCACAGTGACTAATCGTCATACATATAAAGTCCCCTAACCAAACTTCACTCTTATCACCAAATTTCGAGGGCCTTGGTTTCCATGCTTTAAGAATTTTTAAAGTGGAGATTTGGTTTTCTCTGATTTTTGATCAAGCTAGTATAGTAAGGTATTTCATTTGATCCTAAGTAAAGACCAGAAGCTTGGTAATATTTCTCCGCTAATTTAATCCCCAGCTCAAAACAGGTCCCCCGCAATCATATTAAAGCCGAAAATACTTTTGAAAAAATTCAAAATTTAAGATGGTACTCTCTCGTCTAAAAGATAATACGAAAGTATTAATTCAATGCACGTTAAAAAAATAAAATTATACAAAAAAGTGTCATTATTATGATCGCTGTTCAGTAAATTAACTTGGTGATTTGCATAAAATGTAGGGTGACCCACAATCAATGAAAGCAAGAAGCAAGAATGAAAGTAGCCTTGATCGTACTTGATGATTCTTCCTGGGATTGCAGCTGGAATCTGGGAGCGAGTCAGAAACTTGTTGCCCCCCGCGTGTGCGAGTAAATTAGAAGCCGCCGTAATGGATAAACCCGTTTCTTAGTAGCGCCTCTTTGATTATACAGCCCTGTACAAGTACGAATATGCATATATCTATATACTATATATATACTGGAATGCTAGACAGATGTACCCAATCTAACGACTAATTCGATCGTAAGTTTATAAGACAAACGTGAGTCTTTCTGTTGTTGGGTGCTAAGTGACGTATAAACAATGGAATATGATCGCTAATTAGTCTGTATCTATCAGACATTGGAGTTATACGACTTATGCGTGAGATCGCAATTAAAGGTTGAGCTCGGAATAGGGTTCAACTGTGAGATTTGAGTGTTTCTCGAAGTTGAGCAAACTTGACGCAGGTGAAGTGCACTTCGAAAGACCCAGTCTTTAAATAGTTTCATAAACTGATTAACATTCGACCGATTTTAATTTCGGAGCATCGGTAGCAGTAATGAAATTAACAGATTGCGATGGTTAAAACACCGCCATAAAAACGTAATTAACTTAGCACCTCCGCTTGTGTTAATCAATAGGAGCTTTAATAATAGAATGCCAGTAAAGAAATAAAAATCTTCTCTCAGTACTTTTCCAATGGCCCGAACAAGCCCCTAACCGAAACCCTTTAAACTCTGTAGATATGCCCTCGAGATTGCTCCAAAAAAATCACGCAGGGTCCCCGGACTAATTACCCCGAAACGAGTGACTGGCACACTGATACACTTCGGAACAAACAGATTTAGGTAGACAGGCTTGTGTGGGGCACCCGACCATATAATTTGGACTCCAATCTAGTGCTCGGCCCCTCTCTCGCTGATGGCTTATCATCCACCAGGCGGCACTCGGCGTAGATAAGACTAAATGCTAGCGTTTTGTCATACGAACAACAATCCGCTATTAGGAAAAAACCTTTTCAAAACTTCACGATTATAGGGCGAACGTCGAAACACCCACCGATCTTAGATCATTCGACGGGCCTAATGACCCCCTCTTTTGTCCCAGCTTTTTCCCACATTCGCACATTTATATAAGCGAAGGCTATAAGATGATATTGAAGCCATTTCCCCTTGCCATTTGTCAAGGGAACTAACCGAGAGCATCCATTCTATTTGGTGCGCCTATATGTCCACATTTACAGATACTTTTAATCAAACAATTGACTGTGAAACTATCGCGACTGTGAAATGTGACTGGGCAGCGGCAATTCGATGTGCGTCATTCGGGTCTTGGATAACTCTGAATCAATTGTGATCGAGATGTGTATTGTCCGATAGAACCCACACATCCAAATTTTCAGTCTGTAGGAAGATTAAATCAATTGACGAGGCATCACAAAAAATGTATTCATTAAAGTACATGTTTTTTTTCGAGGAATTCTGTAAAAGCAATTAAAAGTAATGGCTTTCAAATTCTAGGTTGTATTGCTTATTTTACTTTTGAGGAAGGGGGTTAGAATTGTTCACATTTCGTAAATTAATCAAAATCTTTTAAAGATAAGATGAGTTTACCTAAGTCTTAGCTTTCTTATCGCTAGACCAATGCACGGAAAAATCAGTTCTTTAAGTGTGGGTACTTAGATAAGGTGGATATTATTGGTCTACTCAATTGAAAAGTTCTTAAATTAGATGCACATGGTAATAACTGAACCATCTCTGAAATATTTGTACGTTATTTTTGTTCTTAAGAGAAAAACCAACTTCAAAATTGCTCACAAGAATGTATTTCGACATTATAATAGGGGACCCGTCTCTAAAATAGCATAAGCTGAAGCTGTATAAAATTATAGTTACGTGTTTATTAATTAATTATAAGTTGGCCTTACAAATGTCGCATGCTAAAAATTCCTCACAGAATTTATTTTGGCCAAGACACTTGTTTGACGTCAACGGTTTAAGGTCGTTGATGGTTGTCGAGAGCGTCACTCTGTGATAACAGTTCAAATCTAAAAGAAATCGCAAACGTGCCAGATATGGGTTGTAATATAGTTTTTGGTATTCTTCGAATTCACAGGTCGCAGCAGCTGGAGTGATGATATTGGCTTCGATTTGAACGCCGAGTTCAACAGCAACTCGTACTTGAACAAGTAAGATAATCCCCCGAATGCAACTGAATTCAATCTGAGCTAATTTATGTTTACCCCTCCCTTGCGATCAGTGAGAACTTCCTGTCGTTCTCGCCCACGCTGACCACCCTGAAGCAGGAGCCCCAGACGGAGCAAATCAAGCCGAGTCCCAAGGTTTCTCTGGACAATGCCGTAGGATCGCCAGCCGTGGCCATTGCCAAGTTGGACGAGGCCCAGAATTCGCCGAAGCAGGCTGCTCCGGGCCAGGATTCGGCCACTGGATCGGGATCGGCTGGCAATGGCAAGCATGATGTGAACTCCGGGCTCATCTGCGGATGTGGCTCACCGCAGGGTTCGCCATTGGCCAACACGGAGTACGAGTTGAACGAGAAGGGCAAGCCCCAGCAGCAACTCAGCGTTTTGGACCCAGCTAAAATCGAGCTCGTCTCGGCCAATGGAGCTACCCATGCCGAGGATCACAAGTAAGTATTACAAATTCTTAAAGAGGAGGAGTGTGGCAGAAATAATGAATTAAAGTGGACTTCTGCCACACCTAGAATCTAATATTTGATTAGCATAGAATACTAGACCACCAGATGATAATCCCTCCCTTGCTCTTCCAGATTTCAGTACATTTTGGCAGCGGCCACTTCTATTGCCACTAAGAACAACGAGGAGACCCTGACGTACCTCAACCAGGGCCAGAGCTATGAGATCAAGCTAAAGAAGATCGGCGACCTGTCCCTGTACAGGGATAAGATACTGAAGGTGAGTCCAAAGTCCCTGTCCGCAGCCTCCAATTGAGCCGGAGAGTCATGTGATGCGGTGAATTATTCGACTGTCGAGTGAGCGACTTGGTCATCGAGTCTGTGCGACCGAATGTGTGTATCTGGGGGGGCTCAATTGATTTTAATAAGCCCCAATTAAGCCGGTCGACTTGAGAGATCTGACTAGGAGGCAAACAAGCCCAAACCCAAGCTCCACCATGTACATGTGAAATCTGCGTGTGCGAAAAAAATAAACTTTCCGAGTGACTTCACTTCTTGACACCACTCACAACACCCCCATCTCCCCCTTTGGACTTCTATTGCAGAGCGTGATCAAGATATGTTTCCACGAGCGCCGCCTGCAGTTCATGGAGCGCGAGCAGATGCAGCAATGGCAGCAATCCCGCCCAGGCGAACGCATCATTGAGGTGGACGTACCGCTCTCGTACGGCCTCTGCCACGTGTCGCAGCCACTCAGCTCCGGCTCACTGAACACCGTCGAGATCTTCTGGGACCCGTTGAAGGAGGTCGGCGTCTACATCAAGGTCAACTGCATTTCCACCGAATTTACCCCCAAGAAGCACGGCGGCGAGAAGGGTGTGCCCTTCCGACTGCAGATTGAAACCTATATAGAAAACACAAACAGTACTAACACCAGCGGCTCGGGCGGCAGCAACAGCAGCGGCAGTGCCAGCGGCAACAGCACCGCCAGCGGGAACAGTGGCTCCACTGCACCAGGATCTCCGGAACGGACTCCAAATGGTGGCAACAATGCCAAACAGGCGGTCCACGCAGCTGCCTGCCAGATCAAGGTGAGTGGGGAGTGTCCATCAGCCAAAGCTCTCTTGAGCGGACAATATCTTGTCCGTATAAAACAGTTTTGTTTTGCCCGTTAAAATTTATAGATTTGTCCTCAATTGTGTTTTTAAATT
This sequence comes from Drosophila suzukii, assembly GCF_043229965.1. NCBI lineage: Eukaryota > Metazoa > Arthropoda > Insecta > Diptera > Drosophilidae > Drosophila > Drosophila suzukii. The sequence continues at coordinate 8,252,644 of NC_092081.1, read as the reverse complement.
CCAAGAGAGTTGGTAAACAGAAGCTAGTTTATGAGGTGTATGTACCTTTTCTCATAAAAAAGAACAACCATTAAAATTTATAATTTCCTTAAGCCTATAAAAATAATCATATGTGTGACTAACAGCTATACTAGAGTTATATGCTTTTTATTGTTTTAAACGTATGCTATCTTTAAGATTGTTAAATGATAAAGATAAGCGGGAATTTCTGAATTGAAAAATATGTAATGGGAAACTTTCAACTATATCGGCTTGTCCGCCCAAGAGAGCTGTCCGCTTATCTCCCACCTAAAGTCCATGGAAATCCCATATTAAATCTAAACTATTCACAGGTATTCAAGCTAAAAGGAGCTGATCGCAAGCATAAGCAGGATCGGGAGAAGATCCAGAAGCGTCCGCAATCGGAACAGGAGAAGTTCCAGCCCAGCTACGAGTGCACCATCATGAACGATATATCCCTGGATCTGGTGATGCCAGCCACCACCACTGGCTGCTACAGTCCAGAATAGTGAGTATATTGACTCTCTAGAGAAGCATAGAGCTACATGTAGAGCTATTGTGGGGGAGAGCGAATCTCTCCAGCTGGCATAGCTTCTGCTCCAGAATTTAGCAACAATTTATTTCGCTGCGCAGTCCCGCAATCTTCCAATTGAGCCCGCAAATTTTTCCACAAGTCTTATTTATGTGACAGCTACGGCCCGAGCTTTTTGATTTACGAACCAACCGACTGCAGTCCCAACAATTTACATAACATCCAGTTAAGATCAAGTGCATATTACGTATCACGTAGATACTTGTTCCTTATCTGTTCGTACAGTGCGGTTCAGAGCCCTAAGGTAGGGTCTCGACCATGTTAAGATGAAGTACCTTACAGATCTAGTATATAGGTTAGGGTTAGAAGGGAGCAATAAGTTTCATTTAAATTTCATTCAATTAATTTTTCTATGCCAAGTATTTACGGGTTCATACAATTATATTCATTTTTAGAATTTTGCTTTCAAGTACTATGCTCTTTTCAAGTAGTATTATCTAGGAAAAAAATCGGCGGCTGTAATATTTTTCATTTTATTTTTATTAAAAGGTGAAGAATAGAAGTAAATACTGAAAGGATCATTATTTTTCATTCCTTTTTTGGTGCTAGTAGTACTGTCTTGCTTTGGGTCTGAACTGAAAAATCTTTGAGTACAAAGATCATATGCATATTTATGAATTTGAAATATAAACAAACAATCCAAGCCAACACACTTTCGATTTTGTGGTATCATCAAAAATGTGTTTTGCTTAGAATTAGACAGTATAATTTCTATAAGAGATGGACCACAAAGGACCATCTTCATTTATACCATATGAGCCATGGCCCTACAATTACGAAACGCATTTTCCAGTGGAAATTCCCCATAACGAGTGGCAGAGGAAATCATTTAGTTTGTCATTTGCATGATCGCCAAATCATAAAGATCAATCGAATTGAGAGCGAGTATAGTAGATAGATATAAGCGGAGAGTACTTCTCTATTGGCGAGAGATCGGGAGAAACGGGAGAAAGAGATATAGTGAGAGGGTAGAGATCTCGAGAGATCAGTAGAGAGCTATTGAAGGATCATTGGGCGCTAAGAGATCAGGTAAGAGCATTTAGTGCCATGGACTTTGTTGTTTTTGCGTCTGCTCCAAGCTATTTTTAGTTTAAAGTTGCTTTTAACCGGTTTTCGGTTTTCGTTTCTGCTCAATGATTTCGTTTGTTTGCAGGCCGAGCACTATAGATAATAATGGCAAATGATATGGGGATTGTATAAGGTCTTGTTTTGTTAGGATCGATTATATCGATCAGCGGCAGAAAAGCCATCCTACAGCCGGGCATTATCCATTCAAAAAACCGGAAATGATTGTGGCGGGGTTGGGGTGGCAAAAGACGAAAGTCTGGAAAAGTTTCCCCGATAGAAAGGCAGCCATATAAAATAGTTTCGAAACGGGTTTGAATGGCCAATCAGCCGCAACAGGGCGTATCGGGTGGCTTGTAAACAAGGCGAGTGGTTCACCGAAGAGCAAACCAGATTTAGCGGGCAGCGGGGCGATGGGAAATCTGAAATGCGAATTCCGCGATGGAGGAGTCCCTCGCATTCGTGAACATGCGCTTGCATCTGAAGGATCGTCGCTCCTGCCAACGTCAGATACAGAACGAGCTCTATTGGATTTGTAGGATCTGCAGGAACCGGTTCCGGGTTGACTTTTACTAATCCTTTCTTTATGGTACCTCTTTTGCAGTATGAAACTCTGGCCAAATTCGCCCGTGCACATACCCAAGTACGATGGGATGCTTCCATTTGCGCCAAGTGCACCATCACCGGCTACCAGCAGCAGTCCCATAGCCATCAACTCGGTGACGTCGACCAACTCGCCCACCCTCAAGCTGATGGACGCCACCAACATGGTCTCACCGCAGCATGTGCCCGCCGACATGGACGACTTTGTAGGTGTCATCGCCCCACTGCCCCCCCAAAAAGCAAAAACAAAATCAAGCTAGTTAACTAACTAAACGACCCTTTATTGTCCATATCAGAACCAGAACATAATGCCGGAATCGACGCCCTCGCAAGTGACGCAGTGGCTGACCAATCATCGCCTCACATCCTATCTCTCAACGTTCACACACTTCTCGGGAGCGGATATCATGCGGTATGTGATCCAGTACATGGGGTTAAATAATATATATATAGGGTTATAACACGGTTCTTAATTTCTCATCAACAATTTAACAAATATTACTAAGTACTTCTACTACTAAGTACTAAGACTTTCTTCTTTTTTTTCTTATATCATGTCCTTAAAGTTCTTCAATTTATCAGCAAGTCTTCAACTAGTTTCAACTAGTGACCCCATTTTATAGCCACTCATAATAAAACTCAAATACTCACAAATATATTTTCTAATCAAAAAGGTTTCCTGATAACCATTGTTTGTTATACCCACTATGATAGCAGTTACAACGCAAAAAAACACTTATATAAGTTTTGAATAGTTGGTTAACTCCCAGACAATTTGTCAACAAGAACACCTTTGTCGGGCAAACTAAGAGTACTTGAGTGTTTTTGATTACCATTCCATTTGATCGGGCAATTTAATACAAAGTTTCAATCAGTTAACCACTATTTGGGTAATCTTGTTGACTGACATCTAAAAGATAGCCGAACGAATAGCAAATAACTATAGGATACCATGATTCCACAACCAATTTATAACGGACCCTAAACTCTTTTGATTATTATATGACTTGATAAGATAGCTGTCCTACCGCATAAGATACTCGAATGGTTTCTAGTTATTACCCTGTGGTCTATATATGGGGCTTTTATGGCTTATTTATGTATAAAACTGCTATTTTTATCTCGTCCCGCAACGCGCATATTTCATATTTGTCTGGCTGTGATTTATTTATATTCTGTGATTTATTTATAGCATGTCCAAGGAGGATTTAATTCAAATCTGCGGCCTGGCCGATGGCATACGTATGTTCAACATTTTGCGCGCTAAGTGAGTGTTTATATTTTTGGGAATTCGATAAGCTTTTCTAAATCTATCTATCTATCTTGCTATAGGACCATTGCTCCCCGGCTAACTTTGTATGCAAGTTTGGATGGCTGCAGCTACAATGCCATATATTTGCTGTCAAACACAGCCAAGGAGCTGCAGCAGAAGCTGTTCAAGATGCCGGGATTCTATGAGTTCATGGCCAAGGCCAGTGCCCAGGAGAATGGAGCCGGAGGAGCTGCCGCGGCTGCAGCTGCCGCCCTGTTCAACAACTGGGGAATGCACTCCAAGTACTCGGGCAGCGGATCCAACATATTCAACGACGCCAACAAGAGCTGCGTGTACATATCGGGGCCATCGGGCATCCTGGTGACCGTCACCGACGAGGTGCTGAACAACGAGATCAAGGACGGCAGCCTCTATGCCCTGGAGGTGCAGGCCGGCAAGGTGATCCTCAAGCTGATCAACAAGCAGGACAACAATTAAGCGATCTTATGGCTACGTAGATCCACTGTAGTAGACACCACCCGAGCAACCAAGTATAGTTTATAGCATTTACACGCAGTTCGATTAGTACATCGAAATCGTTTTCTATATAAGCTTCAATTTGTATGAGATTTCGCGCAGCAATTTTGAACAAGTAATGAGCCAGCAACCCGAAAACCCTGTTCCCCTTAAAAACAAAAAAAAAACACCCCAAATCTTCGTTAAAGAACTAGTGCAAAATATTTAAGATTTCGTTTTCAGTCCTCACTTTAAGTTTTGTTTATTTTATATGTATTTTATACCACCTACGATATACGACTACATATGCACATTTAATTCTCCGATGCGATTGCATTTCGATTCTTTCTTCTCTACTTTTAATTTCTTCTATTTCTATGGCGTTTGCTTATCACATATATAACGATTATATATTTGTTTGTAGAACCCAACCAATATCAATTATTTGAAGTAGAAAGAAAAAAACCCAAAAAAAAGCAACATAAATTTACAATAATGATTATTATCTTCAAGTACAGTACCACGAATACAAGAATTGAGCAATTGTTTCGAAGCAGAGTTCAACTAGCAACCAAACAACAACTTTTGTATGTGATAGAAGCAATAAAGTGTTATCCACAAGTGGACTGTCAAAAAAAATGGTCTATGTGTCTTTAATGAATATTTAAATGGGTACTGGAGCCGAATGTTTGAAAATGGGAGTCGGATTTACATTCCAGGACTTTGATTTCATGGAGTACTAAAATAAGTCGATAGAAGTCTATTTTGTGGGGAATCCCCTAAAATTTATATCATTCATTTAGTTCGTGTCCTAAAATTTTCAAAATTTACAAGTATTTAAAATTCTAAAACCGATGGATGGTTTTAATATCATCATACTCTTTTACCTATTTTTAATCTGCTCGCTGGGTGAGTTAAACAAATATCACGGAAGATAATCTCTTATGATTCTGTGTAAACTTGACAGCGTGGGAAGTGCAGGGCGATTGTCGTATAACCCAGTATATGGTGGAGCAATCGAATCGCATCTTCACCTATCGCGATGCCAGCGGATCCCTCCAGCTGCAGCGTAGGGAAACTGTTCCATCTGGTGTCACTCTATGCATGTACTGCAATCCCACGGATATGGTGGAAACCCTATGCCAGGACAATGGACAGTTTTCAGTTTCGCTCCCTATGAGTTGTTACAATCCAATGAAACCGATGGCAACGCGGATTCGGGATAGCGAATGTTCGGGTACCTTATATGCCGTGGGTTATACGATAGACGGCAAAAATCTAGAGCTATATCGCACCTGCTTTGATGCTGGTCAAGGAAGGGTCTTGTACTCCCAGAGTGATGTCTACTACAAGAGTTTTTGTAAGTGCAACTAAAAATCATTCTTGTTATATCTCTATTATAATAAACGTTTTAAAGTTCCAAGGAGGCCCTTCGTGGAATTTGTAGCTGATGAGATGTTCAGCCCCCAAGAGGCCGCAGCTTATATGAAATCCAACATATACTTCGCCTTCAAATGCATTTATGGGGATGGCCAGTCCTATTTACCGAATCCCCGCTCTCTGGTGATCAACCGAGGGCATCTGGTGGCTTCGGCGGACTTTCTGTTTTCGGATCAGATGGGCAGTACCTTTCGCTACCTGAATGTGGTGCCGCAATTCAAGTCGATTAACGATGGTAACTGGGAGAAAATCGAGAGATGGGTGCGTAGTCAGATTCCGGGGTCAAGCTATTTCCGGATCAAGTCCGGCGGAATTGGTATCCTGACATTGCCGGATGCCAGGGGCTTCCTTCAGTCGGCCTTCCTTGCCGGCTCCAAGATTCCAGTGCCCGAGTGGACCTACAAGGTGGTGCGGGATGCCAGTGGTAATGGGCTATACGTATTCCTCACCTATAATAATACCTTCCGGAGGGAGAGACCGCAATGCCTAGATATTTGCCATCCACTTAATTGCCCCTTGGGTCTGCCGAATAATCCTGTTGAGGGATTCACCTTCTGTTGCGATCCCAAGCACTTTCCTCTCTAAGAAGGAAAACATGTATGCATATTTCATCAGAGGACTATGCCAAATTGTCCTGCGTAATAATCGCCGGCTGAATAATTTAGTATTTTTATTTAACAGACGCACATGAGCAGAAAATGGCGAAAGTCCTTTGCCAAGGCACATGCACTTCAAAAAAAGGGGTTTAATAAAAGCAAACTAGTATTTAGACATCTGGAAAATTTTTTCTGTTTATATTAATGAAACAATTAGATAAGTTGGGCCAAAGTCATTGTAGATATTTAAAATCCAATGTCTCATAATGTAACTGGTGAGTTAAATTTTTTCCAAGACTAAAGATCAAAGTTATTTTTGCCCCTGTTAAATATTGAAAAAAGTTACGATCTGTCGTTTCCTTAAGGTTTGTTACGATACAGCGTTTTATTTCTTCTGGATTAAGTATTGGAAAACTACCATAATCTTAATAATTTAGTTACCTTAACCCGATTAGACAATGGTTAGTTTAAACCACACCAGGTCGATTAGCCAACAATTAGAAACCCTCTAACGACTTTTTAAATGCCTTTAGGGGAATCATATAAAAACTTGACCAAATCAATTTTCCTTAAGTTCAAAAGGAAATGAGCAACAGAGTGGAAATCTTTTACAAGGGGCAGAAGGCCCTGCTGAACGTATTCTCGCTTTGGCCCCAAAACGAACGCCATTGGAGAATCTTTCATCAGGTTAACCACGTGCATGTGATGGGATTTTGGGTGCTGCTCTTTGATCTCCTGCTCGTGATGCATGTGGTGGGCAACCTGAGCTCGATGTCCGAGGTTGTAAGGGCCATCTTTGTCCTGGCCACCAGTGCGGGACACACCACAAAGCTGCTGAGCATCAAGGCCAATAATGTGGAACTGGAGGAGCTCTTCAAGAGATTGGACGAGGATGATTTTCGACCAAGGGGCGTTGAAGAGGAGTTGATTCTGGCAGCTGCCTGTGAAAGGAGTAGGAAGCTTAGGGATTTTTATGGCGCTCTGTCGGTGGCCGCCTTGTCCATGATCCTTATACCCCAATTTGTGGTGGACTGGTCCCAACTTCCACTGGGCACATATAATCCGTTTGCCGACCATCCTGGTTCACCCGGTTACTGGCTCCTCTATTGCTATCAATGCCTGGCCCTGACCGTCTCCTGTGTCACCAATATAGGCTTCGATTCCCTCAGCTCCTCGCTGTTCATCTTCATCAAGTGCCAGCTGGATCTTCTGGCGGTGCGACTGGATAAGATGGGCCGGTGGAACAGTGCCGGTGGCTCCGTGGAGCAGCAACTGAAGCAGAATATCCGGTACCACATGGCCATTGTGGAGTTGACAGCAACTGTGGAGCGCCTTCTTTGCAAGCCGATTTCGATGCAGATCTTTTGCTCCGTTTTGGTTCTCACTGCCAATTTCTATGCTATAGCTCTGGTAAGTATCGGCAGTTGTATGATAAAGATACAGATTTTGACACTAAAAAGCTATATAGATAGAGTATTTACTATTTTACGATCTTGAGCTTTGAAATTCGAATCATTCTAACATACTAATCACAATTACTAAATGATAAAAGTCAGCTATTAACCTTATATAACCGGTATTAGTTTATGATAATTTTAAAAATTTTATCCAACTTATTAATCCTCATAGAAACATTATAAACAAAGATATTGTTATATTAAAATGATTATAATTTTGTATTTGTATAAGATATCTCGCACTGGTTGCGAAAAAAAACGGTGAGGGTTTTAAAAGATAGAATATCTGCTAATGCTGTATTATAATATATACATAATATATACGTATATATATATATACTGACTGCATTTAATGCGTTGCATTTATTAGGTCCTATAAATATAATTCATATTAAGACAATAACAATTTCAAAAAACACAAACGGAAATTTCCATATACATACGTTTAGTTGTCCGACGAGAAGCTGGCGCTATTTAAATATATTACCTATCAGGCGTGCATGCTGAGTCAGATTTTTATATTGTGCTACTATGCCGGGTGGGTATAACTGCATTCCAAATCTATTTCAGATTAGTAATCTTTTTCCCCCCTTCGACAGAGAGGTAACCCAGCGAAGTTTGGACCTGCCCCATGAGCTTTACAAAACATCTTGGGTGGACTGGAACAAGGATTCACGAAGGATTGTGCTGCTTTTTATGCAACGCCTTCATTCGACTCTGAGAATAAGGACCTTAAACCCCAGCCTGGGTTTCGATCTAATGCTTTTTAGCTCGGTGGGTTATTTTTGTCGTTCTACCATTTTGTGCACTGTAGCCAATTTCCATAATGAGCCTCATTAGCCGCTTGGGTTTGTGGCCTATAAAAGGCTTTCCTCGAGGGGTTTAGCAGGAAAAGTGAAAATCGTCAGCATGTCTCAGCATCAAATGGTAACGGATGACTTCTACAAGTACCAGGTGTGGTACTTCCAAGTTCTGGGAATTTGGCAGCTGCCTATTTCTGCCACAGATCACCAGCGTCGTTTTCAGTCGATGAGATTTATCATTATCCTGATTATCCTGTGCATAATGCTTATGCTCTTTGCATTGGAACTGCTGAGTAATATCTCCCAAGTGCGGGAGATCCTGAAAGTATTCTTCATGTTCGCCACCGAAATATCCTGCATGACCAAACTATTGCACTTGAAGTTGGAGAGCCGTAAGCTTGATGGCCTGGTTGAGATGATGATGTCCGAGGATTTCACCGTAAAAAGTGAGGAGGAAAGGTTGATTTTGGAATCGGCTAGACAGGCGGTTGTTCATATGAGGAACTTCTATGGCATCACGTCCTGGGGAGCGGCTTTGCTGATCCTCCTGATTCCCTGTTTTGCAAACTACGAGGAGCTCCCGCTGGCCATGCTCGAGGTGTGCAGCATTCAGGGAAGGCTCTGCTATGGCTTGCAGTACCTCTTCCATACGATTTCCCTGCTGCCGACTTGTGTCCTGAACATAACCTACGATTCGGTGGCCTTTTCCTTGCTCTGTTTCTTGAAGGTTCAGCTCCAAGTGCTGGTCCTAAGATTGCAAAAGTTGGGACCTGCTTATGGTAAACTAGATCATGAGAGGATCGGCAGGGAGCTGCGTGAATGTGCCGCCTATTACAACAAAATTGTGCAGTTCAAGAATCTAGTGGAGTTATTCATTAAGGTCCCGGGATCTGTGCAGCTCATGTGCTCTGTGCTGGTACTGGTTTCCAATCTGTATGACATGTCCACCATGTCCGTTGCCAATGGGGATGCCATCTTTATGGCCAGGACCTGCATCTACCAACTGGTTATGCTCTGGCAGATCTTCATCATTTGCTACGCCTCCAACGATGTGACTGTTCAGAGCTCCAGGCTTTGTCACGGCATCTACAGCGCCCAGTGGACGGGATGGAATAGATCGAACCGCCGGATTCTTCTGCTCATGATGCAGCGCTTCAATTCACCGATGGTCCTGCGCACCTTTAATCCCACCTTTGTTTTCAGCTTGGAGGCCTTTGGTTCTGTAGGCCAGCTGAAAGGTTCTTATTTATTGGTATAACTAATTATATTTCTTTTTTTCCAGATTGTAAACTGCTCTTACAGCTATTTCGCCTTGCTCAAGCGTGTCAACAGTTAGATTACGAAAAATCGGAATGTTCTACATTTTGGATGAAATATTTTCGCATAATGAGAAGCAATCTGGAGAACATAATTAGATGAAATACTCATTTCTTAACATGAGACCTTAAAAAGTAGAGTTCAAAGAAATGTTGTAGTTAATCACTTGTTAGTAGAAGTAGCTTGTTGCAATTGAGATTTTCTAGTAAATTTTTATATAAACCCTTAAAACATAAACAAATGTAATTAAAATGTAGTGAACATAATATACTTTAAAGCCTTTAAAATGTTTTTATACTTGGTTCAAGAAACAATTCTAACGGGTTTACTTTAAAAATTGGCGCCATACGGTCACTCTGAAAAAATACCAGATTGGCGGCGGGAAAAAACGGTACATAAATAAAAACAACCTACAAATGCCTTAACGCCTTCAATCTGCTGACGGACAAAGATTAAGATGTCGGAAAACGCGAAAAACAATAGCTGCCTGCATTGCAGCGTATTCAGTACGAAATACCAGTACCAGGAGATATTCGATGAGTTTGGAATCGAGCTGGGACTTCAATCCCTGCTGGCCAAGCACTTCCAGTTCGATGTGTTCCCCGATCCGCAGAAACAGCAGCTCCTGTGCGAGGTGTGCGTCAACAATCTCATCCGCCTGTTCGACATCGATGAACTGGAGAGGGAAAGGGATGCGGCCAAGGAGGTGGTCCAGGACCAGATCCAAGTCCAAGTACAGGATGAGGCCCCCACGCAGGAGGAACCAATTGTCATCACCGAGGTCCAGGCATCTCCGTCAGCTGCAAGACCCGCCAAGAACGAAGCGCCTCCAAAGCCTCTGGCCAAGGTCCTGCGTCCTGTGCCCATTATTCCCCCTAGAGCACCAAGTGCCCGGCTAAGGAAATCAGTAGTTCCAGCTCCCCAGATAACACCTAAACCAGTTCGATCTCCTGCGATAGCCAAGGAGCCTTCGCCGGATCTTCCTCCTCCTAAAAGTGAAGCCAAGCTGGCAGATCAGGAGCAAATCAGTGTCCTTATGCAAAACATCCTGGACGAAGACGAAGCTATTGCTAACGACGAGTCCATAGTTGAAGAGGTGACCTGTGAAGATCCCCAGTTCGCCGAGCAATCGGAAACCGCTGAACAAATGGTTCTTTTGAACAGCGAATCCGCTGCAGATCCTAATCTGGAGGAGGATGTGTACATATACGAGCAAGAGGGTTTGTTTATTATATATGCTCCTTTCATAAAACATGAACTGCAACTTAAAATCCCCATAATTAGACATTTTAGATCCAAATTTAAAGGACGTCAAGGTGAAACCAATTGTTCGTCCATCAAGATTGATAGCTGAAGCAGAGGAAAGTCAAAGTGAAGGAGAACTCGATGAGGGGGAGCCCAGCAATATAGTTCTATTCAACTTCGTTGATATCAAAGAAAGTAGGTACACGATCTGCAAAAAGAATTACAAACCTTAACCCTTTGAAATCTTGTTTGCAGAGGATGACATTCATGATATTCCGGAATATCTGTCCACCGTGGTGAAGACCAGCTTTGAGAAGCTTACATTTGAGTGGTGTACTGTGTGCAAGCACTGCTCCCTGAAGTGTCCCACATTTGAAAGCCTTTTCGGTCACATTTTAAAGACCCACAAAACCCGAAGAGATGTATTTCAGTGTCCTATTGAGGGCTGCAACAAGGAGCTGAAAGGACGGCAGTTCCTAGCCATGCATCTGGTTCTTTTGCACGCACCTGTGGCTGAGTAACTATATCGTTATTAATATATATCAGATATCATCTAATTAGAGTTTTTGTCCTCAGAATTCCAATTTACGGAAGCTGTCCGGAATGTAAAATGACATTTTCCAACATTTTGCAGTACAACAAACATTCTTGTGCTCATGTAATCAAAAAGAAGAGAGGTATTCGCTCGTTTTGTGAAATGTGCTCCCTGGAGTTTCCATCCTGGAAGCGGTAAGTCGAATTATCTATTTTAATAATGCATAATTGAACATATTTTTAAAATGCCGTTTACAGATTCAATTTCCATAACCAATTCCACCTGGAGAAGCATAGACCTCGCGCTTGCTTCGTCTGCGATTTTGCCAGCACCAACATCGATGAGCTTTTCCAGCATTTGAACTACGCCCATGAGCCAGTGGGCACCTTGTTTTGTGACCTGTCAGTGGCTTGAATTATTTCTTGTCTACCCCATCTAATGTTGTTTTTTAATCTAGTTGCGACCGCACCTTCCGGGATCCGGCAGTTTTCATGGAGCACAACAAGTCGCATGCCAATGTGAGCAGCACAACATACTCTTGCGGGGAATGTATGGCGAACTTTGAGTCCCGTGGTCGATTAAACGGTCACATGGTAATATAACATCTTATTTCTAAAGATTTATCTAATATTTAATTGGTATTTATATGTTTCAGAGGGCAATGCATGGCAGCGTTATAAGCTGCGAGCTCTGCTCCCGCGAATTTGCCACCGAAGCCACCTACAACATACACATGAAGAAGCATCTGATCATCGAACGTGATGTTCATGTGTGCGGAAATTGTGGTTTTTTAAGTGACAGCCGCGATACGCTACTTGCCCATGTGGATTCCGAAAAGTCTCCCTGTTTTGGTACCAAGAGATACGTGGAAATTCTTCGGGATGCTTACATCTGCGAGTACTGCTCCTCGTACTTCAAAACCAAGGAAAATCTGCAAGCCCATCGGGACTCGGGAGTTCATAAGGATGGATTGTATTGGTGCCAGCCCTGCGGCAAGGACTTTCCGCACATGAAACTGTACCGCCATCACCTGCGCAACTACCAACAGCTTCGTTCGGACTCGACACATCGCAAGCTTGAGATTTGTGTGTACTACATGTGCGATCAGGAGGTAAGACGCCCTATATTTGGTCACCGAAAATGGGAAACTAACTGAATTCGTAATTACAGAACTGCTCAGAGGCTTATGTGAACTGGAACTCCTTGTACACACACAAGCGACGCACGCACGAATCTTCGAAAAAGCAGGCGGAGAAGAACTCCAAGACTGCCCCAGAATGGATTTGCCAGTTTTGTCTGAAGGAGTGCCGCTCGAAGATGTCCTTGTCCGTTCATGTGGCAAGGAGCCACAATAATGGTGAGTTCGGAGTTCTTCAAAACTAACCTAATTCATAATTAATCTTTGTACATTTTAGACAACGTGGTTTGTCCTTTGTGCAAAGCTTCATACAAAAGCCAGGAGGCTCTGGCCAAACACCATGCCTATTGGCATGAACCCATTGAGTGCCCGGAATGCTTTAAAATTGTCAAGAATAGAAGAAACTATGACACTCATGTAAATGTGGTGCATTCGAACAAGAAGCGCTATTCCTGCAGTGTCTGTCAGAAGGGTTTTTATCACAAGAGTGAAATGGAGGCTCACCAGAAGGTGACTATAAATTATGCTACATATAAACGTTTTCTAAATTACCCCACCTTTCCTGCAGCTTCATGGACAGTCTTACAGCTGCGACCAGTGCAGTTTCATCACCAGGAACAAGAAGTCGCTTTCTGTTCACATCCTTGGTCAGCACTACAAGCGTTTTGCCTTTGAATGCAAGGAATGCAAGAAGAGGTTTGGCCGTCGGCAGGGCTTGAATACTCACATGCAGCGATCTCATGGTTCCAAGTTAATGTGCCGTGATTACTTCGAGGATGGCTGTGGACGCACCTTTGTGAACAGTTCCCAGTTGAACGTTCATGTCCGAAAGGTGCACAAGGGAATCATTTTACTCCAAGAGGATGTGGTCGAAGAGGATGAATACACCGCCGACGATATGCCATCGACTTCCAAAAAGCGTTGCATTCGAATCGGCGATGACAATGTTGAATTTATAGAAGAGGTTGGAGATGATCAGGATGGCATAGAGATGGAAGAGGGTGACGAGGAAGACGAGTTCATCGATGAGATACCAGAAGAAGACACCAAGAATTGAGGCTAACAAATTTCGGTGATGTAAGACTTTTTGCTAAAGCAGATTTATTTCATTTGGTTTTCATTTTGTTTGCTACCAATTAATTGAACACAAATGATGTCCGAAAATGACATTAATATGTTTTCCATAGTACATAATACATAAGTCTAATGATAATGTAATAACTACATTTAGGCTAACTTTAATTGCAATTAACTAGCCAGAGTCTGGCGGAAGCAAATTTGATTTATTAAGCGTTGTAGTTTGGTCATTTAATTGCTGAAGATTGTGTGCGGAGCTTACCTAAAAGGAATTATAAGTTTTAAGAAACGATTACAAAACAAATTGGGGAGATTTTCCAAAACTTACTGGGCTAATTGGTGTTATAACAATGGCGGTGCGCGTGGCACACTGCAGCAGGGCTGTGTCCTCAGTGGACTCATCACAGTCGCCATCGGCATCCGCGTCCACGTCCACTTCCACCCCAATATCACTGTCGATCTCCCAGGAGGGGAAATGATCCATTTCGCCCTCACAGTTCAGATCCTCCTCCTCGAAGTCCTCGTACTCATCGATTAGTATAACTAAATGGGAGATTTGATTTGTAAAGTTTATTCAAGCCCTCTTCTTTTTGTTGAACAAAGAGTTGTTGTAAAACAGAAAAAATTTAAGTGTACTAATAAAAAATAAACAATTTTAAGGATCGATTTAATTTTTATTTTTTGCCATAAAAAAGAATACCAGATTTTTTAAATAATAAAAAACCAATTTTCCAAAAAAATAGCCAAATTAAATCCTTTAGGGTGTTTATTTATATTTTCTTTTGTTCGGCAAGCAATTTGCTAAGTTTGCTAGTAATGTAAATTAAATAATAAAGATCTAGGAAAACAATATTAACTAATTTTTAATTACTTGAACTATCTGGCGGCGTTGGCTTAGCACTGCTGTCCAGGGATTCGGCTCCCTCATCGGGTATATTGATCCGCTGCTCCTGCTTGCTATACGGCTCCGATGTGGATCTATGTAGGCTGAGGATTAAAGATATTAATACACATAAATATTATAATTTATAAAGATCGGTATTCACCTTAACGTAACACGTTTTTTGGTTCTATTCTCTAATTCAGTCATAAAAACATCATTGTGCTGCTGCTTCTCAGACCCCAGCTGATATGAGTTGAGCACGGAAGACTGTAAATATAGATAACATTTAAGATCACTTAGAATTCATACCTTATAAATACTATTTTACTACCTTTGTATTGGTCGCTGTATGCTGCATGTGCGGCGGCATGGGGGTTTGTGTGGCGATCGCATCGGTTGTCGTCGTCAGAGTTTGCGTGGATGTCAGGGATCGCAGCTCGGAGCCATCCGTGGCCGAGGCATTCAGCAAGGGTGTGGTGGTCACCTGCTCCGGATGCACACTAAGTGCCGCGGTCCGTTTCCACACATCGATCATCGCCAGGTTGTGGGCGTGGTGCAGGGGTTTGTGGCTAGGACTAATGGAATGTATTTTGGGCTTGGCTGGCAGCGGAAGAGCCAGGAATCTATCACGATCCTCCATGTACGCCTTGATCAGCACGTCCAGCTTCTCTTCGATATCAGCCACCTATTGGGGGTTATTAAAAAGGTATTATAAGATATTAGAATTATCTTTATCAGATGTTGCTCACCTGCCGCTCGACTTTAACCACGCGGGAGGCTAAGCTTATTTTGGATGCATACACATCCTTGGCCTTGGAGCCTTGTTTGCCCAGGATTTGATCCAAGCTGTGGGTTAGTTTTGGTTTAGTTAATACAGGTTAACCAAAGGGATATTTTTGTGTAACTCTCACCGCAAATGTAGCATTTTAACGCGACCCAACAAGTCCACATGTCCTTAAATAAAAGAGTTGTTACTTAGATATGGCAAAGAAAAAGGAGAAGAAAACAAGGAAGAACGCTATAGTCGAGTACCTCGACTATCAGATACCCGTTACTCAGCTAAATAGAGATATGCAAGCAGCAAATCGAGATTTAAATACGCCACCTACCGGCGGTAGACAGATTTAAGCGTTATGGGCGTTAGAATCGGCGTGGCAAAATTTTTTTTGGATCAATCGATAGGTATTGACGAGACCAATACATTTCAGTTAAAATTTTTAATCTAGCATGAAAACTGTGGCCGTCACAGGTTTGGGCGGTTTGTGGGCGTTAGAGTGGGCGTGGCAATTTTTTTTTTGGGTCACTCGATAGGTATTGATGAGAAGAATACACTTATGTTAAAATTTTTATTCTAGCATAAAAACTGTAGGCGTGGCACAGTGCTGAAACAAACTTGCGCTGCGTAAGAAGCTCAGGAATCTGCACGCCAAATCTCAATAGCCTAGCTTCCATAGTTTCCGAGATCTCAGCGTTCATCCGGACGGACAGACAGACGGACAGACGGACAGACGGACATGGCTAGATCGACTCGGCTAGTGATCCTGATCAAGAATATATATACTTTATGGGGTCGGAAACGCTTCCTTCTGCCTGTTACATACTTTCCGACGAATCTAGTATACCCTTTTACTCTACGAGTAACGGGTATAAATATTTAAAGAACTCTGTTAACTATCCTATCATAACCTATGGTAACCATATTATTACTGAACTAATATCTCAACATTGTTTTTATGTATTGCACATACATCATATTGATAGGGTTTTAATAACAATTTCATAATAAGTTTTTAGAATAATTTTTAGAATCTTTTTGATTTATTTGTATTATGTTTATATATAGGTATAGCTTATAATATAATTTCTAATCTCAACTTACCGGCTGCATACTGCTCCATGACATCCTTGACGTCGTAGGGTTTCAAGGCCTCCTTGAATTTCCTTCGCGCCACAAAGTACTTGAGCTGTTGGTTAGACAAGTACCCGAGTTTTAGTTCAAGTCCACGGTAATACAGGGAATCCCCGCAGTCTGGAGCCTCACCTTGCGTATAAACCTGATGGCGGTTTTGTGCCGGTTGGTTAGCTGCGTGCAGCGCGGCTCGTCCTCCTCATCTGCGGGCAATTTGTGAATCAGAGAGATTGACTTTTGCGTTAGGTTTGGGTTGCTAGCTTCGCTTGTTGGTTATTGGTTTGGTTTTTTTTGGTTTTTTTTTTGGATATGGTTAATCAAGTCAACGTCAACGCAAATATACAACAACACATACAAAAGTACCGTTACACACATATATGAAACAATTAGTAAATACACATGGATTATCATTAATATATATAGAGATAGAGAGCTTAGTTAGTTAGTAAGTTAGTTAGTTAATGCGAGGCCAAAGGATCCTCCAGCCCAGATACTGAAGCAAGCGTTGTGGTGTGAGGTGTCGCAGTGTGATGGAGGGGGTGGGGGGGGTCTGGATACCAGGTGGGTCAGGTGGGTCAAGGTGGTAACAAATACCTACATCAACTACAAATCAAATGGGGAGATACACTATTGGTGGTAGACAGCATGCAACCCTAGCGCAGGCGGAGGAGATACTTTTCGAGATACTTTCGGAGATACGTTTCTCTGGTTAGCACGCACTTGCCACTTCGATTGTCGGATTTGGGTTGCTGAATCCGGTCTCCAGAAAGTGCGATGCAGCCGCAAAAAAGCGACCTGTACGTCCATGGCCCGGACTGGGATTCGGACTGGAAGTGGGACTCCCACTACCCGGCTTAACCGGCAGCGGCAAGGTGTTGCTCCGCTGGCAAGTATCTTTGTGGACCTCTTCCTCCTCCCGGCCAGCCTCCAGATCCCGATCTTCGGCAGGAGCCACCCGTGGATTGCGCAGCGAAAGCGTCGAGCCCAAGAAGTTGCCGTGCAAAAAACCGTATAGCACCACCGGAATGGTGAGGCTTCTCCAGGAACCACTTGCTGCCTTGGCCTGCTCCTCAGCCTGATCCCCATCCCCATTCCGATCCTGAACCCGATCCCGATCAGGAAACTGGGCCAGGGAGCCGGCACTCGAGCTCAGCTGGCAGTTGGCCAGCGACGCGGGCTGGCTGGCTAAGTTAGGTTAAGATTTCTGGATTATAGGACCCATTGGGGCGGGGGGGAGAAGTCGTGTTAGGCAACCAACCAACCAACAAACAACATCAATTCAAAGTTCAATCAATCTTATCTCTGGGATGCATTGGATTCACAACATTGACACAACCACAACACTCAAATACAATAATAGTGTGATATAACAATCGTTTTATCTTTGGTTTTTTGTTTTTTTTTTTTTGGTTATTCGTATTGTAGGACCTGGGGGAGAGGACCTTGTAGACTTACCGTCTGAATTTTTAATATTTTTTAAGCAAGTGGTTTCAGCAACTGAATCTTCGCTGAAACTTGGATTCATGGATTTGCCGTTTTGTACTACCTCTGCAAAATTTCAAATCAAACGTTAAACTCGACAATCAAAACTCCACTCATTGCGAATCGGAACAGCGTTTCTGTAACTGTAACTGGAATCGGAATTTTGCCAATATATTTCTGCGATTCGAGAGACACGGTACGGTACACTCTATATATGGGTCGTACAATATTGGACCATTTAACACGATTGCGAGAACAAATCATAAGTAATGCGCCACAGTGAGAAATCAAAACATCCAACTTCTAGGAACAACAACGAAAACTTAATTCTTTTAAGTGGTTAATTGTTTTTTTTAGATTAGTTTAGTTACTGCATTTGTTTGTTGGTAAATTTAAGAAAGAGTTCGGTCTTAATGGGAATTTATTTTGTATGGGTTAATGATAGATTATGGCTTCCAATGAATTTTTTACCCTATTGAATTGAATATTAATTTTTGCTTGAAAGTAATTATCTGGCCTATCAAAATAAAATTCCTTAAACATTTTTAGTAACTTGTAATTATTATAAAAATTGAATTATTGTTTTTTTAACTTATATGTTTTAATATAAATATTAGTAGAACATTTATCAATTTTCTTGATGATGTTATAATAACAATATCTTTTCAAACAAGGAACAACAAAAGCTTAATCTCTTATTAATGGTTTCCAAAAAAATCATGTGATTACTCCATTCGAAAACTGTTCTAATAGACTTGCAGACAAAACAGGACTGTAGTATTTCAATTATTATCGCATAAAACCGACTAGAATGCTTTATTGTTTGATTAATGAGTAGTTTATTGACAATTTATTTAAGTGGAATTTATTGCAGAACGCTGCATGCATAACAAAACGAAACGGAGGAAAGCAAGTTTTCTTGAAATAAAATTGGCCTTAGATAACATTTTTAGGTTCGGTCAAGCCAAATGTTTTCCAATTTAATACGTGATATATTTTCAAGTCATCTTTTTTTACAAGTGACGAACAAAGCTGTTGTTAAATTTTTGGAACTGTGTAAATAGCCAAAGAAATCTTGAGTTTTCTGCTATTATTTGTTCAACAATAAAGTTTGAAAGAACAACATGCTTGGGCCGAACAGTGCGTTTCGTTACTTTAAGGCCATGTTGGGCTTTTACTTTTAGAAACAGTTATTTTTATGTTTTTTAAGGATTATTTAAGGAATATTTTTAATATTTATAATAGTAATTGCTTGTTTAATAAAATAAAAACTTAATTATAAACAACGAAAAATAAGTTTTGTATAAAATAGGAATAAATTCGCAGAAATTTTTTATCAAAAATGAGATTGTGGGACATTGTAAATTCGTTAAAGTCCTTTCTACCATTTAAATTTTAAGAAATACCTATATTATATTATGTGAAATGGTAGAAGTATTTCAAAACCCTGTCTTACAGCCACGAAACGCACTTTTGTATCCTCGAAAGCTGTGTGTGTGTGTGTGCATGTGGGCTGTGTGCAAACAGAAATTCGCAATGGAATGGAAATGGGAAACATAAACGGAAATCGGAAGGATCCGCCCGATGGCCCTCCAACTTACCCAGATTCTCCACGGACGCATTGATGTCCCGGATGGTGCGGGTGTACCTCGTGGAGGCCCTCGAGGAACCAGGAGGTTTGGAAACTCCGCCGCCGTCGCCTCCGCCCGGAGTCTGGATCGTCTGGCTTTTGTGCCGCCGGATGGTGGGCAGCCGGGCCACGAAGGACGTGTTGTGCTTAAAGCTGGAGGACGCCCGTCTGCATCGAGGGGGGTGGGAAGAAATGGTCTATCAGTCAACACTCAAATATTAACACTTATCAGATAGTTGTACTTATAGTACGGAGATAGGTTATCTGGCAAATATTTGGTTAACAGGATACGACTGTGGTTCAAAGTTAAGGTGTAGGTGTGTAGCCGTGTGTGTGTTTTTGTGTAATTGAGCGTACATACATACATACATAGAGGGGTGAGGGTAAGATTATTTAAACTTGGCATTTTGGTGCTGAGGCAAAAACATTGAATATTAATTCCAACAGTTACAAGAGAGAAATGAAGTGCTAAGGAGTCGATGAGTTTCCGACTACTTTCCCGTAACTCAAAGTAAAAGCATCGCTTATTATATCTCTGTTAACTGATAAGCTATTTCGTGTTTCTCTACAAATATTGATATATTTCATCTGAGTGTTAACTATGATTCACCTTCTAAATACTGTTTCTATTGTATTTGTCTTTGGAACTAATATTTACACATACGTTTGTTCGGCAAACGGAAATTTTGCTTAAAACATTGCACATACATAGAAGACTATTTAACATTATTTGTTTTCCTAAAAATTATACTATTCGAAAAATATAAGGAAAATATGATACGTTTTTATAACCATTGTTTGAAAATTTATGAATATTTTATGAATATGTTATTTAAATAAGATGCATTATATAGGTATAATTAATTTTTAAATTATCATACTTTTTCATACTATCGGACTGGACTGTATCTTTAGATTCTTAAAACGATGCTTTGATATTTGAATTGCCGGGCTGTGGGATAAGAGAGGTCGAGGTGCCAGGGTCAAAAATCGTAAAAGTTCAGGGAAGGAGTGAGTGGGTGAGTCTTTATTTGGCATGGTTTTAAGGGGTAAAGGAGCGAAAGAGAGAAAGAATCGAATAAAAAGCTTTTCACTCATTTGGCTTCATTGAACTCACGTGTTAATTATAGATTATACACACATTTATATGCATTTTTATGGAGTTTTTTGGGCGCGGGGCAGCAGAACACACAAAATGAGAATCAATTCGTATCACATTGATTAATCGTACTTCGGTCATTGAGAAAAGTTTCAAAAATTTAGCAATGAATTCTTTCGAATGCAGCGAAAGACAGAGATGGAAAGACGAGGCGACAGATCGAGAGCGACAGAAAGATAGATAGATAGATAGAGACTGGTGCTGATGGTAAAAAAGCTGCGAATTAACTTGATTCGATTTAGATTTTAGATGTGGGAGGCCATGTCTACGGATGTGGGTGCTTTTTAGGGGGCTGAGGAGCACCGCCCGTACAGAATGATTGGCAGATTGCTTTGAGTCTTGCTTGGCTTGATATTGATTGCTTTTTGTTATGGTTATCAAGTTTTACCTATATTCAGTTATGTTTTTTAATAATCGCTCCCAGTTTTCAGAACTGAAAATGTTTACAAAAATTATATTATCTATGGGAATAAGTAAATTATATAGAACATAAGTGATTAATCGGGTGGAGAGAAGAAAGACGGATAGAGAGACAGTCGGGTGGGTATAGTTGATCGGGCTACACTCTAGATATATGCTGAATACTTCTAGTTCTACCTATGCTGAGTGTTTCAGGTTGATCAGTGTTCTTGTTTTGTACACATGTTAATGGGTTTTCAAAATTTCCAATTTCATGCCCTGAGCTGTAGCCTCGCGGTTTACCGAATTCAGCGCCTTTCTATGCGCTTCTCACAATTTCTAGCTGGCCAGCTCATAGACACACCTTTAAGTTTTTTCTTTGGTTATGCACACCAATGCAGTTTGTGTTCGTGTAAGTGAGTGTGCGAGAGTTTGGGACTGTGTAAGTGTTTTTCGTTTCTGTACAAAAGTCGTTGAGCTTCTCGTCTGCAAAATATCCCCAAAAGAGACTTCAGTTTCATACAGATGTTCCGCCCCACAAAGTATCAGTCGAAATTGATTCAATACTTACGAAGCCGGCGGACTGGGCAGGGCCACCCGGTGGATATTCCACGTGGCCACCGACACGGAATGCTCGTCGGCCGCATAGCATCGCCACACGGCTTGGATTAGAGTGGCCGCCGGCTGGCGACGCCGGATCATGTGCTTCTGTCGCTGCTGCTGCTGCACTTTCAGAGCAAACCCACTTCCAAGGATGCCCTAGAATGAGGTAC
Organism: Drosophila suzukii; assembly: GCF_043229965.1. Lineage (NCBI taxonomy): Eukaryota > Metazoa > Arthropoda > Insecta > Diptera > Drosophilidae > Drosophila > Drosophila suzukii. The sequence goes on along the minus strand of NC_092081.1, from coordinate 8,230,773 downwards.
GATTTGACAATAAGTGATTGAAATCATATCATAAAAATCCAGCACTATCATTATGTTAAAAGAAGGTAGATTACATGAAGGTAGTACCATTATTACTATATCAAACTACAACTTGTTAATATACTTTGTAGAAGATATCTCTTAGTACATATATAAAATGACTTACCGCAGGAAGAGCGAAGAAGGAGATTCCCAGAAGAGCACAGCAGGAGGCAATTAGCTTGCCTTGCCAGGTGATTGGCACCATATCTCCATAGCCCACTGTGCAGAGCGTTATCTAGAACAGCGAATAGTGAGCTTATAATATATATATTTACTAGAGATTGTAATAACTTACCACTCCCCACCAGAGGGCCTGGGCGAAATTGCTAAACTTGTCATTAACGTCCTTCTCCCACATGTAGACCAGGAATGATGCAAAGATTAGACCTAAGAACCCTATGTACATGGTTGTTATCAGCTCCTGCATGAAGATATAACAACAAATATATATGTAAGTGATCTTTATAACACAAGTTTGTTTTAATGTCAAATTTATTAATGCACTTATCAAACGAATTAATTTGATGATTAAAAAGCCCTACTATCTATTTATTATCTTTATTACTATTATCAATTTCAACGTATGAAGACCATATATAGTTATTTAGTTATATACATAGTTTTTGTTCTTAATTTCTTGATAAATGGCTAGCTAACCCACCTGTCTATGTGCGTATACAACCGATCCGAGCAATTTCCAGGTGCCGCCCCTTCGATCCATGCGCACCATCCGAAGAATCTGAAAGAACCGGAGGCCACGTAAAGCACTCGTGGCGAACACCTGCCCCGAGGTGCCCATCCCTAATACTACAATTGAGGCTAAAATGGTGACGATATCTGAAACATGGAAATACATTTTAGTTCCTTAGACCTCTTGAGTGGTAAAGTTAGCCCACCTATAATACAGAATGGTCGCTTCACGAACTTCATCCGACCCAGGCATCCTTGGTATCGCGATCGGCAGCCCGATGACCAAAGTCGAGCTCCGAACTCCATCGTGAACCAGATGACCACCAGGATCTCCATGCGGAACAGGATGTAGACGGCGTCCTCTTCGTACTCCTTGATGGTGGAAAACACACTGAGCGCCAGGCAGGTGAACACCATCAGAAATCTTAACGGAGACAGGAAGAATTTAAATTAAATTTTAAACCTAAAAGGTATATTTTAAAAATATTTTTTTTAGAAAAAAGCTGAAGAACTTCGAGTTTATATGAGTTACATGTGTTTTTAACCAAACTTCAAAATAAATTTAACCTTTAACAACATTTTTCCTATGTTGAATAACGAACTTATTATTTAAGTGCAGAGCTGTAGTGTTGTTAAAATAAAAATGAAATATGATAAAACAATTTAAAGCATTTTCGAAATGTTCATTGAATTTTTTTTGAAAATTTTGTTTATTATGGAGACACCTTGCTTAGATTTTTAAGATTAACATTCTCATGTATAACTTTTACTATTAATTAATGTGAAATAGATATTGAAAATGTGGGAAAAAAGTAATACGGAGCGTAAGAACTTAATAATAACACGTCATTTCATCAAAACAAGTATCTTCTTATCACTTTTAGTTGCACTTATAAAAGTTCCAAGAATGATCAAGTGGTATACATATTAAAAATGGTATCTGGAGTGTACTTACACCATCACATGGTAGAAGATGGCGTGCAGGCCGCGGGGCCGCTCCAGGAAGTTGTAGAGGCGACTCTGGAGGCGCCGGTAGCGAACATCGCGGCGGGTGCCGCGGTTGTAGTTCAGCGGCTTTCCTAGGAGTGACATTCGCGGTTGCAGGATTCGTTCCGAGTTCGGCCTGCCCGGTCTACATTTCCTGTAATCCAAAAAGATCCTCTTAGTTTTTATTTTTGTTGATTTAAAATTTAACGTAAGCTGTTATTATGGCTTATAGTGTACCCCTTGTACCCCCTTATGTCGTAGAAGGCATAAATATCGTTGTCCGGATCCATTGTGATCTCATTCCACCCGTTTGCGTTCTCGGTAAATCTCGGCTAATATTTTTTTGACACTTTGGACACGTCTGGCTCGAACGACGATTGAACCGCAACTCGATCGACGGCTGAGCGTCAGCCGGTTAAAAAACCTTCCCTAACAACTAGACTTTCAAAACCCCATGTGTAAATTTTATTAATTATCTACATAAACAGTTTTTTCGTTCCACACACCTTGCATTTTTACGATAGCCCAAGTCTGCGTAGACCTCTATTTGATTTTATTTTAATATATACCCTATATACCCAAGTATATTGCACCTCGTCATCAACAAAGTGCCATAAAATTTCGCGTATTTTAGCGACGTTTTCGTTTTGTTTCTCCTTCGCCGTTGTGGGCGGGTCAGGTTCGCTTTAGTCACGATCTCCCGACTTTGTCTTTGCCCAACGTGCTGCCAAACGATCGTACGTCATTAACATTAGGCACTTGCCTTACCCATACCCCACAAACAACCCAAATATGGGTGAGTTTTGGCAATTAGTTCGGGTGTGCTGGAAAATTACCAGCCCAAGGGGAGAGTTCCATTGAATATTGATATTGGAGTCCAGAATTCCTTCGTAGAATGTAAAAAATAATACCGGACAAAAAACACATAGGATCGCATAATAAAAACAATATTTCTGAGATCGTGAGGTAAAACACATACTACACTTTTTTATTTTTCAAAATTAATAATTAGTTTTATTTATAAATTCACTCTAAGTTGTATATTATTTTAATTTTCAGAAGGAATTTTTATATAGTTAGTTGTTCAAATCTTCATAAATAAAAGAATGTTTATAAATGTTCATGGCGGAACTGCAAACATTTTTAGCATAGACAAACTATAACAAAATGGAAGATACATATTTTATTATATCATTGGAAAAGAAAATGAACTTTATTATCGCTTCTTTCAAATTGATATTCTTAAGAAAATATTTCTAGTTTACTCTGTCTGAGAAAACAAAGATCTTATAACAAGGAAATCCCAATAAATAGTTTGTGCAATCCATATTGATGCATTTCATATGCTATTTACTAGCAAAACAAAGAAAAACTAGACAAGGAAAGATTTATATTGGCTCATCTTCGATTTACTTTATAAATCAATGCAAATTTGATATGAATCAGCTAAAAACACAACTACCGATGATAGACACGCTAAATATCGTGATTTCTCTAACCAGATAGTTTCCCCTACAAATGAAGTACATACATTTTATTCTCATGTGCGTATGTAGATAAATACAGCTACAGGTGGTTTTCATATTTTTATTTTTATTTTCCTCTACGATAACTTTATTATAATAACCTAATAAACTTATACTTATCGAAAACAAATTTAAAGAGATAAAATTTCCTGCGAATTCACTTCCAAATTTATGACGTAAATATATTTGCAAACATTTAAATAGTAACTTTAAATTATCATTTGTCCTTTCTTATAACCCCATATAAACAAAAGAGACCTAATGTCTTAAACACTATATTTCTAAAATTAAATGTTAATTAAATGTATGTAAAAGAATAAGTGTATATTTTATTCAAATGTATATTACAATAATATTGGTATAATGTGCATCTTATGAAAATATGAACAAGATTTTTTAAAACACATAAGTAGGTAATTTTAATAATTCTGGATATTTATAAATAATTTCTTAAATGGCCAAAGTACTTGTGCCCTGCACATAGGTATGCTAAGTGGACATATAACCATCAGAGATTGATATTACTCTGCTAATTGTATGTGGGAAGCTGGAGAGCCAGTTCTCAGGTTTCTTTTCTTCAGGAAACTTTTCAAAGCTTCGGCGAGATAATTGTGCTGCAGTCGTTATCGACATATAGATCGCGAAAGCTCCACACTATCCACGATCCGTGGAAATGCGCTTGTGTTGCGTTGTTTTGATTCCGCTCCATGACTCATATCTTATCTTCCAGCGATCCCCAACGGAAAGTGCTGCCCATCACCATAAAACGAAGATAGTCGGTCAATTTTAAAATTGTTTAATGCATTCTTGCTTGTTTTTTGTTTTTCTTTTGTATTGTATTTTGTATTTTATAGTTTTGTATTTTTGTGTGTGTGGCTTAGGTTAGGCAGTAATTAAAATATACGATGTGGGTGCGCAATAATGTTCGCTTGGCCGTTTCTCAAGAACGTATTTACAAAGTGGTTGGCTGGGGAGAACAGAACGGCATTAACAGTAGCAGTAGAGTACGTTAAGTATAGATGAATCGCGTACAAGATCACAAATTGTAGCACCAGGCGGGGGGAACACGAAGCGCCGCTCGGGGGCAATGCTAATCCTCTCCAGTTCCGGAAGGATTACGGGGCCTTAACCCGTCTCACTTCTTGGCATCGATGATGATCTCGTCGCCCGACTGGATGTTATAGCTGTACAACTGCTTGTTGGGGAATCGCATCTCCTCGGGTCCGAACTCCTTGTAGTCCTGATCCAGATAGTAAAGCCGCATTTTGTTGGGCGCCAGGCTAACTAGTTTCTCCAGCTTCACCTTCAGATCGTTGACGGTCAGATAGATATCCACGAACCGACTCTCGCTCACATCGTTGTAGGTGAACAGGACCTTTACCCTTTTGTCAGGCTTCAGGCTCACATTGACCAGGGGATCCAGCTTGCCATGGATCTGCTGGAGCTCCTCGTAGCGCTCGGGTCTCTCGTCCTCCGGCTTGTCCATATAGTAACGCACAAAGGCCCTCTCGGAATCCACCCGCTCATCGTTGGTAATCTTGCCTCCGCCATTGAGCATCTCCACATTGGGCAGTCGGGCTATGAGCAGCTGCCTCCTCTCGTGCTCCGTGCACTCCAGACTCTCCCACAGGGGCCAGTGCTTCACGCGGAGATTACGAAGCTGTCCAAATTTGGCCAACTGATCGATGGCCGTCCAGCTGTCCAGTTGGGCGGAACTGAGATTGAGTAGTCTCAGACTGGGGAAGTACTTGTGGGTCTCGCCGCTTTCCTCGGCCTGTAGAGTTCGGATGGGACAATCGGCCAGGACCAGGGCCTCCAGATTGGGGAACAACCGGCCCAGGCGACAGATCTCCTGCCAATGCTCGACGGGATTACCGGTGAAGTGCAGGGTCTTGAGGGCGGGATGGGCCTTGGTTATACGCCGCTCCGTCTCCTCGGGCGTTTCCTTCTGCTGCAGCCGCTGTTCCGCCTCCTCGGCATCGATCAGCACCTGCCTGTAGTTGTTCAGGCTGAGATGCAGTTCCTGCAGCACGGGCAGGTGCTTCAGCAGTGTGTCCACACAGGCCCAGTCCAGATAGGTGCCATTCAGCACCAGGCTCTTCAGATTAATCGTGGGGGCCGTGGGCAAAGTGCTAATCGGACTGGCCAGCTGGTTCTTGCTCAGGTTGAGGAACTCGATGCGCGGCATGTGCTCCAGAATGCTGAAGACCTCCGACCAGTCGCTCAGCTTGTTCTGGGCCAGATCCAGTTCCCTAACCCGCTGGCACTTCTCCCGGATGCTCTCGAAGTCCCCGGCCGAATCGATGTCGCAGTCGTTGAGGACCAACAAAGCGGGCACACTGGTCAGGGGCGATAGGCGGGGTATGAAGATGGAGAACTCCATGCGTCCGCCGCACTTGGTGACCGTAAAGTCATTGGGCAGGTCACTCCGCTTGTGGAGTTCCGGTTGGTGGGCATTCTCGAATTCGCATTCTGCGAAATACTTGCGCTCCAGCGCCTCCAGCAGCGAAGGCATGGCGAAATGCACTTCTCTTGGAGGGGTATAGTTTTGTATGGGATAGTTTTGGATAGTCTCTCCCCCCACTATATGTTTAGATGGGGTTTTTTCTTATTTTTAACCCCCTATTGATTTTCCACTTTTCCAAGCTCATACGAATTTTTCCTAGCCCGTTCGTTCTGTGTGCTGGCTATGATGCAATTTTTCAGTTTTGCGCAGTTGCAGTCTTCATTGATTTTAAACAAATTATTGCGCACGTTTCGTTGTATTTTTGTTTCTACTGTTAACTATTGCGCACTAATTCGAGTCTCTTTTATTTTTGTTGATTTCAAAGTGCTTCAATGTTAAAAAAGTTTGTAACAAAGAAACCCAAAGTGCGTTGGTCTGGGCTTGTGTTTTTTTTTCGAAACTCTCCTCCAGCTTAGATGCGTTTTCCCTTTGTTGTCGTTTTGTATGTTGTTGCTGCTGTTTAACCTTTGTCGCAGTGGCCAGCTTTTCCGCTTTTCTGCCTTTCTGGTTTTCTGTTTTTCTGCTTTTCCACAAACGCTCTCTGTCCGCTCGCAGTGCCACCAAACGCTCAACTAACCACCGAGAACCGCGAAAACTCCTCGGCGGTGCAGTGGCTATACGTATATACGTATAGTCGAGTGTATATGGGTGATCGTGTGCTCGTGTTCGGATTCGGATTCGGATTCTGGCCTGTTTAGTGCTTTTTGTGTGTAGGTCGCTCGACATGCGCACAGGAGCGGTTCGGCGATGAAAAGGGGTAGTCCCTCTGAATTTTAGATCCTGGAGGAGGAAGTTTCACTAACCCAACTGCGATAAGTTCTCGTCTGATGTGCGTCCGAAATCCGATCAGACAAGAACTTATCGTTTAATTTTGACTAAGCCCAGAATATACTAAAAAAAAAAACCAACCCTTGGGGCGTACTTCTCACGGCCCCCTTTTGTAGGGTTTGAAGTCACCCTGCATGAACAATACAATTTATCAACTCAATATTGTGAAATAGTAAACAATACCAATATATCATATTAATGATATCAAAGAGAGCTCTCATAGAAGTTTAAAAACATCGCACAACTCTTTGTTTATTTTAAAAATATTTTA